>NW_026262667.1:0-600000 GCF_021869535.1 Mytilus californianus
TTTTGGTGATTTTGTGGCTTTCTTTGCAGATTTGGCAGCGGGTTTTGCAGCAGGTTTCTTGGTAGCTGGTTTCTTTGCTTTTGGTTTAGCTGCTTTCTTTTCACCAGCTGGTTTCTTTGCTGCAGGTTTCTTTGTGGCAGTCTTTTTAGGTGTCTTTGCCTTCTTTGGTTTAGCGGCTTTAGGCTTAACTGCTTTCTTTGCTGGCTTCTTAGCTGGTTTAGCCACTTCACCTATCTTAAAACTTCCAGAAGCGCCGGTACCCTTCGACTGTTTCAAGCTATTGCTCTTCACTCCTGATTTCAAAGCTAACTTCAAGTGAGTGTTGACTGTTTTTGCATCGCTACCAACATTGAAGTTTGCTATGATGTACTTAAGGATGGCTTGACGGCTAGAGCCCCCGCGCTCTTTCAATGCAGAGATAGCTTTCCCTACCATCTCGCTGTATTTTGGATGAGTAGCTACTTTCTTTGGTTTAGCTGCAGCTTTCTTCTTTGGTGACTTAGCTGGAGTCTTGACTACTACTGGTGCATCAGACATTTTGCGACTTTGGTTGTTGAAAGATGTGTGCGAGTTGAACGACAAATAACAATGATGTGCAAAATTGCGGTTTGCGGGTAGTTAATCTCATAACGCGGACCTCGACGAGAGCACCCTTAAACTTTCATGACAATCTATTTCAAACAAATCGACAAGAATTTCTGTGTGCTTGTTCGACAAGTTTTAACCATTTGTTTCAAATAAATTGTACTTTTTGATATATAAATCATATACGAAAATGTTCAGCAGGAATTTTTCTTTCAGAATATGTGATTAAAATTAAACAAAATATCACAAGTGAAGAAATATTTACGATTAATGTGCAACTTGTCAATTTCACTCGTGCGATTCTTCATCAGAAAACGTGTTGTATTATTTCACAAAAACTAGATTGTGCTATAAAAATGGTATGTATTTGAAGTAAAATCATTTCTTAATATGTTTTTGTTTTCAGATATACGTAGAAATAAAGAGACTTCACAGAAATTTAAATTTTGCCTTGGATATGAAAGCACACCAAGATGACAAAATTCGAAACCGGGACTTCCTTGACTGAGTTGGAACAAAGTTTCAAATAGTCGACTTTTTTGCCTAAGTTTTACAAGCTTTAATTAGTATTTATTGTTTTTTATTTGTTTTTGCTGAAATGAATATTTGATAATCACAATCCTTTCAGAAATGTTGTGAATCATATAAGCCCTGGTCAAAAAGGAAGAGACGAGTTCAAAGGACAAAAATGGCGGATAACAGTATTTTTAAGATTTTCGTTTTAAGTTTTTGAGCCACATGCATGTGAAAAGAGTGAAATTCTCAAGCTTATATATGGCCCGACGTGTGCATTACTGGATTTGCATTTATTTTTAAAAATAGTTTAAAAGATTTCACCAGGTTGGTAATGAAAAAAATTAAATTATGAATGATATATTTTCTGTTTCCTTCAAAAGTTAGATATATTATATTAAATGTTACATCCCCATACATCCATATAAAGAAATAAAAAAGATAGAACGTATGTTTAGGAGAAGTGAAAAATTATAAGTAAAAAAAATAAAAGAAGAAAATGTCTACAACACCCGGTATTCCCAGGCGGTCACCCATCCAAGTACTAACCGAGCTCGACGTTGCTTAACTTCGGTGATCGGACGAGAACCGGTGTTTTCAACGTGATATGGTCGTAGACACTAAAGTGCTAAAAAATTTGATATATAAATTTAGGAACCGCCGAAAGTCGTGTATTTAGCATTTCTTGACAGAATTTGTATAAAATAAGAAAATTATCAGGTATAAAAATATAAATAAACTACACGATCCAGAGTGGAAGATAGTAAAACTTAACAAGTTCTCATGCACTTTAGAGAAGACAAAAAAATGCAAGAATAGAAAGACAGATATGGAATATGGGGACGAGCTTGATTTTATTTGTAACCAAGTTATATACCATGCAACAATTTCAGACTCTTTTTGAAAAATTTTGGTAGCCCTTAAAAGGGCTGTTTAAGCTTTAAAAGCATCATATGCTTCCTCCATTTACTTCTTCTTTGGGGTCTTTGCCTTCTTTGGTTTAGCTGCAGCCTTGGTCTTTTTTGGTGATTTTGTGGCTTTCTTTGCAGATTTGGCAGCGGGTTTTGCAGCAGGTTTCTTGGTAGCTGGTTTCTTTGCTTTTGGTTTAGCTGCTTTCTTTTCACCAGCTGGTTTCTTTGCTGCAGGTTTCTTTGTGGCAGTCTTTTTAGGTGTCTTTGCCTTCTTTGGTTTAGCGGCTTTAGGCTTAACTGCTTTCTTTGCTGGCTTCTTAGCTGGTTTAGCCACTTCACCTATCTTAAAACTTCCAGAAGCGCCGGTACCCTTCGACTGTTTCAAGCTATTGCTCTTCACTCCTGATTTCAAAGCTAACTTCAAGTGAGTGTTGACTGTTTTTGCATCGCTACCAACATTGAAGTTTGCTATGATGTACTTAAGGATGGCTTGACGGCTAGAGCCCCCGCGCTCTTTCAATGCAGAGATAGCTTTCCCTACCATCTCGCTGTATTTTGGATGAGTAGCTACTTTCTTTGGTTTAGCTGCAGCTTTCTTCTTTGGTGACTTAGCTGGAGTCTTGACTACTACTGGTGCATCAGACATTTTGCGACTTTGGTTGTTGAAAGATGTGTGCGAGTTGAACGACAAATAACAATGATGTGCAAAATTGCGGTTTGCGGGTAGTTAATCTCATAACGCGGACCTCGACGAGAGCACCCTTAAACTTTCATGACAATCTATTTCAAACAAATCGACAAGAATTTCTGTGTGCTTGTTCGACAAGTTTTAACCATTTGTTTCAAATAAATTGTACTTTTTGATATATAAATCATATACGAAAATGTTCAGCAGGAATTTTTCTTTCAGAATATGTGATTAAAATTAAACAAAATATCACAAGTGAAGAAATATTTACGATTAATGTGCAACTTGTCAATTTCACTCGTGCGATTCTTCATCAGAAAACGTGTTGTATTATTTCACAAAAACTAGATTGTGCTATAAAAATGGTATGTATTTGAAGTAAAATCATTTCTTAATATGTTTTTGTTTTCAGATATACGTAGAAATAAAGAGACTTCACAGAAATTTAAATTTTGCCTTGGATATGAAAGCACACCAAGATGACAAAATTCGAAACCGGGACTTCCTTGACTGAGTTGGAACAAAGTTTCAAATAGTCGACTTTTTTGCCTAAGTTTTACAAGCTTTAATTAGTATTTATTGTTTTTTATTTGTTTTTGCTGAAATGAATATTTGATAATCACAATCCTTTCAGAAATGTTGTGAATCATATAAGCCCTGGTCAAAAAGGAAGAGACGAGTTCAAAGGACAAAAATGGCGGATAACAGTATTTTTAAGATTTTCGTTTTAAGTTTTTGAGCCACATGCATGTGAAAAGAGTGAAATTCTCAAGCTTATATATGGCCCGACGTGTGCATTACTGGATTTGCATTTATTTTTAAAAATAGTTTAAAAGATTTCACCAGGTTGGTAATGAAAAAAATTAAATTATGAATGATATATTTTCTGTTTCCTTCAAAAGTTAGATATATTATATTAAATGTTACATCCCCATACATCCATATAAAGAAATAAAAAAGATAGAACGTATGTTTAGGAGAAGTGAAAAATTATAAGTAAAAAAAATAAAAGAAGAAAATGTCTACAACACCCGGTATTCCCAGGCGGTCACCCATCCAAGTACTAACCGAGCTCGACGTTGCTTAACTTCGGTGATCGGACGAGAACCGGTGTTTTCAACGTGATATGGTCGTAGACACTAAAGTGCTAAAAAATTTGATATATAAATTTAGGAACCGCCGAAAGTCGTGTATTTAGCATTTCTTGACAGAATTTGTATAAAATAAGAAAATTATCAGGTATAAAAATATAAATAAACTACACGATCCAGAGTGGAAGATAGTAAAACTTAACAAGTTCTCATGCACTTTAGAGAAGACAAAAAAATGCAAGAATAGAAAGACAGATATGGAATATGGGGACGAGCTTGATTTTATTTGTAACCAAGTTATATACCATGCAACAATTTCAGACTCTTTTTGAAAAATTTTGGTAGCCCTTAAAAGGGCTGTTTAAGCTTTAAAAGCATCATATGCTTCCTCCATTTACTTCTTCTTTGGGGTCTTTGCCTTCTTTGGTTTAGCTGCAGCCTTGGTCTTTTTTGGTGATTTTGTGGCTTTCTTTGCAGATTTGGCAGCGGGTTTTGCAGCAGGTTTCTTGGTAGCTGGTTTCTTTGCTTTTGGTTTAGCTGCTTTCTTTTCACCAGCTGGTTTCTTTGCTGCAGGTTTCTTTGTGGCAGTCTTTTTAGGTGTCTTTGCCTTCTTTGGTTTAGCGGCTTTAGGCTTAACTGCTTTCTTTGCTGGCTTCTTAGCTGGTTTAGCCACTTCACCTATCTTAAAACTTCCAGAAGCGCCGGTACCCTTCGACTGTTTCAAGCTATTGCTCTTCACTCCTGATTTCAAAGCTAACTTCAAGTGAGTGTTGACTGTTTTTGCATCGCTACCAACATTGAAGTTTGCTATGATGTACTTAAGGATGGCTTGACGGCTAGAGCCCCCGCGCTCTTTCAATGCAGAGATAGCTTTCCCTACCATCTCGCTGTATTTTGGATGAGTAGCTACTTTCTTTGGTTTAGCTGCAGCTTTCTTCTTTGGTGACTTAGCTGGAGTCTTGACTACTACTGGTGCATCAGACATTTTGCGACTTTGGTTGTTGAAAGATGTGTGCGAGTTGAACGACAAATAACAATGATGTGCAAAATTGCGGTTTGCGGGTAGTTAATCTCATAACGCGGACCTCGACGAGAGCACCCTTAAACTTTCATGACAATCTATTTCAAACAAATCGACAAGAATTTCTGTGTGCTTGTTCGACAAGTTTTAACCATTTGTTTCAAATAAATTGTACTTTTTGATATATAAATCATATACGAAAATGTTCAGCAGGAATTTTTCTTTCAGAATATGTGATTAAAATTAAACAAAATATCACAAGTGAAGAAATATTTACGATTAATGTGCAACTTGTCAATTTCACTCGTGCGATTCTTCATCAGAAAACGTGTTGTATTATTTCACAAAAACTAGATTGTGCTATAAAAATGGTATGTATTTGAAGTAAAATCATTTCTTAATATGTTTTTGTTTTCAGATATACGTAGAAATAAAGAGACTTCACAGAAATTTAAATTTTGCCTTGGATATGAAAGCACACCAAGATGACAAAATTCGAAACCGGGACTTCCTTGACTGAGTTGGAACAAAGTTTCAAATAGTCGACTTTTTTGCCTAAGTTTTACAAGCTTTAATTAGTATTTATTGTTTTTTATTTGTTTTTGCTGAAATGAATATTTGATAATCACAATCCTTTCAGAAATGTTGTGAATCATATAAGCCCTGGTCAAAAAGGAAGAGACGAGTTCAAAGGACAAAAATGGCGGATAACAGTATTTTTAAGATTTTCGTTTTAAGTTTTTGAGCCACATGCATGTGAAAAGAGTGAAATTCTCAAGCTTATATATGGCCCGACGTGTGCATTACTGGATTTGCATTTATTTTTAAAAATAGTTTAAAAGATTTCACCAGGTTGGTAATGAAAAAAATTAAATTATGAATGATATATTTTCTGTTTCCTTCAAAAGTTAGATATATTATATTAAATGTTACATCCCCATACATCCATATAAAGAAATAAAAAAGATAGAACGTATGTTTAGGAGAAGTGAAAAATTATAAGTAAAAAAAATAAAAGAAGAAAATGTCTACAACACCCGGTATTCCCAGGCGGTCACCCATCCAAGTACTAACCGAGCTCGACGTTGCTTAACTTCGGTGATCGGACGAGAACCGGTGTTTTCAACGTGATATGGTCGTAGACACTAAAGTGCTAAAAAATTTGATATATAAATTTAGGAACCGCCGAAAGTCGTGTATTTAGCATTTCTTGACAGAATTTGTATAAAATAAGAAAATTATCAGGTATAAAAATATAAATAAACTACACGATCCAGAGTGGAAGATAGTAAAACTTAACAAGTTCTCATGCACTTTAGAGAAGACAAAAAAATGCAAGAATAGAAAGACAGATATGGAATATGGGGACGAGCTTGATTTTATTTGTAACCAAGTTATATACCATGCAACAATTTCAGACTCTTTTTGAAAAATTTTGGTAGCCCTTAAAAGGGCTGTTTAAGCTTTAAAAGCATCATATGCTTCCTCCATTTACTTCTTCTTTGGGGTCTTTGCCTTCTTTGGTTTAGCTGCAGCCTTGGTCTTTTTTGGTGATTTTGTGGCTTTCTTTGCAGATTTGGCAGCGGGTTTTGCAGCAGGTTTCTTGGTAGCTGGTTTCTTTGCTTTTGGTTTAGCTGCTTTCTTTTCACCAGCTGGTTTCTTTGCTGCAGGTTTCTTTGTGGCAGTCTTTTTAGGTGTCTTTGCCTTCTTTGGTTTAGCGGCTTTAGGCTTAACTGCTTTCTTTGCTGGCTTCTTAGCTGGTTTAGCCACTTCACCTATCTTAAAACTTCCAGAAGCGCCGGTACCCTTCGACTGTTTCAAGCTATTGCTCTTCACTCCTGATTTCAAAGCTAACTTCAAGTGAGTGTTGACTGTTTTTGCATCGCTACCAACATTGAAGTTTGCTATGATGTACTTAAGGATGGCTTGACGGCTAGAGCCCCCGCGCTCTTTCAATGCAGAGATAGCTTTCCCTACCATCTCGCTGTATTTTGGATGAGTAGCTACTTTCTTTGGTTTAGCTGCAGCTTTCTTCTTTGGTGACTTAGCTGGAGTCTTGACTACTACTGGTGCATCAGACATTTTGCGACTTTGGTTGTTGAAAGATGTGTGCGAGTTGAACGACAAATAACAATGATGTGCAAAATTGCGGTTTGCGGGTAGTTAATCTCATAACGCGGACCTCGACGAGAGCACCCTTAAACTTTCATGACAATCTATTTCAAACAAATCGACAAGAATTTCTGTGTGCTTGTTCGACAAGTTTTAACCATTTGTTTCAAATAAATTGTACTTTTTGATATATAAATCATATACGAAAATGTTCAGCAGGAATTTTTCTTTCAGAATATGTGATTAAAATTAAACAAAATATCACAAGTGAAGAAATATTTACGATTAATGTGCAACTTGTCAATTTCACTCGTGCGATTCTTCATCAGAAAACGTGTTGTATTATTTCACAAAAACTAGATTGTGCTATAAAAATGGTATGTATTTGAAGTAAAATCATTTCTTAATATGTTTTTGTTTTCAGATATACGTAGAAATAAAGAGACTTCACAGAAATTTAAATTTTGCCTTGGATATGAAAGCACACCAAGATGACAAAATTCGAAACCGGGACTTCCTTGACTGAGTTGGAACAAAGTTTCAAATAGTCGACTTTTTTGCCTAAGTTTTACAAGCTTTAATTAGTATTTATTGTTTTTTATTTGTTTTTGCTGAAATGAATATTTGATAATCACAATCCTTTCAGAAATGTTGTGAATCATATAAGCCCTGGTCAAAAAGGAAGAGACGAGTTCAAAGGACAAAAATGGCGGATAACAGTATTTTTAAGATTTTCGTTTTAAGTTTTTGAGCCACATGCATGTGAAAAGAGTGAAATTCTCAAGCTTATATATGGCCCGACGTGTGCATTACTGGATTTGCATTTATTTTTAAAAATAGTTTAAAAGATTTCACCAGGTTGGTAATGAAAAAAATTAAATTATGAATGATATATTTTCTGTTTCCTTCAAAAGTTAGATATATTATATTAAATGTTACATCCCCATACATCCATATAAAGAAATAAAAAAGATAGAACGTATGTTTAGGAGAAGTGAAAAATTATAAGTAAAAAAAATAAAAGAAGAAAATGTCTACAACACCCGGTATTCCCAGGCGGTCACCCATCCAAGTACTAACCGAGCTCGACGTTGCTTAACTTCGGTGATCGGACGAGAACCGGTGTTTTCAACGTGATATGGTCGTAGACACTAAAGTGCTAAAAAATTTGATATATAAATTTAGGAACCGCCGAAAGTCGTGTATTTAGCATTTCTTGACAGAATTTGTATAAAATAAGAAAATTATCAGGTATAAAAATATAAATAAACTACACGATCCAGAGTGGAAGATAGTAAAACTTAACAAGTTCTCATGCACTTTAGAGAAGACAAAAAAATGCAAGAATAGAAAGACAGATATGGAATATGGGGACGAGCTTGATTTTATTTGTAACCAAGTTATATACCATGCAACAATTTCAGACTCTTTTTGAAAAATTTTGGTAGCCCTTAAAAGGGCTGTTTAAGCTTTAAAAGCATCATATGCTTCCTCCATTTACTTCTTCTTTGGGGTCTTTGCCTTCTTTGGTTTAGCTGCAGCCTTGGTCTTTTTTGGTGATTTTGTGGCTTTCTTTGCAGATTTGGCAGCGGGTTTTGCAGCAGGTTTCTTGGTAGCTGGTTTCTTTGCTTTTGGTTTAGCTGCTTTCTTTTCACCAGCTGGTTTCTTTGCTGCAGGTTTCTTTGTGGCAGTCTTTTTAGGTGTCTTTGCCTTCTTTGGTTTAGCGGCTTTAGGCTTAACTGCTTTCTTTGCTGGCTTCTTAGCTGGTTTAGCCACTTCACCTATCTTAAAACTTCCAGAAGCGCCGGTACCCTTCGACTGTTTCAAGCTATTGCTCTTCACTCCTGATTTCAAAGCTAACTTCAAGTGAGTGTTGACTGTTTTTGCATCGCTACCAACATTGAAGTTTGCTATGATGTACTTAAGGATGGCTTGACGGCTAGAGCCCCCGCGCTCTTTCAATGCAGAGATAGCTTTCCCTACCATCTCGCTGTATTTTGGATGAGTAGCTACTTTCTTTGGTTTAGCTGCAGCTTTCTTCTTTGGTGACTTAGCTGGAGTCTTGACTACTACTGGTGCATCAGACATTTTGCGACTTTGGTTGTTGAAAGATGTGTGCGAGTTGAACGACAAATAACAATGATGTGCAAAATTGCGGTTTGCGGGTAGTTAATCTCATAACGCGGACCTCGACGAGAGCACCCTTAAACTTTCATGACAATCTATTTCAAACAAATCGACAAGAATTTCTGTGTGCTTGTTCGACAAGTTTTAACCATTTGTTTCAAATAAATTGTACTTTTTGATATATAAATCATATACGAAAATGTTCAGCAGGAATTTTTCTTTCAGAATATGTGATTAAAATTAAACAAAATATCACAAGTGAAGAAATATTTACGATTAATGTGCAACTTGTCAATTTCACTCGTGCGATTCTTCATCAGAAAACGTGTTGTATTATTTCACAAAAACTAGATTGTGCTATAAAAATGGTATGTATTTGAAGTAAAATCATTTCTTAATATGTTTTTGTTTTCAGATATACGTAGAAATAAAGAGACTTCACAGAAATTTAAATTTTGCCTTGGATATGAAAGCACACCAAGATGACAAAATTCGAAACCGGGACTTCCTTGACTGAGTTGGAACAAAGTTTCAAATAGTCGACTTTTTTGCCTAAGTTTTACAAGCTTTAATTAGTATTTATTGTTTTTTATTTGTTTTTGCTGAAATGAATATTTGATAATCACAATCCTTTCAGAAATGTTGTGAATCATATAAGCCCTGGTCAAAAAGGAAGAGACGAGTTCAAAGGACAAAAATGGCGGATAACAGTATTTTTAAGATTTTCGTTTTAAGTTTTTGAGCCACATGCATGTGAAAAGAGTGAAATTCTCAAGCTTATATATGGCCCGACGTGTGCATTACTGGATTTGCATTTATTTTTAAAAATAGTTTAAAAGATTTCACCAGGTTGGTAATGAAAAAAATTAAATTATGAATGATATATTTTCTGTTTCCTTCAAAAGTTAGATATATTATATTAAATGTTACATCCCCATACATCCATATAAAGAAATAAAAAAGATAGAACGTATGTTTAGGAGAAGTGAAAAATTATAAGTAAAAAAAATAAAAGAAGAAAATGTCTACAACACCCGGTATTCCCAGGCGGTCACCCATCCAAGTACTAACCGAGCTCGACGTTGCTTAACTTCGGTGATCGGACGAGAACCGGTGTTTTCAACGTGATATGGTCGTAGACACTAAAGTGCTAAAAAATTTGATATATAAATTTAGGAACCGCCGAAAGTCGTGTATTTAGCATTTCTTGACAGAATTTGTATAAAATAAGAAAATTATCAGGTATAAAAATATAAATAAACTACACGATCCAGAGTGGAAGATAGTAAAACTTAACAAGTTCTCATGCACTTTAGAGAAGACAAAAAAATGCAAGAATAGAAAGACAGATATGGAATATGGGGACGAGCTTGATTTTATTTGTAACCAAGTTATATACCATGCAACAATTTCAGACTCTTTTTGAAAAATTTTGGTAGCCCTTAAAAGGGCTGTTTAAGCTTTAAAAGCATCATATGCTTCCTCCATTTACTTCTTCTTTGGGGTCTTTGCCTTCTTTGGTTTAGCTGCAGCCTTGGTCTTTTTTGGTGATTTTGTGGCTTTCTTTGCAGATTTGGCAGCGGGTTTTGCAGCAGGTTTCTTGGTAGCTGGTTTCTTTGCTTTTGGTTTAGCTGCTTTCTTTTCACCAGCTGGTTTCTTTGCTGCAGGTTTCTTTGTGGCAGTCTTTTTAGGTGTCTTTGCCTTCTTTGGTTTAGCGGCTTTAGGCTTAACTGCTTTCTTTGCTGGCTTCTTAGCTGGTTTAGCCACTTCACCTATCTTAAAACTTCCAGAAGCGCCGGTACCCTTCGACTGTTTCAAGCTATTGCTCTTCACTCCTGATTTCAAAGCTAACTTCAAGTGAGTGTTGACTGTTTTTGCATCGCTACCAACATTGAAGTTTGCTATGATGTACTTAAGGATGGCTTGACGGCTAGAGCCCCCGCGCTCTTTCAATGCAGAGATAGCTTTCCCTACCATCTCGCTGTATTTTGGATGAGTAGCTACTTTCTTTGGTTTAGCTGCAGCTTTCTTCTTTGGTGACTTAGCTGGAGTCTTGACTACTACTGGTGCATCAGACATTTTGCGACTTTGGTTGTTGAAAGATGTGTGCGAGTTGAACGACAAATAACAATGATGTGCAAAATTGCGGTTTGCGGGTAGTTAATCTCATAACGCGGACCTCGACGAGAGCACCCTTAAACTTTCATGACAATCTATTTCAAACAAATCGACAAGAATTTCTGTGTGCTTGTTCGACAAGTTTTAACCATTTGTTTCAAATAAATTGTACTTTTTGATATATAAATCATATACGAAAATGTTCAGCAGGAATTTTTCTTTCAGAATATGTGATTAAAATTAAACAAAATATCACAAGTGAAGAAATATTTACGATTAATGTGCAACTTGTCAATTTCACTCGTGCGATTCTTCATCAGAAAACGTGTTGTATTATTTCACAAAAACTAGATTGTGCTATAAAAATGGTATGTATTTGAAGTAAAATCATTTCTTAATATGTTTTTGTTTTCAGATATACGTAGAAATAAAGAGACTTCACAGAAATTTAAATTTTGCCTTGGATATGAAAGCACACCAAGATGACAAAATTCGAAACCGGGACTTCCTTGACTGAGTTGGAACAAAGTTTCAAATAGTCGACTTTTTTGCCTAAGTTTTACAAGCTTTAATTAGTATTTATTGTTTTTTATTTGTTTTTGCTGAAATGAATATTTGATAATCACAATCCTTTCAGAAATGTTGTGAATCATATAAGCCCTGGTCAAAAAGGAAGAGACGAGTTCAAAGGACAAAAATGGCGGATAACAGTATTTTTAAGATTTTCGTTTTAAGTTTTTGAGCCACATGCATGTGAAAAGAGTGAAATTCTCAAGCTTATATATGGCCCGACGTGTGCATTACTGGATTTGCATTTATTTTTAAAAATAGTTTAAAAGATTTCACCAGGTTGGTAATGAAAAAAATTAAATTATGAATGATATATTTTCTGTTTCCTTCAAAAGTTAGATATATTATATTAAATGTTACATCCCCATACATCCATATAAAGAAATAAAAAAGATAGAACGTATGTTTAGGAGAAGTGAAAAATTATAAGTAAAAAAAATAAAAGAAGAAAATGTCTACAACACCCGGTATTCCCAGGCGGTCACCCATCCAAGTACTAACCGAGCTCGACGTTGCTTAACTTCGGTGATCGGACGAGAACCGGTGTTTTCAACGTGATATGGTCGTAGACACTAAAGTGCTAAAAAATTTGATATATAAATTTAGGAACCGCCGAAAGTCGTGTATTTAGCATTTCTTGACAGAATTTGTATAAAATAAGAAAATTATCAGGTATAAAAATATAAATAAACTACACGATCCAGAGTGGAAGATAGTAAAACTTAACAAGTTCTCATGCACTTTAGAGAAGACAAAAAAATGCAAGAATAGAAAGACAGATATGGAATATGGGGACGAGCTTGATTTTATTTGTAACCAAGTTATATACCATGCAACAATTTCAGACTCTTTTTGAAAAATTTTGGTAGCCCTTAAAAGGGCTGTTTAAGCTTTAAAAGCATCATATGCTTCCTCCATTTACTTCTTCTTTGGGGTCTTTGCCTTCTTTGGTTTAGCTGCAGCCTTGGTCTTTTTTGGTGATTTTGTGGCTTTCTTTGCAGATTTGGCAGCGGGTTTTGCAGCAGGTTTCTTGGTAGCTGGTTTCTTTGCTTTTGGTTTAGCTGCTTTCTTTTCACCAGCTGGTTTCTTTGCTGCAGGTTTCTTTGTGGCAGTCTTTTTAGGTGTCTTTGCCTTCTTTGGTTTAGCGGCTTTAGGCTTAACTGCTTTCTTTGCTGGCTTCTTAGCTGGTTTAGCCACTTCACCTATCTTAAAACTTCCAGAAGCGCCGGTACCCTTCGACTGTTTCAAGCTATTGCTCTTCACTCCTGATTTCAAAGCTAACTTCAAGTGAGTGTTGACTGTTTTTGCATCGCTACCAACATTGAAGTTTGCTATGATGTACTTAAGGATGGCTTGACGGCTAGAGCCCCCGCGCTCTTTCAATGCAGAGATAGCTTTCCCTACCATCTCGCTGTATTTTGGATGAGTAGCTACTTTCTTTGGTTTAGCTGCAGCTTTCTTCTTTGGTGACTTAGCTGGAGTCTTGACTACTACTGGTGCATCAGACATTTTGCGACTTTGGTTGTTGAAAGATGTGTGCGAGTTGAACGACAAATAACAATGATGTGCAAAATTGCGGTTTGCGGGTAGTTAATCTCATAACGCGGACCTCGACGAGAGCACCCTTAAACTTTCATGACAATCTATTTCAAACAAATCGACAAGAATTTCTGTGTGCTTGTTCGACAAGTTTTAACCATTTGTTTCAAATAAATTGTACTTTTTGATATATAAATCATATACGAAAATGTTCAGCAGGAATTTTTCTTTCAGAATATGTGATTAAAATTAAACAAAATATCACAAGTGAAGAAATATTTACGATTAATGTGCAACTTGTCAATTTCACTCGTGCGATTCTTCATCAGAAAACGTGTTGTATTATTTCACAAAAACTAGATTGTGCTATAAAAATGGTATGTATTTGAAGTAAAATCATTTCTTAATATGTTTTTGTTTTCAGATATACGTAGAAATAAAGAGACTTCACAGAAATTTAAATTTTGCCTTGGATATGAAAGCACACCAAGATGACAAAATTCGAAACCGGGACTTCCTTGACTGAGTTGGAACAAAGTTTCAAATAGTCGACTTTTTTGCCTAAGTTTTACAAGCTTTAATTAGTATTTATTGTTTTTTATTTGTTTTTGCTGAAATGAATATTTGATAATCACAATCCTTTCAGAAATGTTGTGAATCATATAAGCCCTGGTCAAAAAGGAAGAGACGAGTTCAAAGGACAAAAATGGCGGATAACAGTATTTTTAAGATTTTCGTTTTAAGTTTTTGAGCCACATGCATGTGAAAAGAGTGAAATTCTCAAGCTTATATATGGCCCGACGTGTGCATTACTGGATTTGCATTTATTTTTAAAAATAGTTTAAAAGATTTCACCAGGTTGGTAATGAAAAAAATTAAATTATGAATGATATATTTTCTGTTTCCTTCAAAAGTTAGATATATTATATTAAATGTTACATCCCCATACATCCATATAAAGAAATAAAAAAGATAGAACGTATGTTTAGGAGAAGTGAAAAATTATAAGTAAAAAAAATAAAAGAAGAAAATGTCTACAACACCCGGTATTCCCAGGCGGTCACCCATCCAAGTACTAACCGAGCTCGACGTTGCTTAACTTCGGTGATCGGACGAGAACCGGTGTTTTCAACGTGATATGGTCGTAGACACTAAAGTGCTAAAAAATTTGATATATAAATTTAGGAACCGCCGAAAGTCGTGTATTTAGCATTTCTTGACAGAATTTGTATAAAATAAGAAAATTATCAGGTATAAAAATATAAATAAACTACACGATCCAGAGTGGAAGATAGTAAAACTTAACAAGTTCTCATGCACTTTAGAGAAGACAAAAAAATGCAAGAATAGAAAGACAGATATGGAATATGGGGACGAGCTTGATTTTATTTGTAACCAAGTTATATACCATGCAACAATTTCAGACTCTTTTTGAAAAATTTTGGTAGCCCTTAAAAGGGCTGTTTAAGCTTTAAAAGCATCATATGCTTCCTCCATTTACTTCTTCTTTGGGGTCTTTGCCTTCTTTGGTTTAGCTGCAGCCTTGGTCTTTTTTGGTGATTTTGTGGCTTTCTTTGCAGATTTGGCAGCGGGTTTTGCAGCAGGTTTCTTGGTAGCTGGTTTCTTTGCTTTTGGTTTAGCTGCTTTCTTTTCACCAGCTGGTTTCTTTGCTGCAGGTTTCTTTGTGGCAGTCTTTTTAGGTGTCTTTGCCTTCTTTGGTTTAGCGGCTTTAGGCTTAACTGCTTTCTTTGCTGGCTTCTTAGCTGGTTTAGCCACTTCACCTATCTTAAAACTTCCAGAAGCGCCGGTACCCTTCGACTGTTTCAAGCTATTGCTCTTCACTCCTGATTTCAAAGCTAACTTCAAGTGAGTGTTGACTGTTTTTGCATCGCTACCAACATTGAAGTTTGCTATGATGTACTTAAGGATGGCTTGACGGCTAGAGCCCCCGCGCTCTTTCAATGCAGAGATAGCTTTCCCTACCATCTCGCTGTATTTTGGATGAGTAGCTACTTTCTTTGGTTTAGCTGCAGCTTTCTTCTTTGGTGACTTAGCTGGAGTCTTGACTACTACTGGTGCATCAGACATTTTGCGACTTTGGTTGTTGAAAGATGTGTGCGAGTTGAACGACAAATAACAATGATGTGCAAAATTGCGGTTTGCGGGTAGTTAATCTCATAACGCGGACCTCGACGAGAGCACCCTTAAACTTTCATGACAATCTATTTCAAACAAATCGACAAGAATTTCTGTGTGCTTGTTCGACAAGTTTTAACCATTTGTTTCAAATAAATTGTACTTTTTGATATATAAATCATATACGAAAATGTTCAGCAGGAATTTTTCTTTCAGAATATGTGATTAAAATTAAACAAAATATCACAAGTGAAGAAATATTTACGATTAATGTGCAACTTGTCAATTTCACTCGTGCGATTCTTCATCAGAAAACGTGTTGTATTATTTCACAAAAACTAGATTGTGCTATAAAAATGGTATGTATTTGAAGTAAAATCATTTCTTAATATGTTTTTGTTTTCAGATATACGTAGAAATAAAGAGACTTCACAGAAATTTAAATTTTGCCTTGGATATGAAAGCACACCAAGATGACAAAATTCGAAACCGGGACTTCCTTGACTGAGTTGGAACAAAGTTTCAAATAGTCGACTTTTTTGCCTAAGTTTTACAAGCTTTAATTAGTATTTATTGTTTTTTATTTGTTTTTGCTGAAATGAATATTTGATAATCACAATCCTTTCAGAAATGTTGTGAATCATATAAGCCCTGGTCAAAAAGGAAGAGACGAGTTCAAAGGACAAAAATGGCGGATAACAGTATTTTTAAGATTTTCGTTTTAAGTTTTTGAGCCACATGCATGTGAAAAGAGTGAAATTCTCAAGCTTATATATGGCCCGACGTGTGCATTACTGGATTTGCATTTATTTTTAAAAATAGTTTAAAAGATTTCACCAGGTTGGTAATGAAAAAAATTAAATTATGAATGATATATTTTCTGTTTCCTTCAAAAGTTAGATATATTATATTAAATGTTACATCCCCATACATCCATATAAAGAAATAAAAAAGATAGAACGTATGTTTAGGAGAAGTGAAAAATTATAAGTAAAAAAAATAAAAGAAGAAAATGTCTACAACACCCGGTATTCCCAGGCGGTCACCCATCCAAGTACTAACCGAGCTCGACGTTGCTTAACTTCGGTGATCGGACGAGAACCGGTGTTTTCAACGTGATATGGTCGTAGACACTAAAGTGCTAAAAAATTTGATATATAAATTTAGGAACCGCCGAAAGTCGTGTATTTAGCATTTCTTGACAGAATTTGTATAAAATAAGAAAATTATCAGGTATAAAAATATAAATAAACTACACGATCCAGAGTGGAAGATAGTAAAACTTAACAAGTTCACATGCACTTTAGAGAAGACAAAAAAATGCAAGAATAGAAAGACAGATATGGAATATGGGGACGAGCTTGATTTTATTTGTAACCAAGTTATATACCATGCAACAATTTCAGACTCTTTTTGAAAAATTTTGGTAGCCCTTAAAAGGGCTGTTTAAGCTTTAAAAGCATCATATGCTTCCTCCATTTACTTCTTCTTTGGGGTCTTTGCCTTCTTTGGTTTAGCTGCAGCCTTGGTCTTTTTTGGTGATTTTGTGGCTTTCTTTGCAGATTTGGCAGCGGGTTTTGCAGCAGGTTTCTTGGTAGCTGGTTTCTTTGCTTTTGGTTTAGCTGCTTTCTTTTCACCAGCTGGTTTCTTTGCTGCAGGTTTCTTTGTGGCAGTCTTTTTAGGTGTCTTTGCCTTCTTTGGTTTAGCGGCTTTAGGCTTAACTGCTTTCTTTGCTGGCTTCTTAGCTGGTTTAGCCACTTCACCTATCTTAAAACTTCCAGAAGCGCCGGTACCCTTCGACTGTTTCAAGCTATTGCTCTTCACTCCTGATTTCAAAGCTAACTTCAAGTGAGTGTTGACTGTTTTTGCATCGCTACCAACATTGAAGTTTGCTATGATGTACTTAAGGATGGCTTGACGGCTAGAGCCCCCGCGCTCTTTCAATGCAGAGATAGCTTTCCCTACCATCTCGCTGTATTTTGGATGAGTAGCTACTTTCTTTGGTTTAGCTGCAGCTTTCTTCTTTGGTGACTTAGCTGGAGTCTTGACTACTACTGGTGCATCAGACATTTTGCGACTTTGGTTGTTGAAAGATGTGTGCGAGTTGAACGACAAATAACAATGATGTGCAAAATTGCGGTTTGCGGGTAGTTAATCTCATAACGCGGACCTCGACGAGAGCACCCTTAAACTTTCATGACAATCTATTTCAAACAAATCGACAAGAATTTCTGTGTGCTTGTTCGACAAGTTTTAACCATTTGTTTCAAATAAATTGTACTTTTTGATATATAAATCATATACGAAAATGTTCAGCAGGAATTTTTCTTTCAGAATATGTGATTAAAATTAAACAAAATATCACAAGTGAAGAAATATTTACGATTAATGTGCAACTTGTCAATTTCACTCGTGCGATTCTTCATCAGAAAACGTGTTGTATTATTTCACAAAAACTAGATTGTGCTATAAAAATGGTATGTATTTGAAGTAAAATCATTTCTTAATATGTTTTTGTTTTCAGATATACGTAGAAATAAAGAGACTTCACAGAAATTTAAATTTTGCCTTGGATATGAAAGCACACCAAGATGACAAAATTCGAAACCGGGACTTCCTTGACTGAGTTGGAACAAAGTTTCAAATAGTCGACTTTTTTGCCTAAGTTTTACAAGCTTTAATTAGTATTTATTGTTTTTTATTTGTTTTTGCTGAAATGAATATTTGATAATCACAATCCTTTCAGAAATGTTGTGAATCATATTAGCCCTGGTCAAAAAGGAAGAGACGAGTTCAAAGGACAAAAATGGCGGATAACAGTATTTTTAAGATTTTCGTTTTAAGTTTTTGAGCCACATGCATGTGAAAAGAGTGAAATTCTCAAGCTTATATATGGCCCGACGTGTGCATTACTGGATTTGCATTTATTTTTAAAAATAGTTTAAAAGATTTCACCAGGTTGGTAATGAAAAAAATTAAATTATGAATGATATATTTTCTGTTTCCTTCAAAAGTTAGATATATTATATTAAATGTTACATCCCCATACATCCATATAAAGAAATAAAAAAGATAGAACGTATGTTTAGGAGAAGTGAAAAATTATAAGTAAAAAAAATAAAAGAAGAAAATGTCTACAACACCCGGTATTCCCAGGCGGTCACCCATCCAAGTACTAACCGAGCTCGACGTTGCTTAACTTCGGTGATCGGACGAGAACCGGTGTTTTCAACGTGATATGGTCGTAGACACTAAAGTGCTAAAAAATTTGATATATAAATTTAGGAACCGCCGAAAGTCGTGTATTTAGCATTTCTTGACAGAATTTGTATAAAATAAGAAAATTATCAGGTATAAAAATATAAATAAACTACACGATCCAGAGTGGAAGATAGTAAAACTTAACAAGTTCTCATGCACTTTAGAGAAGACAAAAAAATGCAAGAATAGAAAGACAGATATGGAATATGGGGACGAGCTTGATTTTATTTGTAACCAAGTTATATACCATGCAACAATTTCAGACTCTTTTTGAAAAATTTTGGTAGCCCTTAAAAGGGCTGTTTAAGCTTTAAAAGCATCATATGCTTCCTCCATTTACTTCTTCTTTGGGGTCTTTGCCTTCTTTGGTTTAGCTGCAGCCTTGGTCTTTTTTGGTGATTTTGTGGCTTTCTTTGCAGATTTGGCAGCGGGTTTTGCAGCAGGTTTCTTGGTAGCTGGTTTCTTTGCTTTTGGTTTAGCTGCTTTCTTTTCACCAGCTGGTTTCTTTGCTGCAGGTTTCTTTGTGGCAGTCTTTTTAGGTGTCTTTGCCTTCTTTGGTTTAGCGGCTTTAGGCTTAACTGCTTTCTTTGCTGGCTTCTTAGCTGGTTTAGCCACTTCACCTATCTTAAAACTTCCAGAAGCGCCGGTACCCTTCGACTGTTTCAAGCTATTGCTCTTCACTCCTGATTTCAAAGCTAACTTCAAGTGAGTGTTGACTGTTTTTGCATCGCTACCAACATTGAAGTTTGCTATGATGTACTTAAGGATGGCTTGACGGCTAGAGCCCCCGCGCTCTTTCAATGCAGAGATAGCTTTCCCTACCATCTCGCTGTATTTTGGATGAGTAGCTACTTTCTTTGGTTTAGCTGCAGCTTTCTTCTTTGGTGACTTAGCTGGAGTCTTGACTACTACTGGTGCATCAGACATTTTGCGACTTTGGTTGTTGAAAGATGTGTGCGAGTTGAACGACAAATAACAATGATGTGCAAAATTGCGGTTTGCGGGTA
The DNA here is from genome assembly GCF_021869535.1 of Mytilus californianus. NCBI lineage: Eukaryota > Metazoa > Mollusca > Bivalvia > Mytilida > Mytilidae > Mytilus > Mytilus californianus. The sequence continues at coordinate 19,680 of NW_026262667.1, forward strand.
GTTAATCTCATAACGCGGACCTCGACGAGAGCACCCTTAAACTTTCATGACAATCTATTTCAAACAAATCGACAAGAATTTCTGTGTGCTTGTTCGACAAGTTTTAACCATTTGTTTCAAATAAATTGTACTTTTTGATATATAAATCATATACGAAAATGTTCAGCAGGAATTTTTCTTTCAGAATATGTGATTAAAATTAAACAAAATATCACAAGTGAAGAAATATTTACGATTAATGTGCAACTTGTCAATTTCACTCGTGCGATTCTTCATCAGAAAACGTGTTGTATTATTTCACAAAAACTAGATTGTGCTATAAAAATGGTATGTATTTGAAGTAAAATCATTTCTTAATATGTTTTTGTTTTCAGATATACGTAGAAATAAAGAGACTTCACAGAAATTTAAATTTTGCCTTGGATATGAAAGCACACCAAGATGACAAAATTCGAAACCGGGACTTCCTTGACTGAGTTGGAACAAAGTTTCAAATAGTCGACTTTTTTGCCTAAGTTTTACAAGCTTTAATTAGTATTTATTGTTTTTTATTTGTTTTTGCTGAAATGAATATTTGATAATCACAATCCTTTCAGAAATGTTGTGAATCATATAAGCCCTGGTCAAAAAGGAAGAGACGAGTTCAAAGGACAAAAATGGCGGATAACAGTATTTTTAAGATTTTCGTTTTAAGTTTTTGAGCCACATGCATGTGAAAAGAGTGAAATTCTCAAGCTTATATATGGCCCGACGTGTGCATTACTGGATTTGCATTTATTTTTAAAAATAGTTTAAAAGATTTCACCAGGTTGGTAATGAAAAAAATTAAATTATGAATGATATATTTTCTGTTTCCTTCAAAAGTTAGATATATTATATTAAATGTTACATCCCCATACATCCATATAAAGAAATAAAAAAGATAGAACGTATGTTTAGGAGAAGTGAAAAATTATAAGTAAAAAAAATAAAAGAAGAAAATGTCTACAACACCCGGTATTCCCAGGCGGTCACCCATCCAAGTACTAACCGAGCTCGACGTTGCTTAACTTCGGTGATCGGACGAGAACCGGTGTTTTCAACGTGATATGGTCGTAGACACTAAAGTGCTAAAAAATTTGATATATAAATTTAGGAACCGCCGAAAGTCGTGTATTTAGCATTTCTTGACAGAATTTGTATAAAATAAGAAAATTATCAGGTATAAAAATATAAATAAACTACACGATCCAGAGTGGAAGATAGTAAAACTTAACAAGTTCTCATGCACTTTAGAGAAGACAAAAAAATGCAAGAATAGAAAGACAGATATGGAATATGGGGACGAGCTTGATTTTATTTGTAACCAAGTTATATACCATGCAACAATTTCAGACTCTTTTTGAAAAATTTTGGTAGCCCTTAAAAGGGCTGTTTAAGCTTTAAAAGCATCATATGCTTCCTCCATTTACTTCTTCTTTGGGGTCTTTGCCTTCTTTGGTTTAGCTGCAGCCTTGGTCTTTTTTGGTGATTTTGTGGCTTTCTTTGCAGATTTGGCAGCGGGTTTTGCAGCAGGTTTCTTGGTAGCTGGTTTCTTTGCTTTTGGTTTAGCTGCTTTCTTTTCACCAGCTGGTTTCTTTGCTGCAGGTTTCTTTGTGGCAGTCTTTTTAGGTGTCTTTGCCTTCTTTGGTTTAGCGGCTTTAGGCTTAACTGCTTTCTTTGCTGGCTTCTTAGCTGGTTTAGCCACTTCACCTATCTTAAAACTTCCAGAAGCGCCGGTACCCTTCGACTGTTTCAAGCTATTGCTCTTCACTCCTGATTTCAAAGCTAACTTCAAGTGAGTGTTGACTGTTTTTGCATCGCTACCAACATTGAAGTTTGCTATGATGTACTTAAGGATGGCTTGACGGCTAGAGCCCCCGCGCTCTTTCAATGCAGAGATAGCTTTCCCTACCATCTCGCTGTATTTTGGATGAGTAGCTACTTTCTTTGGTTTAGCTGCAGCTTTCTTCTTTGGTGACTTAGCTGGAGTCTTGACTACTACTGGTGCATCAGACATTTTGCGACTTTGGTTGTTGAAAGATGTGTGCGAGTTGAACGACAAATAACAATGATGTGCAAAATTGCGGTTTGCGGGTAGTTAATCTCATAACGCGGACCTCGACGAGAGCACCCTTAAACTTTCATGACAATCTATTTCAAACAAATCGACAAGAATTTCTGTGTGCTTGTTCGACAAGTTTTAACCATTTGTTTCAAATAAATTGTACTTTTTGATATATAAATCATATACGAAAATGTTCAGCAGGAATTTTTCTTTCAGAATATGTGATTAAAATTAAACAAAATATCACAAGTGAAGAAATATTTACGATTAATGTGCAACTTGTCAATTTCACTCGTGCGATTCTTCATCAGAAAACGTGTTGTATTATTTCACAAAAACTAGATTGTGCTATAAAAATGGTATGTATTTGAAGTAAAATCATTTCTTAATATGTTTTTGTTTTCAGATATACGTAGAAATAAAGAGACTTCACAGAAATTTAAATTTTGCCTTGGATATGAAAGCACACCAAGATGACAAAATTCGAAACCGGGACTTCCTTGACTGAGTTGGAACAAAGTTTCAAATAGTCGACTTTTTTGCCTAAGTTTTACAAGCTTTAATTAGTATTTATTGTTTTTTATTTGTTTTTGCTGAAATGAATATTTGATAATCACAATCCTTTCAGAAATGTTGTGAATCATATAAGCCCTGGTCAAAAAGGAAGAGACGAGTTCAAAGGACAAAAATGGCGGATAACAGTATTTTTAAGATTTTCGTTTTAAGTTTTTGAGCCACATGCATGTGAAAAGAGTGAAATTCTCAAGCTTATATATGGCCCGACGTGTGCATTACTGGATTTGCATTTATTTTTAAAAATAGTTTAAAAGATTTCACCAGGTTGGTAATGAAAAAAATTAAATTATGAATGATATATTTTCTGTTTCCTTCAAAAGTTAGATATATTATATTAAATGTTACATCCCCATACATCCATATAAAGAAATAAAAAAGATAGAACGTATGTTTAGGAGAAGTGAAAAATTATAAGTAAAAAAAATAAAAGAAGAAAATGTCTACAACACCCGGTATTCCCAGGCGGTCACCCATCCAAGTACTAACCGAGCTCGACGTTGCTTAACTTCGGTGATCGGACGAGAACCGGTGTTTTCAACGTGATATGGTCGTAGACACTAAAGTGCTAAAAAATTTGATATATAAATTTAGGAACCGCCGAAAGTCGTGTATTTAGCATTTCTTGACAGAATTTGTATAAAATAAGAAAATTATCAGGTATAAAAATATAAATAAACTACACGATCCAGAGTGGAAGATAGTAAAACTTAACAAGTTCTCATGCACTTTAGAGAAGACAAAAAAATGCAAGAATAGAAAGACAGATATGGAATATGGGGACGAGCTTGATTTTATTTGTAACCAAGTTATATACCATGCAACAATTTCAGACTCTTTTTGAAAAATTTTGGTAGCCCTTAAAAGGGCTGTTTAAGCTTTAAAAGCATCATATGCTTCCTCCATTTACTTCTTCTTTGGGGTCTTTGCCTTCTTTGGTTTAGCTGCAGCCTTGGTCTTTTTTGGTGATTTTGTGGCTTTCTTTGCAGATTTGGCAGCGGGTTTTGCAGCAGGTTTCTTGGTAGCTGGTTTCTTTGCTTTTGGTTTAGCTGCTTTCTTTTCACCAGCTGGTTTCTTTGCTGCAGGTTTCTTTGTGGCAGTCTTTTTAGGTGTCTTTGCCTTCTTTGGTTTAGCGGCTTTAGGCTTAACTGCTTTCTTTGCTGGCTTCTTAGCTGGTTTAGCCACTTCACCTATCTTAAAACTTCCAGAAGCGCCGGTACCCTTCGACTGTTTCAAGCTATTGCTCTTCACTCCTGATTTCAAAGCTAACTTCAAGTGAGTGTTGACTGTTTTTGCATCGCTACCAACATTGAAGTTTGCTATGATGTACTTAAGGATGGCTTGACGGCTAGAGCCCCCGCGCTCTTTCAATGCAGAGATAGCTTTCCCTACCATCTCGCTGTATTTTGGATGAGTAGCTACTTTCTTTGGTTTAGCTGCAGCTTTCTTCTTTGGTGACTTAGCTGGAGTCTTGACTACTACTGGTGCATCAGACATTTTGCGACTTTGGTTGTTGAAAGATGTGTGCGAGTTGAACGACAAATAACAATGATGTGCAAAATTGCGGTTTGCGGGTAGTTAATCTCATAACGCGGACCTCGACGAGAGCACCCTTAAACTTTCATGACAATCTATTTCAAACAAATCGACAAGAATTTCTGTGTGCTTGTTCGACAAGTTTTAACCATTTGTTTCAAATAAATTGTACTTTTTGATATATAAATCATATACGAAAATGTTCAGCAGGAATTTTTCTTTCAGAATATGTGATTAAAATTAAACAAAATATCACAAGTGAAGAAATATTTACGATTAATGTGCAACTTGTCAATTTCACTCGTGCGATTCTTCATCAGAAAACGTGTTGTATTATTTCACAAAAACTAGATTGTGCTATAAAAATGGTATGTATTTGAAGTAAAATCATTTCTTAATATGTTTTTGTTTTCAGATATACGTAGAAATAAAGAGACTTCACAGAAATTTAAATTTTGCCTTGGATATGAAAGCACACCAAGATGACAAAATTCGAAACCGGGACTTCCTTGACTGAGTTGGAACAAAGTTTCAAATAGTCGACTTTTTTGCCTAAGTTTTACAAGCTTTAATTAGTATTTATTGTTTTTTATTTGTTTTTGCTGAAATGAATATTTGATAATCACAATCCTTTCAGAAATGTTGTGAATCATATAAGCCCTGGTCAAAAAGGAAGAGACGAGTTCAAAGGACAAAAATGGCGGATAACAGTATTTTTAAGATTTTCGTTTTAAGTTTTTGAGCCACATGCATGTGAAAAGAGTGAAATTCTCAAGCTTATATATGGCCCGACGTGTGCATTACTGGATTTGCATTTATTTTTAAAAATAGTTTAAAAGATTTCACCAGGTTGGTAATGAAAAAAATTAAATTATGAATGATATATTTTCTGTTTCCTTCAAAAGTTAGATATATTATATTAAATGTTACATCCCCATACATCCATATAAAGAAATAAAAAAGATAGAACGTATGTTTAGGAGAAGTGAAAAATTATAAGTAAAAAAAATAAAAGAAGAAAATGTCTACAACACCCGGTATTCCCAGGCGGTCACCCATCCAAGTACTAACCGAGCTCGACGTTGCTTAACTTCGGTGATCGGACGAGAACCGGTGTTTTCAACGTGATATGGTCGTAGACACTAAAGTGCTAAAAAATTTGATATATAAATTTAGGAACCGCCGAAAGTCGTGTATTTAGCATTTCTTGACAGAATTTGTATAAAATAAGAAAATTATCAGGTATAAAAATATAAATAAACTACACGATCCAGAGTGGAAGATAGTAAAACTTAACAAGTTCTCATGCACTTTAGAGAAGACAAAAAAATGCAAGAATAGAAAGACAGATATGGAATATGGGGACGAGCTTGATTTTATTTGTAACCAAGTTATATACCATGCAACAATTTCAGACTCTTTTTGAAAAATTTTGGTAGCCCTTAAAAGGGCTGTTTAAGCTTTAAAAGCATCATATGCTTCCTCCATTTACTTCTTCTTTGGGGTCTTTGCCTTCTTTGGTTTAGCTGCAGCCTTGGTCTTTTTTGGTGATTTTGTGGCTTTCTTTGCAGATTTGGCAGCGGGTTTTGCAGCAGGTTTCTTGGTAGCTGGTTTCTTTGCTTTTGGTTTAGCTGCTTTCTTTTCACCAGCTGGTTTCTTTGCTGCAGGTTTCTTTGTGGCAGTCTTTTTAGGTGTCTTTGCCTTCTTTGGTTTAGCGGCTTTAGGCTTAACTGCTTTCTTTGCTGGCTTCTTAGCTGGTTTAGCCACTTCACCTATCTTAAAACTTCCAGAAGCGCCGGTACCCTTCGACTGTTTCAAGCTATTGCTCTTCACTCCTGATTTCAAAGCTAACTTCAAGTGAGTGTTGACTGTTTTTGCATCGCTACCAACATTGAAGTTTGCTATGATGTACTTAAGGATGGCTTGACGGCTAGAGCCCCCGCGCTCTTTCAATGCAGAGATAGCTTTCCCTACCATCTCGCTGTATTTTGGATGAGTAGCTACTTTCTTTGGTTTAGCTGCAGCTTTCTTCTTTGGTGACTTAGCTGGAGTCTTGACTACTACTGGTGCATCAGACATTTTGCGACTTTGGTTGTTGAAAGATGTGTGCGAGTTGAACGACAAATAACAATGATGTGCAAAATTGCGGTTTGCGGGTAGTTAATCTCATAACGCGGACCTCGACGAGAGCACCCTTAAACTTTCATGACAATCTATTTCAAACAAATCGACAAGAATTTCTGTGTGCTTGTTCGACAAGTTTTAACCATTTGTTTCAAATAAATTGTACTTTTTGATATATAAATCATATACGAAAATGTTCAGCAGGAATTTTTCTTTCAGAATATGTGATTAAAATTAAACAAAATATCACAAGTGAAGAAATATTTACGATTAATGTGCAACTTGTCAATTTCACTCGTGCGATTCTTCATCAGAAAACGTGTTGTATTATTTCACAAAAACTAGATTGTGCTATAAAAATGGTATGTATTTGAAGTAAAATCATTTCTTAATATGTTTTTGTTTTCAGATATACGTAGAAATAAAGAGACTTCACAGAAATTTAAATTTTGCCTTGGATATGAAAGCACACCAAGATGACAAAATTCGAAACCGGGACTTCCTTGACTGAGTTGGAACAAAGTTTCAAATAGTCGACTTTTTTGCCTAAGTTTTACAAGCTTTAATTAGTATTTATTGTTTTTTATTTGTTTTTGCTGAAATGAATATTTGATAATCACAATCCTTTCAGAAATGTTGTGAATCATAGGCAAACAAAAGACAAGATTTGTGTGTTGTACTTCAAAACTGTGCACTTGGTACCAAAGAATTTCGAGGTCGACCGCCCTCCGACGTCCCGTTATTCAGATATTCTTCGGTTTTTCGTTCTTCTTCCACGCAAATGTTTAGATTATGATAGTATTCCATCATATTTACTGAAATTCGATATCAAACAGATGTTTACTGAAGAATATCGGCAAAACCAATCAAACCTAGGGTACGGCAACTTGATAGTTTTGAAAAATAAATATGCAGTCCTTGTTCAAGAAAGAGTACTATAAGTTCGAATACCTAACTATGCATTATATTTCTCATATACGTCCGAGTTTACATCAGATATGAGATGCAATGTAATATAGTAAATTTTAGTTGAAGAAATGAAAAATCAGTTTATCTTTCCTAGGCTAGATCTCCCAGTCATAAAATTTTGATAATAAAAAAAAAAATTAAGTGTTTACACTTTGAATACGATAATACGACAGCGGAAAAATGTTTTGACTTTCTTCAACACTGTTTCTGTGTCTTTGACAGGCTACTCGTATGGTTAGCAAATTAAAATGATATTTTACATACATACACATTTTATGTAAACTAGACTATTTGAACACTGTTTACCTTGTGAGAAAATCTTTTTATACACACTTAAGAATGACTCGCCTTACACTTTGATTATCCCATGTATCATCGTAATGTTTACTTGGAAAAACGTCTTTCCCTCGGATATTGTCTCTTTAAACATGTATTCATTTTGCCAAACAAGGACCAGGATACAAAAATAGTTTAAGATTTATAACACTTACATAAATTACTAGTTAAATATCTTTTCTTTACAAAAATAAACGGTTTGTTCTTATATGTATGTTGTGCTTGTTCACTGTCCCTGGTGAGGGGAGATTTGAGCGCTAACAATCATGCTAAACCTGCGCCACATTCTATATGTGCCTGTCCCTAATCAGGAGCCTGTAATTTTGAAGTTGTTTTAGGTTGCTGTCTGCCATATTTGTTTTTCTTTATCGTTTTGTCATAAATCAGACAATTGTTATTTTCGTTTGTCAAGTCGGGGCCTTTATAGCTGATTATTCGGTATGGAATTTTCTCACTGTTGAAGGCCGTACGGTTACATATAGTTGCTTAAATCCGCTTCAATAGACATTTTCGAAAAGTCATCTACACGGACACGTATACCGACACCGATACCTACACTGACTAAATCAAAGTACTGAACATCGGATGACTGCAAGTTCTTGTGGAATTAAATTAAAATCAAATTATTGTTCATTTTACATTTTATTCATGTTATGTTTTTTCTTTTTGTCACTCAAATATTATCAATTACCATAAGGTAAAATAAATTATTTAAATGCCTAAAAAGGCGCAAGCCAGGGCCGACCATGCAAGACCCTCATGGGTAGCCAAGGTTGTTAAAACTCCCTCGTCGTCGCCTTATAGCAAGTAGATACATTTGTCAATTCAACTGTGATGTTAGGATCATAATTATGCCAAGTGGATAAATTTACCGGTTTTCAAGAGTTAAATTGACAGCGCGTCATCCCTACAATGGCTACCATTTTCACGATTGAAAAAATGAGCCTCGGCGTTATGAAGAGATAATTTTGACGAAGTAAAATCCTGACTTTCTGTGTAAAGTTCTACTAATTTACACAAAGCCTCCCCTTTTCCTTTACACAGTATAATATGAAGATCGGTCAATTCTCAGCTTCAAAACAGAGCCATTAAATTAACAAATCATCCAAAATCAAATTTTATACAGTATTTAAAATGCAAATTGTAAATATTTTATAAATGTCTGTGCTCATTGTACACCTTGAGATGACCCTTCTCAAAAAGGTTACCTGTCGTCCTATGTATAGGTGTGAGTATCAGTGTCGATAAGTTTTCGAAAATGTCTATTTGGACTCTGTTGGATATTCGTCTCATTGACAATCATACCACATCTCCTTATTTTATAAAAGTATTATGGATTTATTTTTAAAAGCAACTACAACCAGGGGCGGATCCAGGATTTTGGAAAGGGGGGCGTAGTATGTAAAGTTTGCCGAGCGGAGCGAGTCGAAATTTTTTTTACCTTTTTTGGGCTAAAAACATAAAATAAGTGTAAAATGCAATTTTTAACGATTCCTGACGTGGGGCATGTATATTTTATAGTTAAAGTGTAAGCTAGGGTTGGACATTTTTGATGCCGCATTCTCCCCATTAATTGTCTATTATAAAATGATTGAATGGATTCAAAGCTATGTACTAATATATTTGATGTGGGATTTTTCAGTAAAAAATGGACATGGAAAATTCCCGTTTGTTGTATGGTTAATAAGCATAACCTCACAGATTTCTTGTTGTAAACATGATATACGGCTATTCAATGAAGTTTATAATACGACCGACACGAACAAAGACAAACAAGCAATTTTTATCCAAATGTTTGAAGTGAGGGGTTCCAAATCAACCAAAGGCTACGAATGAGTCTGAAAATCAAATGACAACGAAGTTGTGAATGACGGTCGACAAATGGAGACATAAAGGCTACACCCAGCAGGCAGGTTGCAGTTGGGCCTTGAAAAAAGTATTCAGTATATCAGTTCGGCGAAACAGACATTCCGGTCAGATATGGGATTTACATGCAAACCCCCCAAAAAAATTACGCCCGTTTTTTATTCACCATGTTCATTTAATGCTGAATAATTTTGTTGGATTTTTTTTTTCTTATTTCAAAAAAGGGGACACGATAATTGTTTTAAATACAGATACGGCCAGAATTTTTGTTTAAGGCTAAAACCAGGGTCAAAATTTTTTCTCTAAAATATCTCAGACTGCCCTATCAAATCAAATGGTCCGTACCTTAGACTTTAAATCTATCTAGTGCTTACTGGCTGGGGATCATTATTCAGCAATGTTATTAATTGGCTGGGGCGTGTGGGGTTACACATATTTTCGTAGGTGAATAATATTGCTTTGGAACTTTTTTTTTCATGAGAGTGTAATAGAGTATTACTTTCTGTTGAGTGGAATTGTGAAATAGAAGTCAATACGTTCTTGCTCAATCCTTTGTCGCTTTGAAGGCGTCATGCTTGTCATCTTCCGCCTAAGCAATGTGTTACTGTAATTTGAATTTCAAAGTGCATGACTGAGTGTCGTTTTTTCGACGTACTGATCAACTCCACCGTAGCGAATCACATGACTTCAACATAATCAATAATATATTACAGTAAATACGAGCGAAAAATATCTTTATAAGTAAAGAATTGTCGCATAAAAATAAGATACACTGCCGGGAAATGGCAAAGTTCACTAAGTCTAGTCTGATTAATAATTTTACAAACAAACAAAAAAAAAAGTTCAAGCAAAGGGGGGGGGGGGGGCGTACGCCCTCTACGCCCCCCTCTGGATCCGCCACTGACAACCAGTATATTAGTTTAAAAAACATTTCTAATAAAAACAAAAAATCGTCTTAAGTAAATAAAGATACAAGCTCGCGACTTGTACTGTTTGAAATTTTTGAAAATACATCATTTTGAGAAAGTATTGATATCGAAGAAAGCTATACAGAGGATGCAAATCCGGCTGCGGCTACGGCATAGACTATTCATTAAAGAGAAGATAGATGACCTGGATACGCATATATTGTTTACCGAATAATTGTAATGATATTTTAAGATTAATATGTTGTATACTTATTAATACATTAGAGCTAGAAGTTATAATACATCTTTCAAAGTAAAGAAGTATAGTCACATAAGATCTTGTAATGGCAGGTGAAAATCAGTTTAGATCCTGATGGTGTATACTTATTTATAGATTAGAGCTAGAAGTTATAATACATCTTTTAAGTAAAGATATATAGCCACATAAAATCTTATATATATTGGCAGGTGAAAATAAGTTCAGATCCTGATGGTGTATTCTCATAATTTTTTGGAAAAAAATCCACGAAATAGTAAAGATTGATTTGATAAAGCGTTAATTTAGATATCTACCTTAGGATACAGTTTGTTTAAAATACTTAAATCTGTAAATTCTTCAAGTATCGTGAAAGAGTAAGTCGGGTACACCTTTTACATTTAGGGGTGCTTTCGTGCTTTAGTTGTACTTTTTCTCCATATAACATATGACCAAAAAGTTGATTTAGCATATCGCCAAAGATTCGATTAGTTTCAAATATTTGAAGGTTAAATAATAGTTGATTTTTAAACACTAAAACCTAATACATAGGTCGAATTCCATACCTTATTTCGGATCGACTCATTTATTTGCTTATTTTTTTTTTAACAAAGTTTTTATTCAGTTCTAATCCGGGCAAGTAATTAATTGTCCATAATCCTCCTGCCGCCTTTCAGAAAATCAAATTGCAATCTCGTAAGTTTCAAAACAGAAAAGGTGTGTTTGAAAACAAAATAACCACGTGCTTCTGTAACTGTTAATGCAATTGCAAGTCTTACTTTATTGAATTATATTTCATTGACACAATATCAAAGTCTTATTCGTGAAAAGGTACTTCAAAAAGAGATGTCGGGCGAATATAATCCCACCCACAACTACATCTCAACCCACTCCTTTAATTTTTTTTAAATCTAGATCAAACAAAAAGACTTGAAATATAAAGTTGTATTTTTTTCTTTTATCAGTGACTATTTGTATTTGGTTACCACGCATTTATAGTCTGTCGTAATAGCAGTTTGGATGTTTAACGTCCTACAAAAGAACTAAATCCCTGTTGGTGGCTGTTTTCTGCTCTTTGGTCGGGTTGTTGTCGCTTTGACACATTCCCCGTTTCCATTCTCAATTTTATTTTTAAGTCGTCGATCCCTTTGCGGATTTTTTTTTATTGAAATATATTCCAGGCACTGATCGTTCTTTTTTTAAGGGAGGATACTTTTTCTCAAACATTTTTTTCCAGACTTAAACAAAAGAAAAAAAACAACAAGCTATTTCTCAATAACGTACAGTAACTAAAAAATTATTAAGAAACGCAATAAATAATTGATTTCCCCCCTAATTTTAAATGCAAACAAAGTCTTTTGTTCACTTTCCTTCTAAACAACGAATTATTTAAATTATATACTCGAGAATTTTAAAATTAATCAATACATATATATATATAAAACTCCACAAAAGATGAATGGTTGGTGTTTTATATTGAACTTTTGAAAATTCTCCCTTACAACAAATAAGATAACAGTTGTTTGTAGTATAAAGACGTATGAATATATTTAGGATGATTAGGTTACAGTAACCATGTTTTTGTTTCTTTCAAAACACAACATCCAATAAGGGTACTCAATGATGGCATCTGAACGAAATTAACGGCATATATTTTATGATATATTTTTTTGCTATGTAGTTTATTTCGCACTTTAAAGCTGGTAACGCGTTGATATGTACACAATACAACCCTTGTTTATTTCTTTATAGTTATTAGTATCTTCTTTACATTTCAGTATATCGCAAGACGCCGTCAGAAAACAAGTTGTTATTTTGCAATTCGCCGTACAACGCCTTGCAATTCGCCATACCGTACAGTAAACAATAACTGTTTTGTTCCATATTCTTTAGAAAACATCATTTTGATAGCGAATTTCAGTAATTATGAAGTCACACTATCATAATCTAAAAATTTGTCAGGAAAAAGAATGAGACTTGAAATCGTTGAATATCTTGCCTGCGGGAGGACGGAAAGCAATCGACCTCGAAATTTTCGGGTACCAAGTGCATTTAGAGTATAACACAAAATCTTGTCTTTGTTTGCTGTACGTGTTAGCTTAAAAAAATAAAGCACTATCTATCAGAAAATCGTTTCATAAGCGATAACCTCATCAAAACGGTAGAAATGTTTAAATTAAAGGACTTCTTACCTTGTTTATTTGTTTTCCTTTATCTCCACTTCGTTGGTACTCAATATCCGGTGGCGATTATGCACAGTGGTTATTGTGTTTCGATATATATCATCCATTCATCATTACATCTTAATCAATCCATTCACATCTCTGTCATTACAGCTGAACGGACATGCTTGATCAGCTCCTGGTCATCCGAAAACTATAACAAGGCATCGTCGATTGTGAAGCACAACGACTTACTACTTCATGATCAAAGAAATCTCACTAACTGAAGAAGGTTTGGTTTTGCTCCAAAACCCATTGTAGATGTGGGAGTGTTTTGTTCTCTGGCGTCCGAAGTTACTGTATCCGTGGTGTTGGGTAATGGACCGCCATTTCACCGTCAAACGACAGTGGTCATGAACAGGCTTCCCGTAATCGTTAATTACTAAGTCCGCAACTCATCGACGTGTTTATATAACGGGCACCAAACTGATCTACTCGACCCTGAAAATAGCCATTGCGCAGTGCTGTGCTGTTAATCGACCCGAAATAATATCAAAAATAGTTCAACCAAAAAGGTCGCCTGCTGTCTGACCAATCTTGACAACAACACAGGAATAAGTAAAGCTTCTCAAATGCCCTCAAAGCACCGATTCGACCATGCAAGGACTGTATAGCCAGTCAAGGTCGTTAAACGCCCCTGTAGTAGTAGTAGGAGGACATATATCTTGGACTTTCCTTTAAAAAATAAGGAGATATGGTATGATTGCCAATGAGACAACTATCCAACAAAGTTCCGTGAAATGAAGTTAGCAATTATAGGCACCGTACGGTCTTCAACAATGCGAAAAACCCATGCCGTTTAGTCGGCTATAAAAGGCCCCGACATGAAAAATAGGAAACAATTCAATTTATATAACAAAACAATTTACGTAAAACAAATATGACAGACATGAACCAACGACAACCCCATAACTACAGGCTCCTGAATTGGGACAGGCACATAAAGAAAGTGGCGGGGTTAAACATGTTTGTGAGCGCTCAACCATCTCCTAACCTGGGACAATAGTGTTACAACACAACATAAGAACAAACTATAAAAATCAGTTAAAAAGGGTTTAACTCATCCGATCGTTACAAAGCAGTATTAACACATCCTAAAAAATCAAAAAAACACACACAAAGTACAGATCTGAGAGAAATCGCAGTTACTGACAGCTAGTTCTAAGCCAGTACCAACTAATAAAAAATCGTGTATCTAAGACTAAAATATCTATCAGTACACATCCAACATTCCAGTCGAAGAAAAACATGACCTTGTGTGAGTGAGTGAACGAATGAATGAATGAACATGATGAATGACACTACATCCATGAAATATAGTCTCAATATCTACAAAATGTAACTCTGAATAGCCTCTAACAAGACAAAATCTTATTACTATCAATCTTTGAAATATTGTCCATAAGACAAACTTACAAACCCAGGATGTAAATTATTAGATACACCTTGAGGGCGTTAGTCCGTATGGGTGTATCTAATTTACAACAAGATATTATTGTCAATGCAGAATGATAGTTTTCAATAATTTGCGGGGGGGGGTCTTTTCATCGATTTCAACATATGTTATTGAAAAGCCAATTTCATTTAACGACGTCTTGGTGTTAATACCACTACGCTATCACTTTTTGCAGACAGTTTTGAAAATGAGGATGGACGCATGTGATATTTCGATGAAAGGATTTAAAATAGTTTTAGATTTGTATAGATTTGAAAGCAACCTCACACAGGCATGCGTCTGAAAGTAATCTTCAAAACTATTGAAAGAAGAGTAGACTCGGGAGCAAATGGCATTGTATTGTACGTTTCTTTCCCCCATACTACAGGGTTCTTCACGGATTTGTTTTCCTTTGTTCTTGTTGTACCAAGTTCTGCATGTTCTGGACTACATATTCTTATAAACTAAAATATTTATTGTCAGGTATATCACAGGGACTTGTTTCTTGCGTAAGTAAAATATATATAATAATATTCTCTTTTATTATCCAGTCCGTTTTACTAGTTTTTGATAAAAAAAATCATCACACTTCTACCAACTACTGAACTAGACAACCACATATTAGAGCAAGTCCAAACAAATCCGTACCTAGGTCTTGATATATCCGATGACCTAAAGTGGACCAGCCACATAGGTAAAATCACAAGCAAGGCAAGCTGTACACTAGGTTTCCTCAGAAGAAACTTATGCCAGTGCCCCCAAGAGTGCAAAAAACTAGCCTACTTAGCCATGGTTAGATCGGTACTAGAATACAGTGCTGTCATTTGGGATCCTTTCACCATCAGAGAAATAGAAAAGATAGAAAGCATACAGAAAAGAGGTGCATGTTTCATCCTGTACGACTACCATGACTACAAATACACCAGATCCGGGATACGGTAGTTAGTTGTCAAGTTTAATATGTCATGTGACTTCCATCACGTATCCAAAATGTAGGGATCTAATGATCTACACTTCCAAAACATGTTGAGAGAACGGGTCAAAAAGTTTGATCTTATACTGCTCAAAATATTTGGAAAATTAAAATCTATTAAGTTGGTCACCCTCCCATAGTCGTACAGGAATTAAGATTACGTACTTACGGAAAATAAATTATTTGAAGACTACCCTGCAGAATGACGATTCTGAAAGTGCTTGAAACTTTAATAGAGCAGGGATACAGGCGCACCTTCTATCTGGTAAATGACGTCATAAAGGTGTGCGAAATTGACGATCTTTTCCGGTGAAAGACCTGATTCGGGAAATGACCTATCCAGGGAAACAGGATGCGTTACAAATATGCTTTCCAAGCTGTAACTACCATCTCTCCAGGAACGGAGAAAACATCAGAGGCTGACTATGTTCTACAAAGTGGTTTAGGGATTGGTGCCAGCTTTTGAACCAACAAACTACCTGCAAGAAATCAGAAACAAATGCCAAGTCAAGGCAAAAAACTTTAGATTTCCAATACACGAACATCGTAGAAAGATGAGAAACCTGAAATAGCAGATCATTCAAATTGATAGACTGCAAAATAGACATCTGAAAGAAGTCCTTTTTTCCTAAAATGATGGTGCAGTGGAACCATCTGGAAGAGAATATAGCATGCCAAAAGACAGTTGAGGGATTCACGGCTGCCCTCCAACAGTTGGACTAACCAACAAGCTCTTCTTCCAGTGTGCATATATCCGCGATCGTATCCTGCACTGTGTAATATACAGATACAGATAAGGAAGTGTCTGTATGTGTGTGTATGTTGCTGCATCTGTAGTACTATGCATACTTTGTATTCCTGCACATGTTCACTTCAGTACAAATCAAAGATAAAAATTATCTGGTAGCAGCAATACAACATTAATATTCAAAATTTTCAACACACTATACAAATCTTTATTATATATATATGGCACTGCCACTAGCTACGGTTACCTGCAAAAAGTAACACTAAGAAATAATTATTGTTACTTCTGAGACTAATTGCTGAGA
Source organism: Mytilus californianus (assembly GCF_021869535.1). Classification (NCBI taxonomy): domain Eukaryota; kingdom Metazoa; phylum Mollusca; class Bivalvia; order Mytilida; family Mytilidae; genus Mytilus; species Mytilus californianus. The sequence continues at coordinate 36,016 of NW_026262667.1, forward strand.
TGTATTTCTGGAGAGTGTTACCTGCAGTTATTGTTACCTTCAAAATATATAAAAAAAATGTTTGATTTGCGAGCAATCTGTGAAATAAATTTAAACAAATAAATTTTTGATGTAAAATCATTAACATGATTAAATGTCCAGATATATTGACCAAAGGGATGCTCATTTTTGCAATAGGGGAGTCGATTAAAACAACTCACTATTCTTAAGGAGCAAGATGTCCAATTTGTGGTTGGTGAAAAGTTTATATCTTTTCAAAATTTTAATGATAAACTTCAATGATTAAATGCAAATTTTGTTCAATTATATCATGTATAATCATGTATATAGAAGTAGTTCTTGTAGAATAGGCAAAAAAGAGATCAGGAATAAAGATTTAATTTATTTTGAATTAAAATATTCATGCATTAATGGTGGCAGAATTGTTTCCTCCAAATCGGAAGGATCCCATCCAAATCAGCTATATAAACATTTGTTGCATTTGTAAATCTACTGAACATTCATGCATTCAATCAAATCACGTTATGGAATAGCAATTTCATTTGGAGTAACAGATCAACCCTTTTTTTTCATGGAAAATGCTAAAAAAAAACCAACAGATATCGAGGAAGAAGGACATAGCAGAGTAATAATAATAATAATAATAAATTCTTTATTTAAAGAGGGTAAACTCAGTTAGTTACAATAAACTAATCTTCCCTGAGGCCCTCACATACAAATTACAATACAATCAAAAACAGATATTTACACATAGTTAATTTACAGTCAAGTAGTTCAATGTAATATATATTACTAACATGATAAGATATAAGGCTGTTCAAGATGTACATGTAGTCAAAAAATCAAATACAAATAAAAATAAAAGAATATACAAATACATTGTAGAAAACATAATCTTATCAGGACTGTGTTAAGTACTTCTTGATACTTTGTTTAAAAGTATAAGTGTTTTGAGCTTTACGCATTTTGTGTGGTAGTCCATTCCATAACACTGATCCAGAATAAACAAAAGATTTCTTAAATAGCTCAGCTTTTGGCTTAGGAACTATCAGATTACCTTGAGTGACGCCTCTCAGGGAGTAAGGATTATTATCTGATTTCAGTTTAAACTTTTGAACTAGGTACATTGGTGCTTCCATACGCATACATTTATATAGAAGTAAATATTTGTGGTATTTTATTCTATTGTCAACTGTCATCCACCCAAGTTCTTTAAATAAGGGGGCTGAGGGGGATAAAGGAACTGCATCTAGAATTAATCTTGCTGCCCTTTTTTGGAGTTTTAAAATTCTTGTGGAACTACTTAGTGTGTGGTATTGACGTGCATATATATATATGAATCTACAGTTTGCAACAGATGTCTGGAGTGGTACCATCTAAAATGTGTTGGCCTCAAAATGTCACATAAGGCTACATCCTGGAAGTGCCATCAAAATAAATACCTATATTACTTATTATGTATAAATGTTTAAATAATCACTACTATGTTCATTAAAAAAATTTCTATTCATATACATTTTTTTCAACTATGTAAATCGAAGTATACATGTCAATTACATGAAGACAGTAGACTACAAAGTATCCCATGCTAAACAATTTGCAAATGTAAAAATTTTGCGGGTATCAATCACTGCAGGTTACACTAAAAACAAGTTTATTATTTCCATGATTACTGTCAATTTCCGTATGAAATTGGTCCCTCTCTGGAAAAACATTTCGGTAATTAGTCTCTGAAGTAACAATAACTTTTTCTTATTGTTGCTTTTAGCAGGTGACCATAGCAAGTGCCTATATACATAGGTGTCGTCCCGCTATTCTAATACACCAAGGCCATTAGTCCGACACCCCATTAGTCTGTCACCCCAATAGTCCAACTCCTCATTAGTCCTACACCTCGTTAGTCCCAAACCCCAATAGTCTGACACCCCATTAGCTTTGACACCCCAATAGTCAGACACAAGTGCTACTGCAGATCATAATTGTAAATCTACTTCATAGAATTGGTAGACGTGGTATTTGAAGGAGTGTCTACTCTCCTTTCTGAGTATAAAGAATCAAATGAAAAAGACAACACTTTCCATCTGGTATGTAAGAAATACTCTGATCCTATAAATATAAGGCAATCAACAACCTAGCAGCATTTTGCTTTACTACTAAAGTATGACCTAGCTATTTCATAAAAAACACTCCGCTTAAAATTAATTTTATTGATTTATTGCTGTTTGCTTCATGTTTAGTTGCAAATATTTCATGCATGTTCAGGATGAGAAATAAATAAACAATTAATACAATAAGTAGGTCCTGAAATAGGGAATCGACCAGATCATGCAGATTAAAGGGTTTGAAATTTGGACTGCCACTGGAAAATGAGGGTATATTGGAGAGTGACAGAATTCTGACCTGACATGGCTGCGTATTTATTTGTTCTTTCTTTAACTTCTCTGCTCCAGTGTCATACATACAAAGGAGTATTGGCATGTTCCTGAGTACAGATATTAAAGAAATAAATAGTGGTGGACCTGAATTGTTTTCATGGCAAAGAACCATACTGATTTTACTCCAATAACCTTATGATTTCATTGTTTCTATGTGTCATGGCGAGGAAAATTATGAAATAATATTTATGTGATAACCCGATTTGTATTGTTATTTTTTTCCTATTGCTATATTTACCAGAGCAATTATTTTGTAAATTCATATAGTAAATTGATTCTTTACGGTAAAACACTGATAATCATTGAACCAGTTTACTCACTGTTTGAAAAAGACCGAAATTACGAGAGAATACTTAAAGACAAGTGTTCTGCCTTAACTTCATTCTTTTTTTTAAATATTTGTGCCCATATAGACCATGTAGACAAACTGGACTATATGGTGTCCTTCCTCAAATAATGTCACTACTGTCACATTTTAAAAAAAAAGTCAGAAGTAACTGAGTTAACTATTATCGCTTGAGTTATAGCAGAAGTGCCCGTCTTATTCAATCAAGCTATTTTCACATATACACACTGGATATCCCAATTTGAAATCCGTGGAGGAATCCGGATCCCTTGGAGTAATTACACTTTGTTTAGTGCAATTCGTAAGTACAATCTGGATCTGATTCTCATGTAGCATAAGCCTCAATGGGAATCGGATTCACTGTTTGTATTTTTAGAAAAATTGCTCCTTGGTATACAGATTCGCTGTCGAGTTCCTTTTTCTATTTTCTTACTACATCTCCTTTAACCTGTATCTGCAAGACAGTGTATCCAAAGATGTAATTCAACATCACTTTGTTGATGCAAAAAATAGATACAGTCTGGAGTTAAAGTTTGTTACACATCAATTACTTTATCAAAAATTCATCATGTTCATAGAGTTTTATGAAACTTTGGCACAAGCTTTTTTATGATCAAGAGTTAATGTCTGAAGCAAACTTTTGAAAATAATTTTTTTTTATTTTCAGTATTTTTCTGATAGATGGACTTAGTATTTTACAGTTAACATTTACAAACAGTCTGGGATTAAACTTTTTTGACATGATAAATTTTTTAACCTTCATGGAATGTTATGAAGCTTGAACAGAAGTCAATATTCAAGACAATGAACTAGCATCTAAAGAAAAAGTTTGTAATTTTTTTAAATCTTCATATACTGATAAATGGACTCACTTTTTAAAGGGGCATTAGCTGTCAAATTCATGTTCACCGATTTGATTCAAATTCTCATATTTGATTTATTACATACTAAAACTTATATCCAAATTACAATAAGTCTGAAATAAACAATTAACATTGCGTGGACTTGATAATATATATCAACATTTCGTGGGTATTTTAGTTTAAACTCCATCTAATTAACCATCGAGATGAACTCCGAAGACTGCCGATGGCCACATTTCCCGATATAAACATCAACATATATATAAATAGATAGTGACCTCATGTTATAGGTTTAAAACATAGGTTAATTATTGTTTTTACCTGTATAAGAATGATTTTTTGTGGATCAAATCAGTCAACCAAATGGTTCACCTTTGTTTCACTTTTAATGTTGACATTCTTTTCCTTTTAATGGCTGAACACGACTAATACATGCGTAACCAATCTCTAGCTAATGGGTTAGATTGAAGGTCATATGAATATGGATTCAATGAGGTTGAATTATTCACTTGCAAGTGAATAATTCATCAGCGAAGTTTCTTAGCTTATTTTGACAAAATTGAACTAACCTGTCTGCTAAAAGCGAATTATTATTTCACTTTCATTAATAATTGAACAAAAAAAAATCATATTTTAATTTTTTTCATATCTCGTAGCTAATGCCTCTTTTAGTCAACATTACACTTTTACACTGATAGCTGCAATCGCAGGTGAGACACAGGGTTCTGCGGAAACCCTTACAAATTTTAAGAATACATCATCTGAATCATCCTGGCCAATATTGACAAACTCACTGATTTTTAGTAGACTCCATATCTACCTTTTCTAACTACATGCATATATATAGTCAATTCAATAATATTGACCCATCAGAATACAATTGGGTTTCTGAAGCACATTTTGATGGACGAATCATAAGAGAGCTAGCTATTTCAGGAATCTATTAAAAGATATGACACAAAATATAAAACAAAGATTACCTTAATATCATAGATATTTTGATTTTTAAACCAAATGTGAAATTAAGAAAATTAGAAAAAATATACACATACATGTATGACTGCAATTAGACAGCAATACAGTAATAAACCTATAATAAGTCAATATAATGTCTTCAAAACCATTCAATAAAGACATGAATATTTACCATATGGACAATTACGCCATTTTTCCTTGGATCCTGTTCTATACATGTAGTATGCTGCATCTACCAAGTTTTACAAATATCAAAGAAAGGTGGAAAATTCAATTTTCATATGATATAATCTTTTATGAACATTTAAGGTTGATATTTGAATCATAAGAATATTTTATATTCTCACAATTCATTTATACTGAAATTAAGAAAATTATTTGTAGAAAGAATACTGTATTCACAAATTTTTCTTTTCAGATAAAGTGTCGTTTCTAATCCATCATATTACAGGGAACTAGTTCTACCTTCTGCTAGGTATTGTAATTTTTGTAATGATTTCAGATTTCAGGAAATGAATTAAAAAGAAATATTGAGGATTTGGGAAACACCATGTTTACAGTAGCAGTTTATTTCACATGTTTAATGCAGTTTATCTCATACATGTCATATGGCAGTGGTTGTGGTACCGTCACTCACATGTTAATCAGTAAGTAAAGTAAACATAGAGACATCTTACCGGTAATCATCAATAATCATGTTAATCAGTAAGTAAAGTAAACATAGAGACATCTTACCAGTAATCAACAATCATGTTAATCAGTAAGTAAAGTAAACATAGAGACATCTTACCAGTAATCAACAATCATGTTAATCAGTAAGTAAAGTAAACATAGAGACATCTTACCAGTAATCAACAATCATGTTAATCAGTAAGTAAAGTAAACATAGAGACATCTTACCAGTAATCAACAATCATGTTAATCAGTAAGTAAAGTAAACATAGAGACATCTTACCGGTAATCATCAATAATCATGTTAATCAGTAAGTAAAGTAAACATAGATACATCTTACCAGTAATTAACAATCATGTTAATCAGCAAGTAAAGTAAAAATAAGTTAATCATTAAGTAAAGTAAAAATAGATGCATCTTACCAGTAATTAACAATTGTGTTAATCAGTAAGTAACATAAAAATAAGTTAATCAGTTAGTAAAGTAAAAATAAGTTAATCATTAAGTGAAGTAAAAATAGATACATCTTACCAGTAATTGATAATCAGGTTAATTGATGCATTACAATTAGGGAAAACAAAAGAATACAGCTGATTTGCATGAGACAATTATACCTCTATTAACTGGTTATTTAAAATTGACAAAAAGAGTTAAATACAAACAGTCATCTTTTAAAGTGATGAGGGCTGTAAGGGGTCAGGTACAAAATGTTGTGCTGTGAAAGTATTTTCTTATTGAATAGAATCATATACATGCTCCTTTGGAGTCTCTTGTTCATTACTATATTGTATAGAAATTAAAATTGTGTTATTATTTATAGGTGGGAGAGCAAGAGAGTTTTATGATGCCAATGATAGATATAATGATTATAGACAGGTAAGAACTTCATTGTTTATACATTGTGGAAAAATATTAGATTGTATTTGTCCTGTATAAATTGCCAAAAATGTGACATAAACTGTGAAAAATCCTGTTATAACTTATTTGTACTGGTATATGATTTTCTGTTTCCCATCTTTAAAGCCAAACTTCTGATTTTGTAATTTAATTATATCTAACAGGGTTAAAAACACACTTAATGAAAAAAGGCAAAATACAAGAAGTTAACTTGAAAGTGACAGTGTAAATAACGTATAGACGATCATATTCTGATTATTGAACGTGAAAGTGACAGTGTAAACAACGTATAGACGATCATATTCTGATTATTGAACGTGAAAGTGACAGTGTAAATAACGTATAGACAATCATATTCTGATTATTGAACGTGAAAGTGACAGTGTAAATAACGTATAGACAATCATATTCTGATTATTGAACGTGAAAGTGACAGTGTAAATAACGTATAGACGATCATATTCTGATTATTGAACGTGAAAGTGACAGTGTAAATAACGTATAGACAATCATATTCTGATTATTGAACGTGAAAGTGACAGTGTAAATAACGTATAGACAATCATATTCTGATTATTGAACGTGAAAGTGACCGTGTAAATAACGTATAGACGATCATATTCTGATTATTGAACGTGAAAGTGACCGTGTAAATAACGTATAGACAATCATATTCTGATTATTGAACGTGAAAGTGACAGTGTGAATAACGTATAGACGATCATATTCTGATTATTGAACGTGAAAGTGACCGTGTAAATAACGTATAGACAATCATCAACGGATTATTGACTTATTTTTTCAGTTATTGTACAAACATAGAGATGCATTACAAGCAGGAAGTGGCTACCCAGATTCTTTTTATGGTCCCACTTGTTTTGGTGGTATGTATATTACAGGAATGTCATATGCTTGAAACAGCAATATCTTATTTTCTCAGTTTTCTTAGGTATGTGTATTTCAGATTGTTAAATGGATATAACATTGAAAGTAGCAGTTGGCATGAATGATAACTTTCACTTCTATTTTTATGAAAATTTATTATTGTATATACTTTTTAAAATGTTACTGGTCCAGTACCAGTTACCGTCAGAAATTCATAGTTTTTCTCAAATAAATTTTAGCCGGAAATACTTTTGGAAATATTCTTTAAAAAAGGGTTACCAAAAGTTAGGTCTAGGACCATAGATTCGTACTTTAATTCCTCTTATTTACAGTGAAAAGCAGGTTACTTGTGTGCCAATTTTTGCTTGAAACTTCATGGTTATGAGGACCAGTTACTGTCACTTATAAATCTAGTTACTAAATTATAGAAATGTCCTATTCATAAGAAAGTTATTGTCATATTTTGCTGTTTTGAGGCAAACAGAGATGGAGGTTTGTTAAATGAACCAACAATATCGTTATTCGGTCCACAAATTCCGAATCTCTCAGTCTTTCCCTCAATCTGAATGGATCTCGAATTTATATCACCTGAAATCAACTAGTTACACTGCATTGAAGGGGATCATAGAAATAGATTCTAAAATAGGTAAACCTTTTTTTATTCCTTTGATGGAAATTTATAAATTATTTTTATGTCTTTGTTATTACTTTATCTGAAAACTCTCAGTCTTCTAAAATCGAGGGCATCAAAAGTGATGATGTCATGTCCCCGCACAAACGTAGTAAAAGAATAAAAAAAACAGATTTCCAAGTCTTGATTGGATCAAACAAAACCCAAGTTTTTAAAAATGAAATAACAGTATTTTCCTAAGATAATAGCACTAAGCCTTATTTTTGCAACAACTCCATAATTGCATAAAATGCAAGGTGACGGTAACTGTTAACTGACAGTAATAGGTTCTCGTCCAGTAAAGAAATTCTTTGATCAATCTAAATAAAAGACTATTGTGGCTATTTATACAACTTTTTATATTTTAAGTCAATTATATATCTTTTATAAATATTAGTGGTAATACATATATCATATGAAAATAATGAGATGTGGTATGATTGACAATGAGACAACTATCCACCAAAGTTCAAATGAAGTGGATGTAAGCAATTATAGACAACTGTACAGCCTTCAACAATGAGAAAAAGCCATACTGTATGGTCGGCAATAAAAGGCCCCTATATGCCTTTTACATACATTTTATATGTAATCTTTGAAAGAGGTTGATTCTGAATTTTGATTTTTTTTTTGGGGCATCAACTTATTTGATATTGTTTTGCCAAAACCATTTGTTTTTTTCACAACTTTATAATATTACTCTATGAACAGGTATTCTTACATTGGGTCACTTCAGATAAATTTTACTTCTTTAGATATATACAGACAAAAAAAAAGTGTTATTGAGTAATGCTTTGGTTTCCTTTTTCTCCCTCGAATAAATCTGAAAGGAGTGAATAGCAAATTATACTGCAACAGCTATTTTTAGAAAATATTTAACATTAAAAAATCGCTGTTGAGTCACAAGACAATTCAGTATTACTTCCAATCAATTTAGTTATAAGGTATTTTTATTGAAAGAGCTTATGGATATAAACAAAGTACTTTTAAAGGAATATTTTCTATTCAGCAGTAAAAAAGTCATCACAATTTACTCGTTGGAGTAGACATTAAGATTTTAATTCTATTTTTATTCCAATCTAAAAAATATGTTCAAATATTTTATGTTTTCTCAACAGTATGAGATTGAAAACTTAATTTGTCAATTTGATTTAAGAGAATCCAAAGAATTAAAAAAACTAAATTGACAATTTTTTTCCCCACTGAATTTAAGGGTTCTATTTGTTAAGCTACAGTGGGAAATCTAGTGAACGAAAACAAAAGAAAATTCACTCTTCTTATGATAGAGTTGAGAAAGTCAATAATAAAACAATACCGGTGATGATACTGATCAACAGTTATTTCTAAATAATAATTGTACATTTTTAAGAAATTATTTGTTAAACTGTGTTATTAGAAATATACATGCAAATACACAATGTTCTATGTTCAGTATTTATCGAGATAATTGCATTAGAAGCTTGTGAAACTGAAATTTTAAAAATGCCAATGTTTGCTGCATATTGATAGAGAAAATTGGAAAAATCATGTACCGGTACATACAAAATCTAAAGATCTTTTGGGTCACCAATTTTCAGAGTGTTCGACAAAGTCCTTAGCATGTTACAATTTCCTAAAGTATCCTTATTTTTCACACCTAAGTTATCGAGCACAATCTTTGCTGCATATCAATCGATTCCTTTGGAATTTTTTCCCTGACTTTCTCTGATCTAGCTGTATATATATATACAGATAATTAGCATGTTCCAGAGAGGTATACAGCCAGTAAAAAAATTAATTGAAGTTTGTATTCCAGGAATTTATTTGCTTAGCAACATTTTAAACCAATTTTACATCAAGCTTCTATAGCCTGCTGTACTCTTTGTTTGCTCCTTAAGGAGGGAAATGGTAACATTGAATGGAAGTTTTCTTTTTATTTCAACATATTTCTATTATTACTATTTACAAGAACGTTTTCCTGTGAATACATAATTGATAGCGTCCTTGCTAAAATGGGACAAACATTGAGAAGATCTAGTTTTCAGTGTTTACAGGGGAGGTAATATTTTGTCACTAGATTTCCCACTGGCTATTGTCTAAAGAACAGTAATTATGAATTGCTGTAAAGTATTAGAATTGAGGCATTAAGGGAACTGATTGCATTTCAATATTTGCTTATGCTATACATTAACTGTATTATTAATGATCTATTTTTAACAATTTTCTGAATTCAACATACTGTACTGCTACTGCTAAAAAGGTTATCATGGACATTTTATTTTTTATTCATAGATACAATAATTAAATGATAGCAATAGTTTTGAATGTTTTTGTAGATAAATTCCATAATGTGTCAGAAGATACGCACTGGACTCCATTTCTAAATGCATCTGTGAATTACATAAGAAAGATGTATCCACAACCATGGGACCTGGTAAGCTTTCATTCATTATGAAAATACCTACCTGTGTTTTTATCGGAGGTAGACTCAGGTAGTTGTTTAGTATTTAGGATATAAGGAACCCTGTCATTTAGAATCATGTATAAGGATCCATCTATATCACTTTTTAGTCCGGTTGTACAAAACAAGCTTATATTATAGAGATTTTGGGTGGGGAAAAGCAGGTACGTAATTTGTGTAATCATCTCCTCCTGTAGTTACAACCACAATACTTTATAGAAAGATTACACACATATTGAAGTTGTACCTCTAGTATTGAACTGTTTTAGGAATTTATTTCCCACTTTCCCAGACTTTATAAAAGACTGTACCAGTTTTGTATTATCCATTTCTACTCATTCTGACCAAGATTCTTGAAACCTCACAGAGAATTTGCACACCTGTTGAAGTTTTGTACTTCCCATTAGGGATTAAATATTTTTTCCCATTTTATATATTTTGTATTTACATATTGTTAGTAGATATAAGAAGATGTGGTATGAGTGCCAATGAGACAACTCTCCATCCAAGTCAAAATTTATAAAATTAAACCATTATAGGTCAAAGTACGGTCTTCAACACGGAGCCTTGGCTCACACCGAACAGTAAGCTATAAAGGGCCCCAAAAATTACTAGTGTAAAACCATTCAAACAGGAAAACCAACAGTCTAATCTATATAAAAAACCAGAAACGAGAAACACTTATGAATAAAATTGAGAATGGAAATGGGGAATGTGTCAAAGAGACAACAACCCGACCATAAAGCAGACAACAGCCGAAGGCCACCAATGGGTCTTCAATGCAGCGAGAAACTCCCGCACCCGGAGGCGTCCTTCAGCTGGCCCTAAACAAATATGTATACTAGTTCAGTGATAATGGACATCATACTAAACTCCAAATTATACACAAGAAACAAAAATTAAAAATGATACAAGACTAACAAAGGCCAGAGGCTCCTGACTTGGGACAGGCGCAAAAATGCGGCGGGGTTAAACATGTTTTTTGAGATCTCAACCCTCCCCCTATACCTCTAGCCAATGTAGAAAAAACAAATGTACAACAGTACGCACAGTAAAACTCAGTTTAAGAGAAGTCCAAGTCCGATGTCAGAATAGGAAACAAAAGAAAATAAACAAAAGGACAATAATACATAAATAACAACAGACTACTAGCAGTTACTGACATGCCAGCTCCAGACCTCAATTAAACTGATTGAAAGATTATGTCTTCATCATATGAATATCAGGCACAATCCCTCCTGTTAGGGGTTTAGTATTATACCATCATAAAATATATGAGAAGAACATAACCCGTGTCATGCCAACAACTGGTTTTAGAATAAATATGTTTAATTCCGATGCAAAGACCCTATAAGTGAATCAATATTACAGCCAAAATATGCAATCTTTAATGACCTGACAACAGTATCGTAACTATATCCCTTCTTAATAAGTCTGTTTAAAGGTTTTGTTAGCTTTTGAGGTGAATACTGACATTTTTGTGCTTTGTAAAGAATATTACCATAAAAGATTGGATGTGAAATACCCGAACGTATAAGATGTCTGCATGTTGAGTTATATTTACGAATGATGTCCTTATACCGATGATAAAATTTAGTAAATGTTTTGACTAGTTTATGATATCGAAAACCCTGGTGTAATAATTTTTCAGTAATACATAAATTTCTCTTGCTAAAATCTAATACGTTTTTACATACACAAGCGAATCGTACAAGTTGAGATATATAAACACCATAAGATGGTGACAAGGGAACGTCACCATCTAAAAATGGATAATTAACGATAGGAAATGAAAAATCATCTCTTTTATCATAAATTTTTGTATGACTTATGAACCACATCAATGAAAATTATAGAAAAATTTTGTTTAAGAAACTTTCTGTGCAATCAGTTCATTTGAGTCTTTGGCTTATTTTTATCTAATTCTTTTTGTGTATTCTGTTTGTTAGACCATTCAGTTAATGGTGACATGTTTCAGGTAGGGATAAAATATTAGGGATCAAAGTGGAAACATTTTTTTTTTATTTGATATAGAAAATAATTATTCATTATGTTTGAATGAGATTTGTTTTGCCAAGTTTTCAGTAATATGTCTGTGAATATATACCCTTTTCAACTTTCTGCAGGGATATAATGCATGGAATTTTCAAAATTAAATTATGGAACTAATTTGAAATTCTTTATTTTTAATTTTTCAGGAAACAGAGAAATTGGTCGTATTTTTGTTTGGAATTGTATCTCATCAGACAGCTGATATTTTATGGCATAGTCTTGGTATATCTCAGGGATTTCTAACCACAATGGGAGATGTAGGTATATTTTATTTATGTCAACAGTTCATTTGGGTTTTGAGTGCAATCCTATGAAAATAGTTCCAGGAACATGAGTTGAAAATTATTACATATGTTTTTTGGGGGAAGAAGACCTTAGTTTTCTAGATACTCATGTTTTATTTTTTTAATTTCGTCCTTTTGATTTACGTTAATTTTTATATTCCATCTTATGTAATTAGAAATTTTCTTTTACTGTAAGTGGATGTTTATAGTAGATTTGGTAGAATGCACGTGTTGATTAAATTTGAAAGTACAGTGACAATTCAGTCAGACTACTACTTGATCTTTTTTATATTTTATAAGAAAAAACTTTTACTGCTAAAATGAACAGCTCCAACGATGTATAAAGATACTATCATTATCATACATTTGGAGCTAGTTTGCAGACGCTACTCTCTTCATTGATAATTATATTTCTCTTATTGAAAGAGCGGCAAAGTTGTCTCTAGGCATTTTACCAACTGCAGGTTTTCGGTCTACCGTTTAAATTCAAAGACTGCCGATTTGTACACATGATTGGTTGCAAGTTTGTAAAATACCATTTGCATCATTTTATGAAACAAAGACAAAGAAACAAATGTACAGTAAGGTTTGTTTGTTTTCTAGATTCTCATGTTTTAATGTTTTAATTTCTTGTTTTTGATTTACGTTAATTTTTATATTCCATCTTACTTATCTTCAATCTTACGTAATTTGAAACTTTCTATTCACTGTAACAGGATGTTTTTAAAGTAGATTTGGTAGAACGCATGGGTTAATTAAATTTGAAAGTACAGTAACAATTCAGCCCGACTACTACATCCTATTTATTTTTTTTTAATCAACTTTTTACCGCTAAAATAGACAGCTCCAAGGATGTAAAAAGATACTATTATTATCATATATTTGGAGCTAGTTTACAGACACTGCTCTCTTTGATGATAATAATATTTCTCTAAGTTATAGAGTGGCCAAGTTGTCTCCAGGCAGAGTTGGTGTTCTCCCAAGTACATTTGGAATTCATAAAATTGGTTGCAATGTTTACTTGCTTCTAGCATCTTCATCAATTTAGCTGTTGTATTATTTTGTAGTTTTTTTATCTAAACCAGGCAAATGATTGAAGTTGTATGGTATATTTGCTTCACTTCAGGCAAATGATTGAAGTTGTATGGTATATTTGCTTCACTTCAGGCAAATGATTGAAGTTGTATGGTATATTTGCTTCACTTCAGGCAAATGATTGAAGTTGTATGGTATATTTGTCATGGTGTGTTATTTGGCTTATATTTGTGTTAGTGTTATTTTGGATAAAAAATATGTTTTATTTTTTAGAAAGAAAATATTAAGTTTGTATTTTGTAACATTTTTGATTAATTTTGGTTTAATTGATTTTTACCTATGCTGTGGCATTAATACTTGAAATGTCACAGTTTGCTCAAAGCACTTTGTTTTGAAATATTAATTGTAATTAGCATATGTCATTTTGAAAGTTTAAGATTTTATCAAAACATTATAGGATTAGGCTTTGTTAATTAAAGTCTATTTTTGCTAATGAGAGTAATATTTACATGTCGAGTATTATTGATCTATTTTTGGATTTAGTATAAATAGCGTTCTGAAATTTAGGAAAATCAGTCACCTTTCGGAAACCTTAACTTGCACTGCTAAAGTCTATTATACTGGATCTATAAGACTGTTGATCAGTCTACCAGTTGACTTTGTAGTGTTTAGACAAAAATGTATTTTTGACTCGCCTTTTATTTTTGAGAAAACTTTAGAAAACAGTCAGTGTTTCGGAACCGTAACCTCTCACTACTCACGTCATGATACTGGACCTATAAGACTGTCTACCAGTCTACCAGTTGACTGTGTAGTGTTGAGACAAAATTTATCTCTGACTCATAATTTAACTTTGGAAAATACTTTTAGGAATCTTTTATTTTTGAGACTTTTACATTTTGATTTTGAGATTAAGTTCATTTTATGATTTAGTAGTTTTGGCATTTATTTTACATTTTATATTGTAAGGAGAAATAGTTTTACTTTGGATTTGATATTTAGATTTGATACTTTGTAATTTAATTTGATTATTATTATTTGGCATTGTTTACTGATTGAATTGTTATCATCATTCCTCTAAATTGTTATTGTTAATTAAATTATGAAAACCTTCCTTGCGTTTTAGCTATGCCTATCAGAACATTAAGTCTAGCGATAGACTGACCCCCTGTCCCTTGGTTCGAGCACATACGAGTTAGCTCCCCCTTATCTAACAGTGCTCTGTGGGACCTTGGTGACATATTTGCTTCACTTCAGGCAAATGATTGAAGTTGTATGGTATATTTGCTTCACTTCAGGCAAATGATTGAAGTTGTATGGTATATTTGCTTCACTTCAGGCAAATGATTGAAGTTGTATGGTATATTTGCTTCACTTCAGGCAAATGATTGAAGTTGTATGGTATATTTGCTTCACTTCAGGCAAATGATTGAAGTTGTATGGTATATTTGCTTCACTTCAGGCAAATGATTGAAGTTGTATGGTATATTTGCTTCACTTAAGTTGAACATGCTGAGAGGCAATGTATAGAATTATAGAAAATTCATTTTCGATTCAATAGTATTCAGAGATTTTTATATTTAGCTTAATCTGTTTTGGAGACATGTGGCACAGAGTAGGCCTTCTTTCAAGTTATCTTTGTATGCATCTTCTCCCCCCTCAGAGCTATCAGCTCTTTGATATAATTGCTGTTGTAGACATATTTGGGCATAAATGTAGGCATAAATGACAATCAACAAAAAGTAATGAGTTACAAAATGTAGTTCAGTAATTGTCAGATATAAATTGGATGAAGAAATGCAGGAGAGTCCATTATATTGTAATATTATAAAGAGATATTATAAACTTTAGATAAATATATTTCCATGCTGAAATTGTTGCAATGAACATTCTATGGAATAAGAAAGCTATTAAATTGATTTAGATTATCTTTTTTTTTCAGATAAATTTCCATGGAGATTATACGTCTGCTCACCAATTTGGTGACCTTGGTAAGACATTTTCACTTTCATTTTATTTTTTTATCTGAAACTTGATTTTGGAAACATTTAGATGAAATGAGTAGACTTATTTCTAAACTGTAATATTTGTACCTGGTAATTGTTTTTAGTTTTAACTTTTGTGAAATGGAACTATTTTAAACAAATAACATTATTTATGAGATACTTTGATTGGCTAACACAAATTTAAAATCAAGAACTACTTACTAGTAATAATTCCAATGAGAAAGAGTGAAGTGAGTTTAAAGTACTATCAGTAATTGAATTATTCAGGCTCAAAACAGTGAAGGGATCAATTGTGCAAGTCAGTACCATTCTTGCTTGTTGAAATAAGAATCAAATTACCATCAGTGATATCTTTTTACCAATTTTTGGAAAATGACGCTATCAGCGGCATGTTTCCGATACCATTGACCAGAACTAACGGAAGTTGATTATGCCTCCGCCTACCGCACTCGGTTTCATATTTACTATTTTACATACTACGTAACTGGAATCTGCTTGGAATGACGCTACACTCGAACAAAGTGTTTTAGTCGTACGGAAACCAGTTTACATACGTTATTTTATTTACCAAAAAGATATCTTGACCTGTCCATATGTTTTTTGTTATTAAATGGTATTTGGAGCTATCCCTTTGTTATATTTTTCATATTTATTCGAGCTTTCACTTTTATGCACATGTCTTACAATCGTAAACAATCGGTATGTATGATAAATAGGTCCGTTTTGTTATGGTGTTGGACTTTTTACCCTCCAATGATCAGCAATCGCTAGACAAAATAGTTCTCCTAAATAATGTCAGCCTTTCATGCCATTTCAACTTTACAATCATTAAAAAAGTAATAATCGGAATCATTTTGATATCCATTTGTCTTTACCCAGATTTACGATTTTAATAATCGGAAATTAGTAATACGGTTATTCCCACGCGGTGCGTATGAATCTTTGTTTACAAAGTTATAGCAGCAGAGTCTGTAACTGTATCATTATTAATTAACTACACTATTTTTTTTAACTTTCTCTTTTCGTAGTAAGAAATCTGAGTTGACTCCCCTTTGCAAAGCAAATTTTATTTTAGCAGGCTTTCCTAATTAAGTAAAAATTGAAAACTACAATGTGCACTTCCAGGTGACTGGAACACCAATTTTTATTAAAAGGGCACCAACCAAGCCTGGGAAAATTTATTCATTATTTATTAATTCTTATGAATTAACTGCCACAGATATTGATGCACTTCAGTCTTTCTACTATATTCATGGGAGAAAAAACAGGATAACTTATTTTCAATTCAAATGAATATTGAATATAACTGACTCATCAAAGTAAGTAAATTCTTCATTTCTTCCCTAAACTGGAAAAACCTCAAAAGTTTTTTCCAATTTGAATGCAAAAGACATTTCCCAAAATTCACTGATAAAATCCTTATAGACCAAAAGATGACAATGTTAACAACTATAAATCACCATATGGCCTTCAAAAATGAGCAAAACTTATACTGTATATGTAGAAAGCTATAAAAAATTCATTCTGACTTCACAAACAAGTGGTTCCCCTTAATGTAAAATGTAAATACCATCATTAAATATATAATGTTCAGGATTTGATATAAAAATAAGGAGATGTGGTATGATTGCCAATGAGACAACTATCCACCAAAATTCAAATAAAGTGGATGTAAGCAATTTTAGACAACCGTATAGCCTTCAACAATGAGAAAAACCCATACCGTATAGTCAGCCTAATTTATAACAAAACAATTTATGAAAAACAAATATGACAGACATGAAACAACGACAACCACTGAACTACAGGCTCTTGACTTGGGACAGGCAATTCAAGAATGTGGCGGGGTCAAACATGTTTGTGGGTGCTCAACCCTCCCCCTATAAACCTGGGACAGTGGTTTAAAAGCACTAGATGAGAACAAACTATAAAAATCAGTTGAAAAAAGCTTAACTCATCAGATTGATACAAAGCAGAAAAAACATCAAACAAAAACACAAACCAGACATGGCAGGGAATTTATCCATCCCTCATCCCTGACAACTAATAAATAAAAATCATGTATCTAAGACTAAAATATCAATCAGCACACATCCAATGGATTTAGTGTAAAGACGTCGGAGAAAAACATGACCTTATGCAATGCCAAAATAAAGGTATCGACAGACTGTAGTACCGTTAAAGTCCATATGTGTATAACAATATTATTTAGTATGATTTTAATTTACTGATAACAAAATCAATAATTATACCAATAAAAACAATATTCAAAGATCTAATTACAGTGTTGAATTGGTAACCTTTTAGAATAAGTTTATTCAAAAGATTGATAAGTTTACCCGGAGTGTATATAAATATCCGGACTTTTTATTGAAACAACATCACTGTAAAATTTAGGATGTGCTATTCAGTCTGAAATAAGTTTTTTACAGGTACAGCCAAATTTGCAAACCAAATCTTAGTATCTATAGAAGAATTAAGTAAAGGTTTTAAGTTATATGTGGTAACTTAATAAATTTTTGATATTTGTTAGAACTTATTTTCATCAAAATAAATATATTCCATTATTGGAATCAAATAATGTCTGAAGAACAGAATACAAAGAATTTTGAATAATTTTTCAAGGGATTTTTGTTTTTACAACAAAATTTATCACAATGACATTGGCTTCTGAAGCTGTTTAGAAATATATACATTTATTATAAACCCTGCTTAGGCTTAATTACTATAAATATAAATATTTAAATGTTATAGGTGGTGAATTTGTGAGTCTTATAGACTTAGATGCTGATTTAGTAGTAGACCTTGAACAAAAATGGTAAGTAACATATCTCTGTGTAAAGATTAGAATTATGAAGTGTTTTAAAAAGACTGAAGATATCATGAGAAATTTTATAGGTTAAAGACCAAATTTGAATTTGTTACTTTATTGTTTTCTTTAATTTGGTCAATCATCCTTAAAATAAATAATTATCTTAATCTAGTATAAAGCAGGGTCATAATCAGGTCACATTAATATGTTGTCATCCCCAAATATATGTCAATTTTTGCCACTGGATGTTAAACACTAATCCATCATCATTATGACCTCTAGATGTGACCTCTAGATGGTAATTTTGATGATTTCTGTTCTTCTGTTTATATATCTTATTCCTCTACAAACATAAAAATAAACTTAATTGTTTAAGTAGGTATGATATTATTACTTAATAACTTTAAATGTCTATAAATTAATAAAAAGAAATTTTGATAAACTATCCCCTCATATTTACAGGTACATACCATCAAAAGATCTATTCAATATTTATAGAGAATTTTATGGAACAACAAAGATAACTCTATCTGATATAGAGACTTGTTCTTCATGGATTCTACTAGAAAGGTATAATTATTTGTATGAGCTATAACTTTACTTTTAATATTTTCTATTCTAACAATTAAGAAACATTGTTGAAGGGCAATAACAGACCAAATTTTGGTAGATATATGTACATTGCACATGTTGCGAGGACATTGGTATTTAGACCTTATTCAGCATCTTAATTTTGGAATTCTTTATAAACCTGTCTCTGGATCAGTGTAGTTATAATGGCAGATAGATGTATACTGACGGACTCTAAACGGCAACACACATTTTGGTGATTTTTTTTACCAAATCATGATTGATCCTCATATAACTATATTGATATTGATTCACTTATAGGGTCTTTGCATCTGCACTAAACACATTTATTTAAAAACCAGTTGTTGGCATGACACGGGTTATGTTCTTCTCATATATGTTATGATGGTATGATACTAAACCCCTAACGGGAAGGATTGTGCCTGATATTCATATGATGAAGACATAATCTTTCAATCAGTTTAATTGAAGTCTGGAGCTGGCATGTCAGTTAACTGCTAGTAGTCTGTTGTTATTTATGTATTATTGTCATTTTGTTTATTTTCTTTGGTTACATCTTCTGACATCAGACTCGGACTTCTCTTGAACTGAATTTTAATGTGCGTATTGTTATGCGTTTACTTTTCTACATTGGCTAGAGGTATAGGGGGAGGGTTGAGATCTCATAAACATGTTTAACCCCGCCGCATTTTTGCGCCTGTCCCAAGTCAGGAGCCTCTAGCCTTTGTTAGTCTTGTATTATTTTTAATTTTAGTTTCTTGTGTACAATTTGGAGTTTAGTATGGCGTTCATTATCACTGAACTAGTATATATATTTGTTTAGGGGCCAGCTGAAGGACGCCTCCGGGTGCGGGAATTTCTCGCTGCATTGAAGACCTGTTGGTGGCCTTCTGCTGTTGTCTGTTCTGTGGTCGGGTTGTTGTCTCTTTGACACATTCCCCATTTCCATTCTCAATTTTAATCATGCTTACCAAACTTCTTTCTATATAGAAAAAATCATTACCTGATTTACCTCAGGTAGTACAAATTTCTTAAAGCGATACTTAATTATTTATGCTTATAATTTTTATTAACAATGTATTTGCATTCAGGTATCACAGATCAAATTTATTCGTTCATTGTGTGTTAATTTGCGTTTTTTGATTGAGTTAAGCCTTCCAATTGATATTTTATAGTGTGTCTTTCTATGTTGTGATGTTTTACTATTGTTTCAGAAAAGGGAAAAGGTTTGGTACCATTAAAACGTTTAATCCCGCTGCAAATGTTTGCACCTGTCCTAAGTCAGGAATCTGATGTACAGTAGTTGTCGTCTGTTTATGTAGTTCATACGTGTTTCTCGTTTCTCCTTTTTATATAGATTAGACCGTTGGTTTTCCTGTTTGAATAGTTTTACACTAGTAATTTTTGGGGCCCTTTATAGCTTGCTGTTCGGTGTGAGCCAATGCTCCGTGTTGAAGGCCGTACCTTGACCTATAATGGTTTACTTTTATAAATTGTTACTTGGACGGAGAGTTGTCTCATTGGTTCTCATACCACATCTTCCTATATCTATTTGAAACCCTTAAATGATTTCTTTAAGGTTTTGTCCTTTGTGAACCGATTCTTTCAATCCATACCCACACTTAAATTAGTAAAAAAATGTTGCATTTCCTTATTGCCAAGACTGAGCAATGAAAATCTGAATCTGGCCATAAGAATATTGTAGGCAGGAATATATGAACCTGCTGTTGCTAGACAATTTCATGTAAGAAACTCCTCTTTCTGTCCTTACAACAACGGTACAGGCATACAGGATTTGTTAATTACCACCCATGACCAGATCAGTATATATAGTGACAGCGCCATGTCAATAAAATTTCATGCCATAAATGTTTCCCAAATACTGAAATGCTAAAGAATCGACTGCAGAAAAACGTTTAAAGCCCTAAAGTTTAAACTGCAAAATTGCCAAAACACACTGTAATGTATAGGACAGGGGTCAACTCAGAAGGTACTAAACAGAACTCAAAACATGCCCAACAGAACTGGTTGACTTTTCTGTCAATCGTTTAGGCATTGGTTACAGGTAGTGGTTGACTTCGACGGTGACAGATCCATTGATAAGGGGAAAACTCAGGTTTCAGTGCATACCACATGATTTGAACATTAGAAATTACATAATCAATTCAATTTTCGAACTGCAAAATATTTAAGACAATGAGGTTATGAACGAAATTTGTGTTTATACATTTATTTTACAAGAATTGCATTTTTGAAAATGAGAATTAAAAAGAATTATCTAGTGCTGCATTTTTAAAGTCAGTTAGTTTATTATTCTAAGGAAATAATTTTTCATTTGTGTATTTTTTGTAAAGTTTCTTGTATGCAAATTAATTTGAATGTTGGTACAATTTTCCTACTCAGGCTTAAATTAAAATATTGTTTGTTTGCAGTTTACCGACCGACCCTCGAAAATCCGCCCGACTGTGAAAATTTTATTGCTTTTAATTTGAAGAAATTATTTTTATTTTTCTGTTGACGCAATCCGGAACTTCTGGTCGTTTCCGGAATTGATTTAAAGTCTGGGTCGAATACATGTTTCAAGTTCGGTTTTTCTTACCTTCTTGTCAAGCATACATGGGACCGTTTAATAATAAAGCACATGGAGATTGTTTACAAGTATCGATGAAGACATGGGGGAGTACTTTGCGCTGTCGTTTTCTGTCAATTTTAAAACAAATAACAACCAAAAAAGTTTAATAGTAAACTGTTTATACAGATTCAGACAGATATCATTGACGATTTGAGAACGCATGATGCAGCGGATATTCATAAAACCGACACGATAAGGCTTAAATTAAAATATTGTTTGTTTGCAGTTTACCGAC
Source organism: Mytilus californianus (assembly GCF_021869535.1). Taxonomy (NCBI): domain Eukaryota; kingdom Metazoa; phylum Mollusca; class Bivalvia; order Mytilida; family Mytilidae; genus Mytilus; species Mytilus californianus. Next base: position 57,847 of record NW_026262667.1, read on the forward strand.
CGACCCTCGAAAATCCGCCCGACTTTGAAAATTTTATTGCTTTTAATTTGAAGAAATTATTTTTATTTTTCTATTGACGCAACCGGAACTTCTGGTCGTTTCCGGAATTGATTTAAAGTCTGGGTCGAATACACGTTTCAAGTTCGGTTTTTCTTACCTTCTTGTCAAGCGTACATGGGACCGTTTAATAATAAAGCACATGGAGATTGTTTACAAGTATCGATGAAGACATGGAGGAGTACTTTGCGCTGTTGTTTTCTGTCAATTTTAAAACAAATAACAACCAAAAAAATTTAATAGTAAACTGTTTATACAGATTCAGACAGATATCATTGACAATTTGAGAACGCATGATGCAGCGGATATTCATAAAACCGACACGATAACCGTTTCCATCTCAAACAGACCGGGTACAGAATCTCTTGAGCCGGACTTTATGGAACCAATATCAGTGGTTAAACAATTTGACAGCAGCCTGAAGTATGCCATTGTTTCTATAAAACGTTGTGAAGACAACAAGGATGAAACCACTTCTCCATGACTTCATGGATACCTGTAAACACGCCAGGAAGGGCGCATTTGAAATTAATAATCGATAGACAATGCCAAATCTATAAGAAGCCACAGAAACTACACAAAGATGTAAAGAAAATGAATGGTTGGCTTGTAAAAATAAATATACTTTCTCTATGTTAAATCTATCTTCTATTGCAATGAGTATGCTCCTTTAGGATAAGGGGAGCTACCCCACTCATTGCAATTCTTCTCCCTCTTACAATATTAAATATACCCAAACAGTGTGGCTTGTGTGAATTGAATTAAAACATGTCCTTAGGGGTATGCTGCCAATTTTTTATGCAGTCAAAACATTTCAGTACAGACCATTTACTTTTAAAAGGGTGCTATTGATTTCACCCTGAAGTCTAAGATTTTTTTTTGGTTTTAATTAAAGCCTGATCACATCAACATATCTTTCAAAATATAACCTTATTACATATAATTAAATATTGTTAGATTTATGAAAACAGTCAGATGTCAAATATATTTTTTCAAATTTCTTTTTTTTTTAATTGAGAAAGATTCAATGGTTAATTTTTTTTATTGATAACACTCTTTAAAACATTGTCTTATGAATCTTTGATATCTACATTTCCTAATGAAAATACTCGACTCATGAAAACTTTCTAGTAAATAAGCATATGTCAGTGAACAATTTCTTTAAAACAATTCTAGTCATTCCTTGTTTATAAGATCTTATAAGTGTTCCAGTACTAGTATTTAATAATGTCATAAATTGGATAATCACACCATGTTATAGTTTCAATTTTGGTTGAAAAGTTTTTATCTGAAAATGTCTGTTCATTTCATGTTGGTTTTCAGTGTTTGTTGTTATAAAATAAATTTCTTTACAAGAAACTTGGTTTGTGTAACTGCTTGTTTAAACTTCATTTTGGCTGATAAAATAAAATATTTTTCCTACCTACCGACCCTTCAGTCTGAAGGTACAGTCGGAAAACTGCAAACAAACATATTTTTAAGGTTGGCCTCACATCCCAAATGAAGGGTTTCCCCCATACAGAAATTATTATTAAAGAGAGTGGTGTTTGGGCAGTAAGCTGACCCACTAAGCTGATTTTAGATTAGTATTTAGCTCTGCTATGTATATATACAGTCTGTAACAATGGATAGGTGTAATATTTTAGGAATTAATACTATATTTCTGACTTTCCTTTAAATTCTATTGCAGTCTGCAGTGTAGAACATTTGTATGCCATTATAGACATTATATAAATAACACATAGCTGAGAGGGTGATAGAGCAGATTGTTGCCCCAAGAAAACATTGTTAACCACTGCGAAGCCAAGGTTGACAATGCCTTTATGTCTTTTCGAGGGGCGCACAAATGATCAAGCTTCTACGTGAAGGGTAATAGAGTATTTGCTATTGGATAGAGTAAATTGTCGCCCTCGTATTAACCAATCAGAATCCCGCATTTTAACATGAAGTGTAATAATATAAATTATTTATTTTAGTGTAGGAGCAGCACTTGCCAAATCTGAGGTATGTTGTATTTTAAAGCCATCTGTATAAGGAGAAGAAAAGTAGGAGGCATCTACAGAACTTTCTTAGAAATATATAACATATTATTTAACACAAGGAATTTTCAGATCAAGTTCTGATTTTCAAAAATATACAAGGATGAATACAAATTTACAATGAAATCTTATTTTTGGTTTTTGAATATGTAGTAACTATATCTAATGTGTAATGGCATTCTATATGAAGCAGTCTTATAAGGGAGGGAATTATGATCTTTTGTGGATATAAGAAATCAGAATTGATAAGAGACAATAGACTGAGAAGAATATTATTCCTTTAGGATATGGACAGATACAACTAACTGTAATTGTTTTGTTACATAATGGGTAAATGAAAGAGAATAGCTTATATATGTTGTATTCAGTAAAAAATTTTGTCAGATAAAATACTAGACTAAAATGAAATAGTGTCAATATGGTTTTTATCCAAACAGGGATAGAACTTATAAAATGTCACATGACAGGATGTAAACATATTGAGCAATATATTTTAATGATTTTGTAATGAAGTCTTTTGTTTACAGATATATTCAGGTGTTGTTGATAGAAGTCCATTTCTGGTACAAGAAATGGAGAATTATTTTCTTGGTGGAGTAAATGATATGGTTGGGTGGACACAGAGAAGTTGGAACAATGTAGTCACAATGCTGAACAAAGGAACTGAGTAATTATTATGAAGTTTGTCAAAATAAATCACCTTTCTTTATTTGCTTCCCTCTTTTATATCTTTAAAAGTAATAGATTGTATGTACTGGTGTTATGGTTAAATAATCTGTTATCTTTCAAATGAATTAGTTAACTGTAGGGTGTAATAATGACATAGACTGACGCCTCTCTGAGTGTAGCACCTCGTATGACTAATGGTTATGGCCTTACCACTGTTTGGGGAACCATTATTGATATTATACAAAAGGACAAGGTATGCTTTAGGCCAAATATTGCCTTGAATTTCATAAAATTTGAAAATAGCCATAATTTCTTAAGGTTTTTCAATGGATGTAGTTCAAAAGCCTTACTCCTTGGTTAAACAAGTCTCTTCATAAGAGAACATTCTAGGCTACAAAGTCAGCACATTTTGGATATAATGTCAAAATATGAGTATTTCATGCATTTTTTTACCTAAAAGCTCGAGGAACCCCATGGCTGCAACTTAGGATCCAAATTGTTCTGTAACTAAAAGTTACTAAAGAAGACATTGATTCCTTAGACACCAAACCTTTCTGGATCAGGGGTGGCATCCTAAGAAAATTAGTCTAAAAACTGATAAGAATTATTGTAAATTTGATGAAAACTGACGTTACAATACAAATGTCTATACCTAAGGGGTCATTACTTCATAATTTTTAATGTGGGGTGCCAAAAAGAGGTTATTTTGTATTAATAGTAATATCACAATTATTTTTACCCAGTATGTGAAATTTGTAGCATTTTGGCCTGATTTAAAAAAATCCTCAAAATCTTAGGGCCAATTTTAACCATTTGTGAACTTACTCCTTTTTTTCACCAATACAACACCAGTGAATCATTGGGGAATAAAAGCAAATTTCTTGTCTTTTTATTCTGACAAATGTTTCTCAATTTGAGATATAACTTAACATTTAAGAAAAGAGAAAATTTTGTTCACACACAAGGGCCAACAAGTATAATTTTCAAGGCAAAAGATACCATGGGGACATTCAAACTCATAAGTCCAAAAATAAACTGACAATGCTAGGACAAAAAAAAAAAAGAAAAAGACAAACAACAGTACACAAAACAAAAAATAGAAATCTAAAGACTGAACAACAAGAACCCTTCTAAAACCGGAGGTTATCTTAGGTGCTCCGGAAGGGCAAGCAGCATTCAAAACTGCGTGAACTGAATGTATTGATAGAAAATACCGTGAGGGCATTCCGGTGTATTGCTGTCGCCTAGATTTCCATTACGTAACTTTCGTGTTGGGATTGTAACCGATCTATAAACATGATAAATACACGGACATTATCGAGTGCAAAATAACATTACTTATCGCTTGTTATAAATTCATTTCTTAAATGAATACTCATAAAATATTTTTGTTTAGAACATAAATTAATAATATGAAAATGTTTTGTCGTTAGAAATATATATATAAGTAAAAAAAAATCATTGATAATATCTATGCACACGTACAGAAAAATTGTGTTAACGCATGCGGAAGAATATCTTAAGAATGTTTTGCGGGAAAATATGAATGCCTGCTCAAATCCAATCTATTAGAAAAATCATATTATTACAGAAGAGTGTCCACCATGCACTTGCACTGCACTATTATTAGAATAGTAAAATAGAATGTTTACAAATGGATGAAAATTATATTTTATACATGTAAATGTTGTATACAAATATCAATATAATATATAACAACAAACCAGAGTATACTGATTTGTATCACTACAATATAATAGTTATTACGGTGAAGTTGAATTTCCTGTCATTTATTCATTATCCATGCACGAACTTGTCTCAGAAAAAAATATATCTCTGTTCATTAACCTCACTTTCAGGTATACAGATGTGATTCTTTTTTCTGAGACAAGTGCTTGTGACCATCTACAAGAACTTGCGGTCATCCTATGTTCAGTACTTCAGTACTTTGATTGAAATTGGTGTCATTTTGACAGTACTTGGTTGTCAAGTTATTTTTAATTAACCATAATAACAATATATTAACTTATGTTATCATGAGTTTGGTGGACCTTTTACTTATGTTTCAATATTATATTTCAGTGTTTGCAACTTGCCATACAATCCATTATTTGTAACTTGTAACAAAAGTTCAACATTTAAGAATACCCATGAAGAGAAAATACAAAATGGTTATTTTGTAAATCATGGTAAACATGGACTTACACGGGAAGATTTCAACATCACAAAAACAGCCAGAGGGATAAATATTGAGTTAGGACAAAAGCTTAAGGTACAAATCATGGTAGTCAAACAAATAGAATAATTACCTTTTGTCATGATTGTTACTTTTACAGACACAACAACTGGAAATTTATGACTTCAACTTTCTGCAAATCCTGTACTTTTGGAAGGACAATATAAAGCATTATTTTCCTTTGATCAACTGAGGCTTAAATTAAAATATTGTTTGTTTGCAGTTTACCGACCGACCCTCGAAAATCCGCCCGACTGTGAAAATTTTATTGCTTTTAATTTGAAGAAATTATTTTTATTTTTCTATTGACGCAATCCGGAACTTCTGGTCGTTTCCGGAATTGATTTAAAGTCTGGGTCGAATACACGTTTCAAGTTCGGTTTTTCTTACCTTCTTGTCAAGCGTACATGGGACCGTTTAATAATAAAGCACATGGAGATTGTTTAAAAGTATCGATGAAGACATGGAGGAGTACTTTGCGCTGTCGTTTTCTGTCAATTTTAAAACAAATAACAACCAAAAAAGTTTAATAGTATACTGTTTATACAGATTCAGACAGATATCATTGACGATTTGAGAACGCATGATGCAGCGGATATTCATAAAACCGACAAGATAAGGCTTTAATTAAAATATTGTTTGTTTGCAGTTTACCGACCGACCCTCGAAAATCCGCCCGACTTTGAAAATTTTATTGCTTTTAATTTGAAGAAATTATTTTTATTTTTCTATTGACGCAACCGGAACTTCTGGTCGTTTCCGGAATTGATTTAAAGTTTGGGTCGAATACACGTTTCAAGTTCGGTTTTTCTTACCTTCTTGTCAAGCATACATGGGACCGTTTAATAATAAAGCACATGGAGATTGTTTACAAGTATCGATGAAGACATGGAGGAGTACTTTGCGCTGTTGTTTTCTGTCAATTTTAAAACAAATAACAACCAAAAAAATTTAATAGTAAACTGTTTATACAGATTCAGACAGATATCATTGACGATTTGAGAACGCATGATGCAGCGGATATTCATAAAACCGACACGATAACCGTTTCCATCTCAAACAGACCGGGTACAGAATCTCTTGAGCCGGACTTTATGGAACCAATATCAGTGGTTAAACAATTTGACAGCAGCCTGAAGTATGCCATTGTTTCTATAAAACGTTGTGAAGACAACAAGGATGAAACCACTTCTCCATGACTTCATGGATACCTGTAAACACACCAGGAAGGGCGCATTTGAAATTAATAATCGATAGACAATGCCAAATCTATAAGAAGCCACAGAAACTACACAAAGATGTAAAGAAAATGAATGGTTGGCTTGTAAAAATAAATATACTTTCTCTATGTTAAATCTATCTTCTATTGCAATGAGTATGCTCCTTTAGGATAAGGGGAGCTACCCCACTCATTGCAATTCTTCTCCCTCTTACAATATTAAATATACCCAAACAGTGTGGCTTGTGTGAATTGAATTAAAACATGTCCTTAGGGGTATGCTGCCAATTTTTTATGCAGTCAAAACATTTCAGTACAGACCATTTACTTTTAAAAGGGTGCTATTGATTTCACCCTGAAGTCTAAGATTTTTTTTTGGTTTTAATTAAAGCCTGATCACATCAACATATCTTTCAAAATATAACCTTATTACATATAATTAAATATTGTTAGATTTATGAAAACAGTCAGATGTCAAATATATTTTTTCAAATTTCTTTTTTTTTTAATTGAGAAAGATTCAATGGTTAATTTTTTTTATTGATAACACTCTTTAAAACATTGTCTTATGAATCTTTGATATCTACATTTCCTAATGAAAATACTCGACTCATGAAAACTTTCTAGTAAATAAGCATATGTCAGTGAACAATTTCTTTAAAACAATTCTAGTCATTCCTTGTTTATAAGATCTTATAACTGTTCCAGTACTAGTATTTAATAATGTCATAAATTGGATAATCACACCATGTTATAGTTTCAATTTTGGTTGAAAAGTTTTTATCTGAAAATGTCTGTTCATTTTATGTTGGTTTTCAGTGTTTGTTGTTAAAAAAAAAATTTCTTTACAAGAAACTTGGTTTGTGTAACTGCTTGTTTAAACTTCATTTTGGCTGATAAAATAAAATATTTTTCCTACCTACCGACCCTTCAGTCTGAAGGTACAGTCGGAAAACTGCAAACAAACATATTTTTAAGGTTGGCCTTATATAATTGCATTTAAAACAGGTGTAGATAGTTTGATATGAACACAAGAATAAAATTGTAACCACATCATGGGCAAGGCTGTGAGAAATACCTTAGATATCATTTTCATATTTTGTATTCAACAGAATGAATTACAGTGGAAATATAAAGAAATCAGCAAACTAAAAAGAAAACTTTTCACGGAAAGAAAAAAAGAATCAGAAAAAAAGAAATTGAATATACCAACTACAAAATTGATGGTAAATGGATCTTATGCCAGATTTGGATGGTATGTACAGTGTAAAAAATTTAAAAAAAGAGGAGGAAGATACTTAAAGGGACAATAAAAACTCATTAAGTTGGAAAGAGACAGACAAAAACATGACAAAAAATGAAAAATGAAGAAAAGACAAACAACAGTCTATGAAATACTACACAGAAAGCTCAGGATCTGAGATGCACAAACCCCCACCAAAAAACGCAGGGGGGGGGGGGGGGGGGGGGGGTCTCAGGTGTTTCAGAAGGGTAGGCAGATCCTGCTCCACATGTGACATTTGTTGTGCTGCTCATGGTAAGTACAAATTCAGTATTAATAATAAGTCTCAATCCATAAAGTCAAGGTCGAGGAAAAAAGGACAGGGTTGTGGCTACGACAAATTGACCATAAATGTGGTCCTCTGTGACAAAGATATGATCCATAACAGTTATTCAACTGATTATACGATCCGTAAAACGTAGGAAAGGATGGTATGAACTTATCTTTACTTAACTATGACTTCATCATAAATAAAAATGATCTAATGTCACCCTATCACATCACCACAATTTATGAAACAGTGCTTTCTATCAAAACATATAGGAAATGATTTAAAGGATAAGGCTTTGCATTATATCTTATTACTTTAACTTCTGATATACTTCTTCAGACTTACTTCAGGAGAGATATGAAAACAAAATAATTTGGTGTGAATGTTACATATATTTATCCTGCAATCAGCCAACTATTGTACAAATAACAGGTACACAAATAAATTTTTGCTTTATTTGTACTTGTACAAATAAAGTCTTCTGTTACCCCTCTTCCATGTTGAGCAAGCGGTAATGTGGATATTTCTTTTTGCGTACCAGTTCATTTTGGTGTCCTCTTCGCGGTCCGCGTTTAAACTATGTCGATTTCTTTGAAAAATTAGAGACAATGATTTAAATTTTAACAACTAAAGTTTCAAGTGTTGGGTGTAAATTTCAGGATAAAAACAATATATGTACATTGTCGGAAAATATAAAATGTATTTGTACTCGCTGCGAAACAGGAGAAAAGCTCGGCGAGCCTCGCTTTTCGTCCTGTTTCTAATATATATGTATTAGTTTAGTTGGTTTGTTGTTCCCAAGTATTTGTCTTTCTATATAATATAAGTTCATCTTTTTCATATGTATCAGCACAAATCTTTTAGTGTTCATTTTGGCTTGATTGTGTTGTAATGTCTGGATAATGTTTAAACCACAACTCCTGTTACTCATTTTGTGATCATATCAGATTTCATTGAAGTTAAATTTGATCAAGAGATTTATAAAATGATAACTACTAGAAAGATGTGTTAGGTACCTATGGTAACAGAAATATTAAAATGTGATTTAATTATAGGTCGATTTCATCAGGAGATGTGGATAATGATGGCTACAATGATGTTGTTATAGGATCTCCTGGTTACAGCCATGTGAACAACTGGCAGACAGGAAGAATATATATTGTCTATGGCAGTGGTAATTATTACTTTTTTTAATGGGACCTTTTCTCTCTTATCTTAAGGGCTATATGATCTATTGCCATAAATTGGCCTCTGTCGTCCACTGTGCATTATCTGTTGTCAATGGCAATCGTTGATTCCTTAAAGGGTTATTGCCTTAAAACAACTACTTTTTACCAAATGTTATCATTTGTATATGCCTGTTTACGGGACATATTATGGTATACCTTTGTCTGTTCTTTTATGTTTCAATGATCTTCTTTACCTCTGAAACTTGTTTAATAACCAATTTAGACCAATTTTGCACGTGATTGATCCTGTTTATATTGTAGTAAATGAATTATAATACTATCTATCAACCAGCATGGCCACCATATCCTAGCAATCAAGCATTGGAGTTAAAATGCAAATAATTGTTTCATATCTTGAAAACTAGGATTTATAGAGAAAATCTGACAGGGATAAAATGCTTGCAAAATAGCTGTTAATCCATAAAAATTGTCAGATTCCTTATTGGAGGTAAAGCCCTCAAAATGATTTTTATGCCGCCACCGTAGCTGACGGGGCATTAAGTGTTACCCTTGTCCGATCTGTCAGTCCGTCCAGTCCGTTGCGTACTTCCCCAAAATTGGTTTCCGTTCTCTAACTTTAGTTTGCCTCAACCAAACACAATGCTTATTACCCCAAAACACAGATCAAGTTCGAAATTGTGTGTCATCACTTTTACCTTTCATGAGTTATGCCCTTTATAAACATAAAAATTGCTGAATTTTTCGTTTCCGTTCTCTAACTTTAGTTTGCCTCAACCAAATGTTATTAAACTTATACACAATGCTTATTACCACAAAACACAGATGAAGTTTATAATTGGGTGGCGTCACTTTTACCGTTCTTGAGTTATAAGGAGCTGCTGAACCAACGCCTCCTATGTTTTGTGCTGGTAGAGTTCCCTTAAGTGGATACCAGATGATATGCAGGGTTGTCAGATAAAAAATATTAAATACCGCTAAATTGACAACAACACTTAAGTAAACTGCATCTTTTATTGGTCGACATGTTTCGCCGATTAGATCGGCGAATTCAGGACAAAGTATACAAAATGAGCATCCCTGAAGTACAAAAAAATGGAAACATGTCGAACAATAAAAGATGCAGTTCACTTAAGTGTTGTTGTCAATTTAGCGGTTCTTATGTATGTGGAAATTTACTCATGCATATTTACACATTCTGCATTTATTTTAGCATTTGTAGGTATTATTTACAAAAGAGTAGTGGAAAGGGAGAAACTAAAAAATTGACTTGGAGGATTTTGTAGATAGTTTTTTTTTTAATCTTGATTTTTACATAAATAGTAATATGGCATTTTTTGTTTACGGATAAGCAATTCCTGCTCATTACCTCCTCTTGTTTTTAACAATCTATTTGAAAAAACTGAACACACTGAAAGCAAAAGCCTCAAGCATTGTTACCTAAAATCATACATTTCATTTTATAGTAATAGTGCAAAAAACACCTACATGAATAAAAGAAATCAAGAAAAACAAATTTAATAACATGTCATTTGTAGCTCTGTTGAAGGTGTAATACCACCATTGATTTTCCCCTATTAGTCTTTGTTAAATTTGCACTTTTCAAAAAATTGTGCAGAATTTATCTTTGTTTCAAATAAAGAAATACTTGGCATGAGTAAAGTTTCATCCTGTCCAGTACTATAGAAAATTATCTTTGTTTCAAATAAAGAAATACTTGGCATGAGTAAAGTTTCATCCTGTCCAGTACTATAGAAAAAATTTCACATAACATTTCATTGCATATAAGAAAATAAGCATCACTGGAAGCTAACCAAAATATTCTATAGAAACCCCAAATAAAAAAATAATGGTGCTTTGAAATACCCAAGATATATGTTTATGACCCAGAAATGTTTTACTGCAATGAAATGTAGGATCAATTACCTACAACTGTCAAATTCAAGGGAATATTTTTTTTTTGACCTATTTTCGTATGCAACCGGATGTGACGTACTATGATTTGGTGGTATTACACCTGAATATGTGAACACATATGTGGTCCATATGTTGACGGAGGCCTACTGTCTATCAAGGCTACAGTATGTTACGTATGTTAGCATCCCTTGGTCCTGCATGCCAAAATTAAGGAAGAGAAAATGTCAATAGTAAAGTGTTTTTTTTCTTCAGGAGATGGTAAACTTTAGGGCTTGATCCTACCTAGCCACCCAAACAACTCTGCCTTGTGATCACATATGTTAGCTTAATGTTTAACAGTTAGCATTAGCAAGAATATATTTCATTTGCATTTCCTGAAAATGTTTTAGCATTGCTAGAGTTAAAATTCATTCATTAACAGAGTCAGGGTCCACATTTCTTGTACAATAAATAAAGAACATTACAGTTTTAAAAAGTCATATGTTATTTCTTGTGACATTTTTTGAAAATGAGAACCTTTCCCTGTTGCTTTTAATTTATGAATTTTTCTATTTATAGAGTCCAGAACAGATTTGTTTAATACAGAAGTTATCAATTTGGATGATCAAAAACTGGAGCAGCTAAATGTCACCTTTATAGAGGGTGCTGACAAGGTTAGTAATATTCATACCTGCCAAATACTGGCATCCTGATTTATGGCTGATATCTCCCATGAGAGGTGTTGACATAAATTTTGAAATTCTTTATTATATAAACTGAACACCTCAGTACAGGCATTCAAATGAGTTAAAAGGGTATTTAAGCACATATATACTCATTCAAACAATAAACAAATAAATTAAAAAAACACTTATGACAATATAAGAGGACCAGCATTAGGTCCTCTTGCACTTAAAATCCCCCATGGAGATTTTGAAAAGTTGGCAGGTATGAATTTTTGATTTTATCTTTTAGTTTTAAGCAAGAAAAGCATTGATTAATATCTGAACTGGTATAAAGGGGTGTTCAACATATATGAACATGTTAGATTGAAGGTGTTTCTCCATTCGTATTCTTTATTCACTTTTATTTGATTAACTACTGATACTGCTCACCATGCTTTTAACTTTCTACAGACATTAACCATGTATTTTGATGATCCAAATTGATAGCTTAGTTTAAACAAATTTCTTCTGGACTCTATAAATAGAAAACTTATAAATTAGTTTATTCGACCAAATTGGAAGAATTAAGGATGTTCGCTCCACTTGTTTTTGAATTTTTGCCAGATATTGGGAATCCTCTGGTTTTATCTCTGTAGTGCCATTAAAAAATTTTGCCTGCTTACCCCTACTTTTCTTTACATATAGTTTAAAAAGCCATATGTGAAAATCTTATAAAATCCTTGTGATTTTTTCATAGTTTTCGAAAGAAAGAAGGTGCCAATGTTAAATGTATGAAAAATTTAGAGAGAATTTTTTCCCGCCAAATTTTCAATGGCTTATATCTCGAAAACAAGCAAACGGACCTTTTATTTTTTTCTGCCTTTTTAGTTCCTTTATTCATATACTATCAATTTGTAACATACTTTTAAAAAGTTTGTTATTTTGAAACAGATTAGCGAACATCCTTAAAGGACATTTCATGTTATTTTCAGCTTGACATTTAGCAGCTATTAGTCAATCAATCATTTTACTTTTTTTCTTGATTGAAAAATAAAGATATAATTGCATATATTTCATTATATAATTGTAAGATTATGCTTGATTTTATTAATGTTTTTGTTAAACTTTAGTTATATGTCTTCTGATAATGTAACATACATTTTCATTTCTTATAAAAGAATTGTCTAAATTGAGGGCTTTGATAATGTATTATATAATTGTCATGACTTGATAGGATGGTAGTAATACAAGTTTAGAAATTGTTATTTTGAAAGATTGCAAGCAACATGTGATTTTGTACAAAGACATTTTTGATAAATCTTTTGGTTTGCAAACAGATTTGTCTTGTTTATTAGATGAAACATATTATAGAATTGCCTTGACTATGTGAACATACATAGCGATTTTCAAAATTTGTTAGACTATATTGGTTTTAAAAGAGGCAGAAGATACCAGAGGGACAATCAAAACTCATATAAAGTAGAGACCAACAAAACTCATATAAAGTAGAAGAGAGACCAACAAAACTCATATAAAGTAGAAGAGAGACCAACAAAACTCATATAAAGTAGAGACCAACAAAACTCATATAAAGAAGAGACCAATAAAACTCATATAAAGTAGAGACTAACAAAACTCATATAAAGTAGAGACCAACAAAACTCATTTAAAGTAGAGACCAACAAAACTCATATAAAGTAGAGACCAACAAAACTCATTTAAAGTAGAGACCAACAAAACTCATATAAAGTTGAAGAGAGACCAACAAAACTCATATAAAGTAGAGACCAACAAAACTCATATAAAGTAGAGACCAACAAAACTCATATAAAGTAGAGACCAACATATAAAGTAGAGACCAACAAAACTCATATAAAGTAGAGACCAACAAAACTCATATAAAGTAGAGACCAACATATAAAGTAGAGACCAACAAAACTCATATAAAGTAGAGACCAACAAAACTCATATAAAGTAGAGACCAACAAAACTCATTTAAAGTAGAGACCAACAAAACTCATATCAAGTAGAGACCAACAAAACTCATATAAAGTAGAGACCAACAAAACTCATATAAAGTAGAAGAGAGACCAACAAAACTCATATGAAGTAGAGACCAACAAAACTCATATAAAGTAGAGACCAACAAAACTCATATAAAGTAGAAGAGAGACCAACAAAACTCATATAAAGTAGAGACCAACAAAACTCATTTAAAGTAGAGACCAACAAAACTCATATAAAGTAGAGACCAACAAAACTCATATAAAGTAGAAGAGAGACTAACAAAACTCATATAAAGTAGAGACCAACAAAACTCATATAAAGTTGAAGAGAGACCAACAAAACTCATATAAAGTAGAGACCAACAAAACTCATATAAAGTAGAAGAGAGACCAACAAAACTCATATAAAGTAGAGACTAACAAAACTCATATAAAGTAGAAGAGAGACCAACAAAACTCATATAAGTAGAAGAGAGACCAACAAAACTCATATAAAGTAGAGACCAACAAAACTCATATAAAGTAGAAGAGAGACCAACAAAACTCATATAAAGTAGAAGAGAAACAAAACTCATATAAAGTATAGACCAACAAAACTCATATAAAGTAGAGACCAACAAAACTCATATAAAGTAGAAGAGAGACCAACAAAACTCATATAAAGTAGAGACCAACAAAACTCATATAAAGTAGAGACCGACAAAACTCATATAAAGTAGAAGAGAGACCAACAAAACTCATATAAAGTAGAGACCAACAAAACTCATATAAAGTAGAGACCAACAAAACTCATATAAAGTAGAGACCAACATAACTCATATAAAGTAGAAGAGAGACCAACAAAACTCATATAAAGTAGAGACCAACAAAACTCATATAAAGTAGAGACCAACATAACTCACATAAAGTAGAAGAGAGACCAACAAAACTCATATAAAGTAGAGACCAAAAAAACTCATATAAAGTAGAGACCAACATAACTCATATAAAGTATAGACCAACAAAACTCATATAAAGTAGAAGAGAGACCAACAAAACTCATATAAAGTAGAGACCAACAAAACTCATATAAAGTAGAAGAGAGACCAACAAAACTCATATAAAGTAGAGACCAACAAAACTCATATAAAGTAGAGACCAACATAACTCATATAAAGTAGAAGAGAGACCAACAAAACTCATATAAAGTAGAGACCAACAAAACTCATATAAAGTAGAAGAGAGACCAACAAAACTCATATAAAGTAGAGACCAACATAACTCATATAAAGTAGAGACCAACAAAACTCATATAAAGTAGAAGAGAGACCAACAAAACTCATATAAAGTAGAGACCAACATAACTCTTATAAAGTAGAGACCAACAAAACTCATATAAAGTAGAAGAGAGACCAACAAAACAATGGCAAAATACAAAAAACACTACAGAGAAAACTTAATGCTGAGCAACACAAACCCCACCAAAAACATACCAGAGGTGATCTCAGGTGCTCTGGAAGGGCAAACAGATCCTCACATGTGCAAAACATTGCTATAACATGTTTAAATGATTATTATTTTTTACAGAAATACTGTTATAAAACATTATCTGTGTTAATATTAATATTCCAACCTTAAATTTTTGAACAGAACTTTTCTCTGTTGTAACAGGTTGTTTAGTTTAAGAGACTGAAGCAGTGTTTATATATATACACAGTGTTTTCCAAGTTGAATTATACTTGTAGAAACAGTCCAGATTTGGCACCAGTGTAACTGCATTAGATATTAATTTAGACGGAGTTGATGATATTGTTGTAAGCAGTCCATCTTTTTGGAACAATAGTCCCTTGGATTATAATGTAAGTTTTTGTTAAGTCTTAGATGTGTGTAGTTTTTAGCTTACATGCCGTTAGACCAAAAAGTTAGTGTGAGCTCATGCCATATGATAATTTGTCTAAGTATTATGTTGTCTGTTGTCTATCATATTGTCAAAAAGTTGTCTTATCAGAAACCCCCGGGCCAATTTTGACTTTAGGCCTTAAGTGGTATACTTTAAAAATCATGTCTTGATGACTTCATCTGTATTCATGGCTGTTGCCATTACTAAAGATTTGATAAAAATTCAACAGAAGAAATATTCAAAGTTATCTCTTCTGATAACTATGGACCATACTTGGTCTGCATCATCCTATATTGGATATATGCTTTAAAAGTAATATGTGATGAACCTGTGGTCAAATTAAGGTGGCCAATTTTGCTTAAAATGTGGGACAACCCTTTACACCTTACAAGCTAGTTCAGACCATCAGCTCTAATTATTTTAAAGACTACCCGATAAATGTTACCAAACTTTACATAGGGTTAAATTTAAATTAAATAGTTTTTGATAAAACCCTGGAAGTGAGCAATTCAGAAATGCCCCTTTTGGATTTGTGATTATGGCCTCAATTTCCTTCAACCTTGCGACTACTGTAACAAACAAAAAAAAACACCCCGAAAATGGACAAAAAGTACTATATAGAAAAAAATAATTATACTACCAAGCAAATTCACACTGCTACTTCAAGTAGAAAGTTGGATCCCACCACCACCACCACCCCTAAATATAGAAAATCATTTGGCAGTTTGATTAATACCAGAACTTTGGTCAAACATTTTTGCTTATCCTCTTTAAGAGGATTATGATTGAAGACTCCACCCACCTACAAACATAGCTGCAACTTTAACCAAAAATTAAAGATTTGACAAAAATTTAATTAAAAAAATTCTTAAGTTCCAGAATACCTACCCATGTTTGGTTAAATGATACATCTATGGCTACAATTCATTACAGTCAGCTTTAAAAAGGGTATTGTAACAGAAATCAGAAAAGCACCATAATGTTTAACAAGTAAAATGAGATATCATTACTTTAGCAATATTCTCAGCACTCACCATAGAGAGAAGAAAAAAAAGTATCACAAAATACATAAATCCAAGGCAAAGTCAAAAGGGGAAGTCCATAAAGACCAACAATATCAAACATTATCAACCAACAGAATTAGTGAAAAACAAGTGTCATATTCCTGATTGATTGTTTTGACTTCTCATAGATTGTAAATGGCAAAGGAGAAGACAATCCAGTATTAGTCTATAGACTTTAAGTTAAATAGGTTTGACCTCTCATTGATTGTAAATGGCAAAGGAGAAGACAATCCAGTATTAGTCTGTAGACTTTAAGTTAAATAGGTTTGACCTCTCATTGATTGTAAATGGCAAAGGAGAAGACAATCCAGTATTAGTCTGTAGACTTTAAGTTAAATAGGTTTGACCTCTCATAGATTGTAAATGGCAAAGGAGAAGACAATCCAGTATTAGTCTGTAGACTTTAAGTTAAATAGGTTTGACCTCTCATTTATGTTTTCCTTTTATACTTATTTTTACTAGATGTAAAAAAGATTCTGATATTATAATACATTAACTGTTTACTATCTGACTTTCAAACTACAACTTCATCATTTGTTTTTGGCAGGGGTTGGTATCAGTGTATCTGGGACAGTTGAACAAGAGACAGTATAGTAAACCAGATATTGTCATTACTTGTAAGGTAGAGTCACATGTTTTCTGTTATTGACCAGTAATTACATTTAGCTGCTTTAGGAATGAAATCAGATATATTTAAGATTCCTACTTCAAATAAGTTGTTAGCTATTTGAAAAGAAATTGCAACTTGTTTGAAGTCCTTATTCAACTGTTTTGTTATCAAAAAGACGCAGGTTTGCAAAATCTGTAAGGCTATTCATAATGTGATGCAGACCTCATTAAGAGGTGCATTCCTTTTTCATGCAGACAGCAAATTATGAGCAATAACTGACATACAATTAGAAAAAACTTACATACAATTAGAAAAAACTTACATACAATTAGAAAAAAACATGAAACTTCATCTAGACAACCAGAATTTAGCTTGTGAAGAAACACATTAAAGTCTGCTTGTATTATACTTGAATTTTAAATGAAAATATTGTTTTGTTGGCAAAGTATATAGAAGTTATTTTATACTTTGTTGGAGTCAACAGTATTTTTTTTTATTTTACAAATGAAATATAACAGTATGCAACTTAAAAAAATTCAGAATATATTATAATTTTCCAAATTATAAAGTGTTAACTCCTTTACTATAATATAGTAATTAAAACATACAGTTGATTTCTTTTTAAATAGTACTGAAAATCATATTCAAAGATTCTGGTACTGAGAATTATAGCTTTGAACCTTTAAGACCTTTCAGTGTATGACTAATCTGTGGAAATTATTTTTAGGTAAAATATTGTAACCTAGGTTATAGTTTAAACAAAGCAGACGTAAACAATGATGGATTTCAAGATCTACTTATTGGTTCACCCTATTATACAGCTGGGTATGAACAGATGGGCATTATTGCTGTACTAATGGCTTCCAAAAACATTAAAGGTGTCTTTTATGTTACAGTTTATATTAGCCTGCATCCATTTTTATTTTTTGCGGTCATATATTGGTATGACGTTGGTGTCGTCGTCGTACAAGTAAGCATTTTTCTAGTTTCATGACAATAACTTGTGGAACAGTGTATGGATCTCTCTGAAATTATACCACAAGTTTCCATACCACAAAGGGATGGTTAGGATTGGCTTTGGGGGGTTATGGCTCAAACTGTTTAGGAATTAGGGGCAAAAAAGTGAGAAAAAAACAAGGGTGTCCTGGTTAATGGACTATTACTTAAGTACACATTACAGTGTAAGGGAGGTAATTCAAAAACTACTTTGAATTACCTCCATTACACTGCTTTTAAATTATGTATAAAGAATTTTTGTATTGTCTTGAGGTGATTAGCTGTCAGTTCATTTTTAGAAGTTACTATTTTAATAATTTTAGAAATGCTGATTAAGGTAAATTAATTTAAGCTATGATTATGTATGTCAATTTCTATTTTAAGACTTTTATGATGTATTTAAATGGGTTATTATGGTTGCAAACTCCATTGGAAATTTGAACAATTTGAATTAAAATTATGACCATGACTGAGGGAAAGAATTTGTTTTTGGAAAAAGATGGGGGGAGGTTAAAAAAAAAGTAGGGGGGAACAATTTTTTCTCAAGATTTCAGAAATCAAAAAGAAAATCCTTCAATTTTTTTTTTTAAAGGGGGGGGGGGGGGGGGGGGCAATCGCAACAGCATAGTGAATTGCACAAAAGCAAAAAATTGAATATAAATTCAAATTATATAACCAATTCTAAGTTCTTTGACTACAGTTATTCTGTGTCAGAAACCTATTATGTGTCAAATATTGAATACCAATCCAAATTCAGACCTGTATCAAGCGCGAATATTGTGTCCATTTTTGCCCCAACTGTTCAGGGTTGGACCTCTGCGGTCGTTTCCAGCTGCGCTCGGCGAAGCAATTTATTTTCTATTGAAGCATTCTTGATTTTTTTTGGACAAAAGTTATTTACTCACCTGCACCAAAGGTCTATGTGAAAAAAGGTATAGCAAAATACTGACCTCCCAAGTAAATTCAAAAAGGGAAAGTCCATAAAAACTGACAAAATCAAATGTTATCAACCAACAAAATGAGTGAAAAACATCTGTCATATTCCTGACTTGGAACAAGCACTTTTTCGAAGAAAATGATGGATTAAACCTGGTTATATATCTAGTTAAACCTCCCACTTGTATGACAGTTGTTTATAGTTTCAATCTACTGTATTTAGCCATGTATAGTACGCAGTAGTGTATAATACGCACCCCCTTTTCATCCCTCCAAAATCGTGAACAAAAATTAAAAAAAACAAAAAAGTTAAAAAAATTGAAAAAGTAAAAAGTAAAAAAAAAAGAAAAAAAAAGAAAGGTTAAAAAAGAACATTAAAATTTAAAAAAAAAAAAAAGGAAATAAAATAAAATTTTTTTTTAAAGTCTAGTTCACTGTAAAAAGACGGTATCATTGTTATATTATCATGAACCATTGACATGAATTGGCATCTGTCATTGTTGTATGTGGCTGTTAACATTTTAAAAGAAAGGACTGAATGGATTGGGTCTAAACTTGTCAACAGCCATCATTGCGGTAATTGATTTCAATTTTACTTTATATCTCAAAAACTAAGGCAGTTTAAGTAAAACTGACATAGGGTTAAAATGATCAGAAGTTCAAGACAAATTAGGTTGGATTTATTGTCCCTGAAATGTCAAATGACCCTAATCAACAATCAAGTTTTTAAGGAGTTATTGGCCTTGAATGACATGCCTATTTATAATTTTTCCTGAATTGTTGTGAAAAATATTCTAGACTAGTATTCTTAGTGAAAATTATGTAAATAAGGCTTCATTGAAATATAATTTACTGGTCCCTGAATAAATTCACCTAAAATATTTCAAGAACATATGAAGGGAAATGAAATCAAACAGCAATGTTCTTTAGAAGGTACTTACTAAGCATTGCAACTCTGAACCTGATGAAAAGTCCAATATGACCCCTAGGGGCCTAAAAGGAAGGAGTATTCTTTCCTGGTGAGTGATTCAGACTCCTGGAAGCTTTAATTGTTTGGTGTCATGTATTTGATGGAAGACCAGAATTTAATTTCCTGTAGGTGATGAGTTTAAAATATGAGAGCAAACATTTTTGCTTGTATATCAATATGATTTCCAGGTTATGACTTGTCTTGATTGACTTATCATGATGAAATTTCAAGATAATTTCTTTGACTCAAAACAAAAATTAGAATTAGTTTTAAGGACCACCACAACCAGAAATGATAAATACACATTTTTAATGTGGATGTTAATTGTTTTGATTAGCAGTATAAATATTGTCAGTCTATTAAACCTGTCAAATATGACATTTGTTTGTATTGTCCAAACAACAGTAGGGACAAACAGCTTAATTTTAAACTTCTATTTTTTTTTAGATTTAGATGCATTTTATTGATATAAATTCTTTAATAAAACATCCTCAGTTTTTATGTATTTTGAGTTTTAAATGCTCAGAATTACATTGCATTTTTTGGAAAATTATTTTGAAATAAGGAATATATCTCCCTCATGTAAAGCTCTGCTTCCTTGCCGGACTTTGGCTATACATTTGTCTATTTAGGGTTATATGCTCTTAATATTTTTTTAATACAATTTGGATTTTCAAATATTTTGGCCTCGAGCATCACTGAAGAAACATTTATTGTCGAAATGCGTATCTGGTGCAGAAAAATTGGTACTGTTTATGTTATTGCATGGCAGCTTCTTTTTTCTGTAATAAAAGAGCCTAATAAACAAAAATTTCTGGTAGATTTTTTAGTTGTTCAATATAAAATATAAAATATACCTCTTTTCTTCTATCTGATTTAGATATGATAACTTGAGTTGTATTTGTATAAGTTTTCTGTAAACTGACCATAAATTTTCAATACTATTTATATTATAATTAGGGATATTGGAAGCAATAGAAGCAATGGTTAACTTTGTGTGACTATATCATATTATCAGTATAACTTTTAACTAAACTGCAAATTAACCCTGGTAAT
Organism: Mytilus californianus; assembly: GCF_021869535.1. Taxonomy (NCBI): domain Eukaryota; kingdom Metazoa; phylum Mollusca; class Bivalvia; order Mytilida; family Mytilidae; genus Mytilus; species Mytilus californianus. The sequence goes on from NW_026262667.1 coordinate 78,885, forward strand.
TATATTACTTTGTAGCCAAAAGCTTCTTTGAATTTGAAAAACTACAGACAAAACTGTTACCAGAAAAGCAGGTATGTACTTTTGTCTCCTCAATTAATTTTGAGGGAGGCGAGACATAGACATTACTTTTTCCTAGTGGTGATGCTGTCTCATGATGTTTGATTTTCTAATTAGGTCACTTTCAGAATTAGTTTCTAAAGATACTTGGTAGACAGTTGCATCATCATCCTTGCATCTTAATAGCCATTATAGGTGCAGTTTATTAGGCTTGCTTCAATTAAATGTTAATTTTTCTAATAAGGTGCATTTTAAAACAAGTAATTATGTTGTACTAATGCTTAATTATTTTTCAGTGACGTTGGTAGTATTTAGTCATGTTCCACTAAATATGAAGTAATTAAGAATCAAGAATTTGTGTTAAGAAATTTATGAATTTCATTTTATTTATTGAATTAAATGATTTGATTATAATTCATAATAAATAGTGAGATTGATTGTCTAAGATTTATTGAAAATGTTTTTCTGCATAACCCAAACTTTGTCTGTACAATACTGTTATGTATCTTACATAGAGTCATTTGAATACACCATTTGTTTTGTTATGTATCTTACATAGAGTCATTTGAATACACCATTTGTTTTGTTATGTATCGTACATAGAGTCATTTGAATACACCATTTGTTTTGTTATGTATCTTACATAGAGTCATTTGAATACACCATTTGTTTTGTTATGTATCTTACATAGAGTCATTTGAATACACCATTTGTCTGTACAATACTGTTATGTATCTTACATAGAGTCATTTGAATACACCATTTGTGTGTACAATACTGTTATGTATCTTACATAGAGTCATTTGAATACACCATTTGTTTTGTTATGTATCTTACATAGAGTCATTTGAATACACCATTTGTTTAGTTATGTATCTTACATATAGTCATTTGAAGACACCATTAATTTGTTTAGTTATGTATCTTACATATAGTCATTTGAAGACACCATTTGTTTTGTTATGTATCTTACATAGAGTCATTTGAAGACACCATTTGTTTTGTTATGTATCTTACATAGAGTCATTTGAATACACCATTTGTTTTGTTATGTATCTTACATAGAGTCATTTGAATACACCATTTGTTTTGTTATGTATCGTACATAGAGTCATTTGAATACACCATTTGTTTTGTTATGTATCTTACATAGAGTCATTTGAATACACCATTTGTTTTGTTATGTATCTTACATAGAGTCATTTGAATACACCATTTGTCTGTACAATACTGTTATGTATCTTACATAGAGTCATTTGAATACACCATTTGTGTGTACAATACTGTTATGTATCTTACATAGAGTCATTTGAATACACCATTTGTTTTGTTATGTATCTTACATAGAGTCATTTGAATACACCATTTGTTTAGTTATGTATCTTACATATAGTCATTTGAAGACACCATTAATTTGTTTAGTTATGTATCTTACATATAGTCATTTGAAGACACCATTTGTTTTGTTATGTTTCTTACATAGAGTCATTTGAAGACACCATTTGTTTTGTTATGTATCTTACATAGAGTCATTTGAAGACACCATTTGTTTTGTTATGTATCTTACATAGAGTCATTTGAAGACACCATTTGTTTTGTTATGTATCTTACATAGAGTCATTTGAAGACACCATTTGTTTTGTTATGTATCTTACATAGAGTCATTTGAATACACCATTTGTTTTGTTATGTATCTTACATAGAGTCATTTGAAGACACCATTTGTTTTGTTATGTATCTTACATAGAGTCATTTGAAGACACCATTTGTTTTGTTATGTATCTTACATAGAGTCATTTGAAGACACCATTTGTTTAGTTATGTATCTTACATAGAGTCATTTGAAGACACCATTTGTTTTGTTATGTATCTTACATAGAGTCATTTGAAGACACCATTTGTTTTGTTATGTATCTTACATAGAGTCATTTGAATACACCATTTGTTTTGTTATGTATCTTACATAGAGTCATTTGAAGACACCATTTGTTTTGTTATGTATCTTACATAGAGTCATTTGAAGACACCATTTGTTTTGTTATGTATCTTACATAGAGTCATTTGAAGACACCATTTGTTTTGGTTGTTAGATCACCAAAGATATCATATTGGCATAATTAACTAACTTTAAGAGAACAGGCCGAAAATTACAAAATAAGGAAACATAATTCAGGGACACTTTTTTAATAAGACTTTAATCTTTTTGCTATAAATATCTGCTAGTTCAATCAGCTTACTTTATTTATTGCAAATATTCTGCTATGAAAAAGAAATCTTATTACCCGGTAAATAAGTTGCTTTGGTAATTGACTTATCTTGTTTTTTAGCAACCTTATGCCTGGTTTGGACATAGCATTATGTCTAAAGGAAATATAGTAATGGTCAATTCACCTAATTACAGAAAGTGTTTCTTGTAAGTTTTAAAAATTGCTTAGAATATTATTATATGGAGAATAAGTTTTATAATGGAGAACAGGTATGAGAAATAATAAAACATTCTGAATTAAAATGAACAACATAACGAAATACTATTACAACATGTCTTAAGTTTCATAGGAAGATAAAGGATATACATTGCATTACAGATGTTGGGTTTACCTTAATGAGACAGCAAACCAACAACAAAAAAAATCACAATACATCATAGTTTACAGATTTGCATTCAAAAAGGGATCTGGTCATCAGAATGAAAAAGAAAAGAAAAGGTGAAGCAAATAAATTGAAAGATACATTATGTTCACAAGATCACACAATTGTAATTTAACACTATATAATAAACAACTTTATAATAAGATATTGAAACTGGTCTGATCAGAAAGGTTTATTATTCAAAACACCACCAAGTAATGCAGGTTCAAATGTGATGTTGGGTTTGTTAAATTTTTATTTCTTCTATTTCAGATCAAATTGTTCCTACTCTAAGAATGATATACAGGTCATTGGACAATCTCACATCTTCAGTTTTGACCAGAAACAACCAAATTTAACCCTAACGGGAAGCTCACTTTATCAGTCAACAGGCTACAGCGTTGATATAGGATTTCCTTATGATAAAGAGAACTTAGTTATTGCCTACAGTATACCTGGCAATGATGTTAATGGTAGATTTAACATTTTTACTGAAGACATTTATAGAGCAGGCAGTGTTGTATTAGTGAATTACAAAATTAATGAAGGAAATATTTTAGCTCAGTTTGATGGCAATAGGAAATATGCCAGATTTGGACAAGCTGTTAAGGTTTGTAGTCATTATGATTAAAAAGAGAAATACTGTGAATTCATTATTATTCTTAGGATACCAATTTTCATCTACAAAATTTGGTACCCACGAAAATAAATGAATCCACAGTAGTCTTAATGTGACTAAAAAAAAAACTTTGTATTCTAATTAATATTATTTGTTAAATTTCAGGGCAATTTCAAATGTTCACCAACAAAATAGGTTATTGAGTATAATTTCAATAAATGGAATTTCCGTAAAATTTTCTTTCCATCATCTTTCAATATTAGTATTTGATAAATCTCAACTGATTACAGTGAGTAAAGTGTTTATCATAATTTGTATGAAGTCACCAGTGATGAAACCATAGTTCATATAAAACAGACAGAAAAAAATTCAAATAGCTTTGTTTTCATCTTATTTTTGTCTCGCCTGCAACTAGAGTCGCAGTATGCGAGACACAGGTATTACTATCTGGTGGCCGTGGCGGCGTAAACTATTTGTATAAAGCTTTATATTTCAGAAGGTAGAAGACCTGGATGCTTCATATCTAGTATGCAGATACCTTATGTTACGAAGTTTCCGTCTGTCATATGTCCAATGTCCTTGACCTCATTTTCATGGTTCAACGACTGCTTGAAAAAATATTTGAGTTTTTTGTCATGTGAATTTCTCACTTATTACATTATGAGTAATAGGATAACCATATATGGTATATCGGTTCCTTGCAACGTCTACATGTCCGTCAGACTGGGTTCACCTGACCTCGACCTCATTTCATGGATCAGTGATCAAGGTTAAAGTTACGTGATTACGTTTGTTTTTGTCTCGCCTTGACAGAGTCAAAAAACGAGACACAGGTATGCTGTTTCCAGCGGCAGTGGCATCAACAATGTATTAGTTTGTGATTAGGTCTAGTTTATGGTGAAACATTAGTGGTAGGTCAATGATATTTAGTATGCAGTTGTATTAGCATTGGCACATCTCATTTCCATGGAGATTATTTGGCCCTGCCCCCTCAGTCATGGTCTATTGACTTTGAAACTTTTGCTGAGTTTACATGTATTAGTTTGTGATTAGGTCAGTTTATGGGGAACCACTAGAGGTAGGTCAATGATATTTGGTATGCAGTTGTATAAGCATTGGCATATCTCATTTCCATGGAGATTATTTGGCTTCGCCCCATCAGTCATGGTCTATTGACTTTGAAACTTTTGTTTAGTTTACATGTATTAGTTTGTGATTAGGTCAGTTCAAGGGAAACCATTAGTGGTAGACCAATGTTAATTGGTATACAGGTGTATAAGCATTAGCACATCTCATTTCCATGATGAATATTTGGCCCAGCCCCCTCAGTCATGGTCTATTGACTTTGAAACTTTTGCTTAGTTTACATGTATTAGTTTGTGATTAGATCAGTTTAAATTGAACCGCTTATGTTAATTTATTGATATTTGGTATGCAAATTTATTGGCAGTTGCAAGTCTCATTTCCATGTAGAGTATTTAGCCCCACCCCCTCATAATGGCTCATTGACTTTGAAACTTTTACATAGTTTACAAGTTAATGTTTGTTTAAAGGGAACAACTTATGATAAGTCAATGATATTTGGTATGCAGTGGTATTGGAATTGGCACATCTCATTTCCATGGAGATTGTTTAGCCATGTACCTTTAGTCATTCAAAAATATGCATTAACAAAATTACAAAAAGGTGAGACATATCTCTATGTTAACAGTTTATTCAAATACTATAAGCACCAGGTCAATTATACGTGGTGTATGGAATGACTGTAATGGTATATGTCAGTCATGCAGGTTTCATCTAACCTTGACCTCATTTTCATGGTTCATTAGTCAATTTTTGTGTTTTGGTCTGTTTTTCAAGTACTATAAGCAATAGGTCAACTATATTTGGTGTATGGAAGGATTGTAAGGTGAACATGTCTGTCTGGCAGGTATCATCTGACCTTTACCTCATTTTCATGGTTCATAGGTCAATGTTAAGTTTTTTTTGTTTTGGTCTGTTTTTATACGCCTGTTTACGGGACGTATTATGGTATACCGTTGACCGTCTGTCCGTCCTTCCGTCGTCAACATGTCGGACATTAATTCAAAAACGCTTTAACCAATATGCATGAAACCTTGGTGAATTGTTTATATCTATTGACGTGAGCTCCCTTTCGTTTTTTATAAATTTCAGATTTACCATTTTCGAGTTTTGGGGTTTTATTCATTAAAAAAGGGGGGATTTTCCAGTTTTTGGACAATTACTCAAAAACAATTTCACCAATTTGCATGAAACTTTGTGTGAATTGTTCATATCTATTGATGTGAGCTTCCTTTCGTTTTTTATAAATTTTGGATTAACCGTTTCCGAGTTTTAGGGTTTTATTCATTATAAAAGGGGGGATTTTCCAGTGTTCAGACAATAACTCTAAAACAATTTCACCTATTTGCAAGAAACTTTGGTGAATTGTTTATTTCTATCAACATGAGCTCCCTTTTGATTTTTATAAATTTCAGACCATACGTTTCCGATTTATGGGGTTTTATTCATTACAAAAAGGGGGATTTTCCAGTTATCGGACAATAACTCAAAAATGCTTATGAAACTTTGGTAAATTGTTTATATCTATTTTTGTAAGCTTCCTTTTGATTTTTATAAATTTTCGATTTTACGTTTCCGAGTTATAAGATTTTATTTGTTTATAGTCTGACAACAGATTTATTCAATTATCATAAGCAATAGGTCAAAAATATTTTGTGTATAAAAAAATTGTAAGGTGTATATGTCTGTCTGACAGCATTTATCTGACCTGAGTTTCTGTGATGCTTTTAGTTAAACCTTTATCTTTAAGACTTTCAACATAAAATCAATGGTCAGTAAGCAGGCGAGACATTTCAGCATGTGCACTCTTGTTTCAAATAACTAAAACTAAAATTACGGTAGGTGTTTTTCATCCAAGTTTATCAATCCCAGTTACCTCATGATTATACCAAACTTGTTCACATTAAGAAGCTGTACTATAATTGTATGATTGTATTTTGATACTTATTTGGGAGCACATATACTACCTATTGTATAAACTTATTCAATGATTTTCTAATCTTTTCTTTCAGTTTTGTGACTTGAACGGTGACGGTTTTGATGATTTGATAATAAGTGAGCCTAATCGAATAAAAGATAGAACTGAATGGCAGTATATCAGTAAGTTCTCTCAATTATCTTCAAAAGTTTCATTACCACTGAAGAAATATATTATATTAAAAGGAAGCATATATGCAGGACAAACAACACCATGGTCAAGTGAAAAAGACAATCAATAGAACTGGTACATTTAAAACTTAAGAGCAACATAAACCCCAATGAAAAATAGGGGTGAAATCATTTGCTTTATAAGGGTAACCAACTGTTGGTACATTAGTTGCACTTTTTATGTTGTTCATGACAGGGAACATCCAATGATAAGTCCTTTTTTGGTGACAAGTCATGAACAAGGAAATGACAAAATTGTGGCTAGGACAAATCAAGTGCCATCTAAGTGGTACTGGTATATATAAAGCTTTTGATGAGATGACTTCAACTTTATGATTAAAATATTTCTTGTTTTACTCTTGATCACTAAGAGTACACACTTGTTTCAATAACAGTAAAGTTGACCCATTAGCCCAGAAGTAATCAAGTTATGTATATCTCTTTTAGAAAATGGAAGAATTTATGTGTTTTATGGAGGTAACCAGATGCCAATAGGAAAAGCCACATTTTCCACAGCATGTGACCAAGAACAGCCATGTCCATCAAATGTGGTAAGAAGACTTATTTAATAATGATGTGTTTTGTATATATGATAGATGTTGATACAATATGTAAATTTCTATTTTTAAAAATTGAAGCTAGCACATTTAATTGGATTTACATCACAAAAATAATTCTGAAGTATTGTGGTAGGTAAAGTTATGGACTATATTGTTCTAAATACCTTAGTACAGAGTAATATACCGGTATTATATCAATGCCTATGATAACAACTGTCATAATATTTAATGGAATGACACATTGTGTGCGATCAACAGACACAAATATTCTTTTAAAATTAAATGCAAATAAACTAAACTAAAATAAAAATATGTGCTTCACAAACAAAGATTTTTTTGCTTCATTTCATCAGTTTGTTCATTTATAATATTCTTTAAGATTATATAGATATAGGAAGATGTGGTATGAGTGCCAATGAGACAACTCTCCGTCCAAGTAACAATTTATAAAAGTAAACCATTATAGGTCAAGGTACGGCCTTCAACACGGAGCATTGGCTCACACCGAACAGCAAGCTATAAAGGGCCCCAAAAATTACTAGTGTAAAACCATTCAAACAGGAAAACAAACGGTCTAATCTATATAAAAACGAGAAACGAGAAACACGTATGAACTACATAAACAAGACGACAACTACTGTACATCAGATTCCTGACTTAGGACAGGTGCAAACATTTGCAGCGGGATTAAATGTTTTAATGGTACCAAACCTTCTCCCTTTTCTGAAACAATAGTATAACATCACAACATAGTATGTATTTTATTTAAGATTACATGTATGTATTTTATTTTTAAAATTACATGTATGTATTTTATTTAGAATTACATGTATGTATTTTATTTAAAATTACATGTATTTATTTTAGGCAAACTTTACATCAGACTCTTTAAATGAGCACAGTAATAATGGATATTTTGTTTATAATGTTTCTGACAAGCATGGTGTAAGTATTGGTTGGAATGTTTCTATTAAATCTATCAAATTAATAGTATATCATATTGACTATGTTTGGCCATTTATAGTAATGGTAAATCTTGGCTTGGTGGGAAAGGAAAAGAGAATACCTGTTTGTGTAATCAATTTCTTCTGCAGTTCTCAACCCAGGGACTTCAAACTTATTAGAATGCTTGTATTTATATTGAAATTGTGCACCTCTGTTGGCAGAAGTGTTGCAGATTTCCAGATAGCCATACAGGGTCTATCTTTTTTAGTAAATGTTAATACCTGATATTTTACTTCTAGAATCATAAAATCAATTAGAGTGCCTCATATACATAGAATGAATTCTTTACTTCAGTTTAATTTATCATGATTTCTCTTTTGGCTTTATTTTATGGATGTATGTGTATAACTATATTTTTATGTTAATCTTCCATGTATATTTATATTCATCTGATATAACTGTGCCACTATTGATTTGTATGTTTATCTTCTAGGTTTATTTATATTCATCTGATGTAGCTTCTGACGCAGGATTTTATAATCATGGAGCAGGAAGACGATCTGGTGTGGTTTGGAGATATTATTTCAAACATTAATTGTAAAGCAGTAATTCAAGGATGAAGATCACACCGCCTCATCATCAGAGTAAACACAAACATGTAATAGATCCCACATCTGATTTGAAGATTGATTTACATTGAAATTACTGCTGTTATGTACTGCGAAACTTGTCTCATAATAGAATCATCATGGCTCTCTGTCATAAAACTTTACTCAGAACTCAGTACAAACTTTGTGCTTGAAACACCAAATCCAGTATTTTGATTGGCTGAGTCAGAGAATTGTACTCAAAATTTGTATAACCACAAGGATGGACATACCACACAAGTTTGACTCTACCTAAGCATCTAGCCTATCCAGGTTACATCATGTTTTTGTAATGGGCAACGAAACAAATTCTTCATCAGTTGAGATTGTTTCTGATAAACAAGAGATATTCAGGACTTCTCTCACAGGAATTGTCTCTCTTTGAGATTTTTTTTTATTTTACTCAGTATCCTTATGAAATATTGACCAGTATTACAAGCTTTTCCATATTAAGAAAGTAAAATTTTACTTTATGGAATTATGTTATTTGTATAATTAAAATATATATGTTTATTCTAGGAATAGCATAAACAATTTTACATATTTAAGATGGACAATTTTATTTGTCTTTGTAATAGCTGGGTTGCATTAAATGCTAATCAGACTGATAGTATGGTGATTTTTTAAATGTTGAACAAGCTTCCATTTGGAAAATTTGTGTTATTTTTATCTAATATGTCATAGAGACTAAATGGGTGACTTGTCAACTAGCACGATGAAAATCAAGCTCAGTCTGTAGGTCTAGTACAAAGCAGGGTTCATATTCATATCACATTCATTTGATCTTGTTCTGAATATGCATTTAATTTGCCACTGGAATCTAAGCAGTCATTAGTTTAAACAAATTTAATGTTGAAATATAAAAACATGACAAAAGGATAGGACACAAGTTATACAACTTTGAATTGTCATCTACATTACAAAGATATAATTACTTTTTACTCACAATAAGATCTTAATTGACTAGATTGACTGTTTTCCTGCTGAAGGTTGGCTGGTTTTTAGCATAAAGATTGCATGAAATGCAATCAAAACCCTATGGTACTGACTTGATATCTATATCTTCCAAGTTTTATCACTACCTTTGATAGTTCAAACAAAATAGTGCAGTAAAAGTGATCATTATTTAGATCCAATCCAGTCAAAGTTATGCAATTTATTGATGATATGTAATACTTTGATATTTAAGCTACAATATGATGTGTATTTGAAGTACCATATTTGTCAAGAAAATATTACTTAAAATTACATAAGTAATGCATGGTGTATGAATCTGTTATAAAAATAGGTTCAAATACAAATGTACAATCATGAACAAAGGAAGATAACTCAAACTCCACTAAATATGAAGTAATTAAGAATCAAGAATTTGTGTTAAGAAATTTATGAATTTCATTTTATTTATTGAATTAAATGATTTGATTATAATTCATAATAAATAGTGAGATTGATTGTCTAAGATTTATTGAAAATGTTTTTCTGCATAACCCAAACTTTGTCTGTACAATACTGTTATGTATCTTACATAGAGTCATTTGAATACACCATTTGTTTTGTTATGTATCTTACATAGAGTCATTTGAATACACCATTTGTTTTGTTATGTATCGTACATAGAGTCATTTGAATACACCATTTGTTTTGTTATGTATCTTACATAGAGTCATTTGAATACACCATTTGTTTTGTTATGTATCTTACATAGAGTCATTTGAATACACCATTTGTCTGTACAATACTGTTATGTATCTTACATAGAGTCATTTGAATACACCATTTGTGTGTACAATACTGTTATGTATCTTACATAGAGTCATTTGAATACACCATTTGTTTTGTTATGTATCTTACATAGAGTCATTTGAATACACCATTTGTTTAGTTATGTATCTAACATATAGTCATTTGAAGACACCATTAATTTGTTTAGTTATGTATCTTACATATAGTCATTTGAAGACACCATTTGTTTTGTTATGTATCTTACATAGAGTCATTTGAAGACACCATTTGTTTTGTTATGTATCTTACATAGAGTCATTTGAATACACCATTTGTTTTGTTATGTATCTTACATAGAGTCATTTGAATACACCATTTGTTTTGTTATGTATCGTACATAGAGTCATTTGAATACACCATTTGTTTTGTTATGTATCTTACATAGAGTCATTTGAATACACCATTTGTTTTGTTATGTATCTTACATAGAGTCATTTGAATACACCATTTGTCTGTACAATACTGTTATGTATCTTACATAGAGTCATTTGAATACACCATTTGTGTGTACAATACTGTTATGTATCTTACATAGAGTCATTTGAATACACCATTTGTTTTGTTATGTATCTTACATAGAGTCATTTGAATACACCATTTGTTTAGTTATGTATCTTACATATAGTCATTTGAAGACACCATTAATTTGTTTAGTTATGTATCTTACATATAGTCATTTGAAGACACCATTTGTTTTGTTATGTTTCTTACATAGAGTCATTTGAAGACACCATTTGTTTTGTTATGTATCTTACATAGAGTCATTTGAAGACACCATTTGTTTTGTTATGTATCTTACATAGAGTCATTTGAAGACACCATTTGTTTTGTTATGTATCTTACATAGAGTCATTTGAAGACACCATTTGTTTTGTTATGTATCTTACATAGAGTCATTTGAATACACCATTTGTTTTGTTATGTATCTTACATAGAGTCATTTGAAGACACCATTTGTTTTGTTATGTATCTTACATAGAGTCATTTGAAGACACCATTTGTTTTGTTATGTATCTTACATAGAGTCATTTGAAGACACCATTTGTTTAGTTATGTATCTTACATAGAGTCATTTGAAGACACCATTTGTTTAGTTATGTATCTTACATAGAGTCATTTGAAGACACCATTTGTTTTGTTATGTATCTTACATAGAGTCATTTGAATACACCATTTGTTTTGTTATGTATCTTACATAGAGTCATTTGAAGACACCATTTGTTTTGTTATGTATCTTACATAGAGTCATTTGAAGACACCATTTGTTTTGGTTGTTAGATCACCAAAGATATCATATTGGCATAATTAACTAACTTTAAGAGAACAGGCCGAAAATTACAAAATAAGGAAACATAATTCAGGGACACTTTTTTAATAAGACTTTAATCTTTTTGCTATAAATATCTGCTAGTTCAATCAGCTTACTTTATTTATTGCAAATATTCTGCTATGAAAAAGAAATCTTATTACCCGGTAAATAAGTTGCTTTGGTAATTGACTTATCTTGTTTTTTAGCAACCTTATGCCTGGTTTGGACATAGCATTATGTCTAAAGGAAATATAGTAATGGTCAATTCACCTAATTACAGAAAGTGTTTCTTGTAAGTTTTAAAAATTGCTTAGAATATTATTATATGGAGAATAAGTTTTATAATGGAGAACAGGTATGAGAAATAATAAAACATTCTGAATTAAAATGAACAACATAACGAAATACTATTACAACATGTCTTAAGTTTCATAGGAAGATAAAGGATATACATTGCATTACAGATGTTGGGTTTACCTTAATGAGACAGCAAACCAACAACAAAAAAAATCACAATACATCATAGTTTACAGATTTGCATTCAAAAAGGGATCTGGTCATCAGAATGAAAAAGAAAAGAAAAGGTGAAGCAAATAAATTGAAAGATACATTATGTTCACAAGATCACACAATTGTAATTTAACACTATATAATAAACAACTTTATAATAAGATATTGAAACTGGTCTGATCAGAAAGGTTTATTATTCAAAACACCACCAAGTAATGCAGGTTCAAATGTGATGTTGGGTTTGTTAAATTTTTATTTCTTCTATTTCAGATCAAATTGTTCCTACTCTAAGAATGATATACAGGTCATTGGACAATCTCACATCTTCAGTTTTGACCAGAAACAACCAAATTTAACCCTAACGGGAAGCTCACTTTATCAGTCAACAGGCTACAGCGTTGATATAGGATTTCCTTATGATAAAGAGAACTTAGTTATTGCCTACAGTATACCTGGCAATGATGTTAATGGTAGATTTAACATTTTTACTGAAGACATTTATAGAGCAGGCAGTGTTGTATTAGTGAATTACAAAATTAATGAAGGAAATATTTTAGCTCAGTTTGATGGCAATAGGAAATATGCCAGATTTGGACAAGCTGTTAAGGTTTGTAGTCATTATGATTAAAAAGAGAAATACTGTGAATTCATTATTATTCTTAGGATACCAATTTTCATCTACAAAATTTGGTACCCACGAAAATAAATGAATCCACAGTAGTCTTAATGTGACTAAAAAAAAAACTTTGTATTCTAATTAATATTATTTGTTAAATTTCAGGGCAATTTCAAATGTTCACCAACAAAATAGGTTATTGAGTATAATTTCAATAAATGGAATTTCCGTAAAATTTTCTTTCCATCATCTTTCAATATTAGTATTTGATAAATCTCAACTGATTACAGTGAGTAAAGTGTTTATCATAATTTGTATGAAGTCACCAGTGATGAAACCATAGTTCATATAAAACAGACAGAAAAAAATTCAAATAGCTTTGTTTTCATCTTATTTTTGTCTCGCCTGCAACTAGAGTCGCAGTATGCGAGACACAGGTATTACTATCTGGTGGCCGTGGCGGCGTAAACTATTTGTATAAAGCTTTATATTTCAGAAGGTAGAAGACCTGGATGCTTCATATCTAGTATGCAGATACCTTATGTTACGAAGTTTCCGTCTGTCATATGTCCAATGTCCTTGACCTCATTTTCATGGTTCAACGACTGCTTGAAAAAATATTTGAGTTTTTTGTCATGTGAATTTCTCACTTATTACATTATGAGTAATAGGATAACCATATATGGTATATCGGTTCCTTGCAACGTCTACATGTCCGTCAGACTGGGTTCACCTGACCTCGACCTCATTTCATGGATCAGTGATCAAGGTTAAAGTTACGTGATTACGTTTGTTTTTGTCTCGCCTTGACAGAGTCAAAAAGCGAGACACAGGTATGCTGTTTCCGGCGGCAGTGGCATCAACAATGTATTAGTTTGTGATTAGGTCTAGTTTATGGTGAAACATTAGTGGTAGGTCAATGATATTTAGTATGCAGTTGTATTAGCATTGGCACATCTCATTTCCATGGAGATTATTTGGCCCTGCCCCCTCAGTCATGGTCTATTGACTTTGAAACTTTTGCTGAGTTTACATGTATTAGTTTGTGATTAGGTCAGTTTATGGGGAACCACTAGAGGTAGGTCAATGATATTTGGTATGCAGTTGTATAAGCATTGGCATATCTCATTTCCATGGAGATTATTTGGCTTCGCCCCATCAGTCATGGTCTATTGACTTTGAAACTTTTGTTTAGTTTACATGTATTAGTTTGTGATTAGGTCAGTTCAAGGGAAACCATTAGTGGTAGACCAATGTTAATTGGTATACAGGTGTATAAGCATTAGCACATCTCATTTCCATGATGAATATTTGGCCCAGCCCCCTCAGTCATGGTCTATTGACTTTGAAACTTTTGCTTAGTTTACATGTATTAGTTTGTGATTAGATCAGTTTAAATTGAACCGCTTATGTTAATTTATTGATATTTGGTATGCAAATTTATTGGCAGTTGCAAGTCTCATTTCCATGTAGAGTATTTAGCCCCACCCCCTCATAATGGCTCATTGACTTTGAAACTTTTACATAGTTTACAAGTTAATGTTTGTTTAAAGGGAACAACTTATGATAAGTCAATGATATTTGGTATGCAGTGGTATTGGAATTGGCACATCTCATTTCCATGGAGATTGTTTAGCCATGTACCTTTAGTCATTCAAAAATATGCATTAACAAAATTACAAAAAGGTGAGACATATCTCTATGTTAACAGTTTATTCAAATACTATAAGCACCAGGTCAATTATACGTGGTGTATGGAATGACTGTAATGGTATATGTCAGTCATGCAGGTTTCATCTAACCTTGACCTCATTTTCATGGTTCATTAGTCAATTTTTGTGTTTTGGTCTGTTTTTCAAGTACTATAAGCAATAGGTCAACTATATTTGGTGTATGGAAGGATTGTAAGGTGAACATGTCTGTCTGGCAGGTATCATCTGACCTTTACCTCATTTTCATGGTTCATAGGTCAATGTTAAGTTTTTTTTGTTTTGGTCTGTTTTTATACGCCTGTTTACGGGACGTATTATGGTATACCGTTGACCGTCTGTCCGTCCTTCCGTCGTCAACATGTCGGACATTAATTCAAAAACGCTTTAACCAATATGCATGAAACCTTGGTGAATTGTTTATATCTATTGACGTGAGCTCCCTTTCGTTTTTTATAAATTTCAGATTTACCATTTTCGAGTTTTGGGGTTTTATTCATTAAAAAAGGGGGGATTTTCCAGTTTTTGGACAATTACTCAAAAACAATTTCACCAATTTGCATGAAACTTTGTGTGAATTGTTCATATCTATTGATGTGAGCTTCCTTTCGTTTTTTATAAATTTTGGATTAACCGTTTCCGAGTTTTAGGGTTTTATTCATTATAAAAGGGGGGATTTTCCAGTGTTCAGACAATAACTCTAAAACAATTTCACCTATTTGCAAGAAACTTTGGTGAATTGTTTATTTCTATCAACATGAGCTCCCTTTTGATTTTTATAAATTTCAGACCATATGTTTCCGATTTATGGGGTTTTATTCATTACAAAAAGGGGGATTTTCCAGTTATCGGACAATAACTCAAAAATGCTTATGAAACTTTGGTAAATTGTTTATATCTATTTTTGTAAGCTTCCTTTTGATTTTTATAAATTTTCGATTTTACGTTTCCGAGTTATAAGATTTTATTTGTTTATAGTCTGACAACAGATTTATTCAATTATCATAAGCAATAGGTCAAAAATATTTTGTGTATAAAAAAATTGTAAGGTGTATATGTCTGTCTGACAGCATTTATCTGACCTGAGTTTCTGTGATGCTTTTAGTTAAACCTTTATCTTTAAGACTTTCAACATAAAATCAATGGTCAGTAAGCAGGCGAGACATTTCAGCATGTGCACTCTTGTTTCAAATAACTAAAACTAAAATTACGGTAGGTGTTTTTCATCCAAGTTTATCAATCCCAGTTACCTCATGATTATACCAAACTTGTTCACATTAAGAAGCTGTACTATAATTGTATGATTGTATTTTGATACTTATTTGGGAGCACATATACTACCTATTGTATAAACTTATTCAATGATTTTCTAATCTTTTCTTTCAGTTTTGTGACTTGAACGGTGACGGTTTTGATGATTTGATAATAAGTGAGCCTAATCGAATAAAAGATAGAACTGAATGGCAGTATATCAGTAAGTTCTCTCAATTATCTTCAAAAGTTTCATTACCACTGAAGAAATATATTATATTAAAAGGAAGCATATATGCAGGACAAACAACACCATGGTCAAGTGAAAAAGACAATCAATAGAACTGGTACATTTAAAACTTAAGAGCAACATAAACCCCAATGAAAAATAGGGGTGAAATCATTTGCTTTATAAGGGTAACCAACTGTTGGTACATTAGTTGCACTTTTTATGTTGTTCATGACAGGGAACATCCAATGATAAGTCCTTTTTTGGTGACAAGTCATGAACAAGGAAATGACAAAATTGTGGCTAGGACAAATCAAGTGCCATCTAAGTGGTACTGGTATATATAAAGCTTTTGATGAGATGACTTCAACTTTATGATTAAAATATTTCTTGTTTTACTCTTGATCACTAAGAGTACACACTTGTTTCAATAACAGTAAAGTTGACCCATTAGCCCAGAAGTAATCAAGTTATGTATATCTCTTTTAGAAAATGGAAGAATTTATGTGTTTTATGGAGGTAACCAGATGCCAATAGGAAAAGCCACATTTTCCACAGCATGTGACCAAGAACAGCCATGTCCATCAAATGTGGTAAGAAGACTTATTTAATAATGATGTGTTTTGTATATATGATAGATGTTGATACAATATGTAAATTTCTATTTTTAAAAATTGAAGCTAGCACATTTAATTGGATTTACATCACAAAAATAATTCTGAAGTATTGTGGTAGGTAAAGTTATGGACTATATTGTTCTAAATACCTTAGTACAGAGTAATATACCGGTATTATATCAATGCCTATGATAACAACTGTCATAATATTTAATGGAATGACACATTGTGTGCGATCAACAGACACAAATATTCTTTTAAAATTAAATGCAAATAAACTAAACTAAAATAAAAATATGTGCTTCACAAACAAAGATTTTTTTGCTTCATTTCATCAGTTTGTTCATTTATAATATTCTTTAAGATTATATAGATATAGGAAGATGTGGTATGAGTGCCAATGAGACAACTCTCCGTCCAAGTAACAATTTATAAAAGTAAACCATTATAGGTCAAGGTACGGCCTTCAACACGGAGCATTGGCTCACACCGAACAGCAAGCTATAAAGGGCCCCAAAAATTACTAGTGTAAAACCATTCAAACAGGAAAACAAACGGTCTAATCTATATAAAAACGAGAAACGAGAAACACGTATGAACTACATAAACAAGACGACAACTACTGTACATCAGATTCCTGACTTAGGACAGGTGCAAACATTTGCAGCGGGATTAAATGTTTTAATGGTACCAAACCTTCTCCCTTTTCTGAAACAATAGTATAACATCACAACATAGTATGTATTTTATTTAAGATTACATGTATGTATTTTATTTTTAAAATTACATGTATGTATTTTATTTAGAATTACATGTATGTATTTTATTTAAAATTACATGTATTTATTTTAGGCAAACTTTACATCAGACTCTTTAAATGAGCACAGTAATAATGGATATTTTGTTTATAATGTTTCTGACAAGCATGGTGTAAGTATTGGTTGGAATGTTTCTATTAAATCTATCAAATTAATAGTATATCATATTGACTATGTTTGGCCATTTATAGTAATGGTAAATCTTGGCTTGGTGGGAAAGGAAAAGAGAATACCTGTTTGTGTAATCAATTTCTTCTGCAGTTCTCAACCCAGGGACTTCAAACTTATTAGAATGCTTGTATTTATATTGAAATTGTGCACCTCTGTTGGCAGAAGTGTTGCAGATTTCCAGATAGCCATACAGGGTCTATCTTTTTTAGTAAATGTTAATACCTGATATTTTACTTCTAGAATCATAAAATCAATTAGAGTGCCTCATATACATAGAATGAATTCTTTACTTCAGTTTAATTTATCATGATTTCTCTTTTGGCTTTATTTTATGGATGTATGTGTATAACTATATTTTTATGTTAATCTTCCATGTATATTTATATTCATCTGATATAACTGTGCCACTATTGATTTGTATGTTTATCTTCTAGGTTTATTTATATTCATCTGATGTAGCTTCTGACGCAGGATTTTATAATCATGGAGCAGGAAGACGATCTGGTGTGGTTTGGAGATATTATTTCAAACATTAATTGTAAAGCAGTAATTCAAGGATGAAGATCACACCGCCTCATCATCAGAGTAAACACAAACATGTAATAGATCCCACATCTGATTTGAAGATTGATTTACATTGAAATTACTGCTGTTATGTACTGCGAAACTTGTCTCATAATAGAATCATCATGGCTCTCTGTCATAAAACTTTACTCAGAACTCAGTACAAACTTTGTGCTTGAAACACCAAATCCAGTATTTTGATTGGCTGAGTCAGAGAATTGTACTCAAAATTTGTATAACCACAAGGATTGACATACCACACAAGTTTGACTCTACCTAAGCATCTAGCCTATCCAGGTTACATCATGTTTTTGTAATGGGCAACGAAACAAATTCTTCATCAGTTGAGATTGTTTCTGATAAACAAGAGATATTCAGGACTTCTCTCACAGGAATTGTCTCTCTTTGAGATTTTTTTTTATTTTACTCAGTATCCTTATGAAATATTGACCAGTATTACAAGCTTTTCCATATTAAGAAAGTAAAATTTTACTTTATGGAATTATGTTATTTGTATAATTAAAATATATATGTTTATTCTAGGAATAGCATAAACAATTTTACATATTTAAGATGGACAATTTTATTTGTCTTTGTAATAGCTGGGTTGCATTAAATGCTAATCAGACTGATAGTATGGTGATTTTTTAAATGTTGAACAATCTTCCATTTGGAAAATTTGTGTTATTTTTATCTAATATGTCATAGAGACTAAATGGGTGACTTGTCAACTAGCACAATGAAAATCAAGCTCAGTCTGTAGGTCTAGTACAAAGCAGGGTTCATATTCATATCACATTCATTTGATCTTGTTCTGAATATGCATTTAATTTGCCACTGGAATCTAAGCAGTCATTAGTTTAAACAAATTTAATGTTGAAATATAAAAACATGACAAAAGGATAGGACACAAGTTATACAACTTTGAATTGTCATCTACATTACAAAGATATAATTACTTTTTACTCACAATAAGATCTTAATTGACTAGATTGACTGTTTTCCTGCTGAAGGTTGGCTGGTTTTTAGCATAAAGATTGCATGAAATGCAATCAAAACCCTATGGTACTGACTTGATATCTATATCTTCCAAGTTTTATCACTACCTTTGATAGTTCAAACAAAATAGTGCAGTAAAAGTGATCATTATTTAGATCCAATCCAGTCAAAGTTATGCAATTTATTGATGATATGTAATACTTTGATATTTAAGCTACAATATGATGTGTATTTGAAGTACCATATTTGTCAAGAAAATATTACTTAAAATTACATAAGTAATGCATGGTGTATGAATCTGTTATAAAAATAGGTTCAAATACAAATGTACAATCATGAACAAAGGAAGATAACTCAAACTCAAATTTTTAATTTGCCTAGTAAAATACAATTCAATGTTTTATTTAAAAATTCACAAAATTGCAAAAATGGAAGCACAAGCACTTTGATTATTCAATTGTTCTGGCTTTCTCCACCAATAAAAACAGTCTGTCATGATAAAGCAAATAGTGCTGAGAGTGGTATTAAATACCAATAATCAATCAATCATCCTTTGTAGGTGTAGATCTGGACACAACACTTTATAGAAGGGGTAATTTTATAACCTTAGCATTTAAAAATACAAGATCAGATAAAATATCATTGTAGATCAAAATGCCTTATGAATAAATATGATTGACATTTTTTGTTTCTTCAATTTTTATAAAGATTTTTTATATTTGTTTTGTAATCTATTTATGTGATATATATGAAAATAATCTGTCATTAATAAAGTATTTTTTTTAAGTTCTTTCTTTCTTTGTTTAATTCTCAATACTATTTTAAGTATGGTTAATGCTAAAACCTATCACCCTATGTGCAGTTTTGTTTCTCTCCTGCAACAAATATGACAAAATGCAAAACATATACATTCTTATCTGGCTGCGACCTTAAACTCTTGAAAAAAAAAATCATCCCCTATGTTAATAAATTTTCAATTCCTCTTTCTGGAAAGTATGATATAAAAATTCTGTAAAAAATACATTAAACAAATGTACCATCCATTGCAAATTCCTCTTTCCATCCATATCAAAATCATAAATGAAAAATGTTTATACTGTAAAATCAGTTTCTAGAATTGAAATATTAAAAGAATGAAATTTTCTGCACCTTTGAACAATATGATAAAAAAAATTATCATGAGATTATGAAAATGAAAATTTCCCCCACTTCACCCTCATCTCACCTATCCTCTTCATGCCGGTCGGCCTTTAAGGCCTGGATCTCAATGTATCTTGGGTTTCTGTAATTAGCTACTTTAACTCTGCCTGGTGATTAGCCATGCAAGAAATCTACTACCTGCAGGGTCCACTTTTGCTTTCTGGGTTTTCCCTCCCATAGACGATTGCCTGCCATGGTTAACGAGCTTCGTCTGCCCGGATTTTCTTTCTGGGTTCACTTTCATAGCCTTTGATTATCCCAAATCTAAACACAAGGCAGTGAAAATCAATATGCAATCCAGAGGAATTGGACAAATAGTATAACTGAACATAGATATGCTCCCAAAAACAATAATTTACAGCTATTATTTTGGGAGGCAAAGATCTTAATTTCAAGTATCTTTATATTGGTCACTGGTTTTATACAAGAACTACACGGATTAACTTTTTAGATGAATCTTTAGTTGGTATTTTATTTGGTAATTTATTCTGTTTTTAAAAATGTATCAACTTAAAACTTTAAACTGTGAACATGATTTGGAGAAAATAGTAATTTGCAATTTACACGAAATTCTTATGCACTGACATTGACATTCATTCAATATAAAATAAGGAGTTGTAGTATGAATGATAAAGAGACAATTATATAACACAGTCTAAATGTAGCCAATTTAAGCAAATAAAGCTCGCACGGTACGGCCTTCGATAATGACCAAAGTGCATACCGTACAGTCCGTTATATTAAGCTAATTTTATTGACTGAAAACAATTGAAATCATCTTTAAATGAGTACATCATTGTTTCTAATTGCCGGAATACATGCTTGGCTAAGGAACCAATTAATTACGAATGTAACAATAATATTTGTGTCTACGGTTACATTGCGTTATTGTTACATTAAAGACTGCAATGTACGCAAGATATATTAAACTTAAACCTATAGTTTTGTTGCTTAATTTTTCGATATGTACTAGATAATATTAGTGATAAATAATAATAATAAAAACAATATTATTCAACAAATAGTGTTTAAATAGTATTAAGCATTGATTTAATTGTTTTGATGTTCTTCGAGATATTAAAATTGAGTATGGAAATGGGGAGTGTGTCAAAGAGACAACAATCCGACCAAAGAGCAGTTTAGTAGTGCCAAAGGCGAAAAATATAGTTCAATGGTTCGCTGTTTAGAACTTGGGCTGAGAAAATGTATTTACTGGTTTGTGATGGCTGCTTGGAGTGATTTCACAAAAATGCGTCGGACTTAAACATGATCCAAAAAAACAACATACTGGCCTGATTTGTGGAAACTGTCATTGTAAATAAAAAAATTAAAAATTGTATGCAATATTGTAAATATCAAATAAAAATTTTCAAGTTTTGTTTTCATACATATTACTATAGTCCCATCGTACATTGCAGTGCATTAGTGTAACAATCACGCAATGTAACCGTAGACACAAATATTATTGTTACATTCGTAATTAATCGGTTCCTTACCCAACCCTATATTCCGGCAATTAGTCTCCAATGTAACAATAATATTTTTATTATTGTTACATTTCCATGTAACCGTAGCCAGTGCCTTAATAATAACATATTGTATTTATATTATATATCTCTGATTGAATGATAATATATTACTTAATACAACATAAACACAAATTTAAGCTGCAAGTAGAAGGTAATAAATGATACAGTATCGAAAATGGCTTGCTGTTATTGGAAGCTTGGAATAGTATACTAATATTGTATGCCCCAGTTGGAAGCTAGCCCAAAGTACCTTATCCTCTGATACATAAATCGTGTATTTTCGCTCTTTAATCAGCTGCTGTATTTCCATGTAGGTTAAATACACGTATATCACGAACTGTCGGTCGTACCAATAACAGTAAGAAAAGAAACAAATCAGTATCAATAGATAAGATCTGTGTGAGAATTTCGTTATCATGGTCGAAATTGACCGATCACTATAAAAAATAGATTTAATCAGACCTCAGCTTATGTTGTTAAATTTTATTGGTATATTTGGATAAGTCTTGTTTAGTAAGAGAGATTCTGTCGACCAAATATCAGCTTATTGTGGTGTTTCTTAAGGTTGGTATCTCCGTAATTTAACCGTTAACTACAATTCATAACAGTAAGCACGAAGAAAATAAATCTGCGATAAGAGGGTCAAAATTAGGGACCACCGGAATTCCAATCACTTGGCGGTTTACACAGTACTTTATCTCCAAATTGCGCAGTGACCTTGGTTAGTTTACTTCCTTGTCGTTCGGTCTTTTGTGGGTAGTTGTTTCAATATCAAACATATCATATCTCAACATTAAAAATAAATTTTATATGTACGTATTCTCAAGCAAAAATGTCTTAAATGTAAACTATGGTCAATTAGTGTAACTTGTATGTTTTTTACAAACAGAATTGTTACCATTGCAACAGAATATTCACAACTCAAAAGGATCAAAAGGGTTAAACAGTAATTTGTAGATATTTTTAAAACTCAAAATTGTTATAATCGCATTTGAAGAGCTGTGGTCTAATAAATGAGAATGGGTTTCTGTGTGAATGATCACACGAATCGGACAATTGGTTTTGGATTCCTTGTGTACAGTTGCTAGTATTTCGTCGTGATAATGTTTAAACTGGCAATAGACAGTTTGAATGTCAAAACAAACTACCGACAGATGTAATAGTCGATGAGCCAAGCTAGTATTATTGTTTTTGATGATAGAGTTTCAACATGTGGGCTTATAAGTGTTTTAAGCAGAATAGTTTGTGTCTGCCCAGAATGACATCTAATTTTTCATAACATTAACTCAGGTTTTTTAAATACCTCCCTAAATATTTTTAAAAAAAATTTTAAAAGTCCCAACTTCAAAGTTTATTTGTCAGTGAAGGGTTTGTTTATTGGTAAGCATACGAACATGTTTATCGGTAAGCACGGGACCATGTGTTTATCGGTAAGCACGGGACCATGTGTTTATCGGTAAGCACGGGACCATGTTTATTGGTAAGCACGGGACCATGTTTATTGGTAAACACGGAACAATGTTTATCGGTAAACACGGGAGCAATGCATAACAGTTTCTACTAAAACGATTCTTTAATTTGTGCACTGTCTCGATGTTCCTTATATATGTTCCGATGAGTTGTTTCATGTTATATTTATTTCAACTCATGATATTGGTTTTGCTTTTCGCATTCTAATACGCTATATATTGTTTTCTATATCAAGAATATTTTGTTTGTCTATATTTGTTCTGAATCATCAACTATAATGGGAAATAATGCAGATATTGAACTCCGATGAAGTATCGCAAATCAAAAGTTTAAAAGTACTGCGGGAAACAAGAAAACTCTATGAAAACAAAGGTATAATTTTGTCTTGGTTTGAACAAGATCAGTGGTTGTTTTTCTCCGCGCAAAACCGAAATTGAAAGTGTTTGTTCCTATTCTATCCATGTTTTTGGCAAGACTCAAAACGTACATATATTAAAAATCTAGACTTTTATCTTTTAATTTCCTACAAATTCAGAATATTCAAATTAAGTATAGGGAGCTTACAGGACAAAACATGAAGTTTCAAATCCTTTCTTTTTTCTGTACTGGTATGATTTTTTGCGAAGAATTGATATCCTGGTTCTTAAACGTGAAGTTTGAACGAAATTCTACCAAACAATTCATTTGGAAATGGAGATGTTACATGACAGACTTAGGGGGACATCCCTCATGAAGCTACATATATGGTAAGTGCATAGACTTTTTACAAGTCCCACTCCTAACGTTGTCCTTCCGGGGAAACCCCTTTTCAATATCCTGGATCAGCACCTGCAAGTTTAAAACATTGCAAAAATGTTAATAAACTGAGATCAAAATGTCAAGCAAATATTTTGAATAAAAGAAAAGTTTGGATTTTAGATTAATATCTATAAGTTTTAGTTTATAGTGTATAATCATGTAATCAGTTGTACAAAGCATTTACCATGATTAATTTAAAACATTTTAACTGTTTTTTTTTTGTAAATTTTTATTAAAATAAAACCCTATATGAAATGGAAGAAGAAAACTGTATTACTATGAAATAAAAAGTAGAACGTAAAACTGACTAATTAATGTCCGTTTAATACATGAATAATCAAAATTTAACAGAGCCTAATTAAGCATTGAGTGATTAACAATAGGTATCGAACCACCTTAATTAAATGACATTCTGATTACTCCAAGCCAAAAGACAACTCGTCAACTGTCAATAGAGAACTATCGTTAGTTAGATCAGGGAAATATGACATCATATACTAAATAATGTCCATGCCAAAGTTTTCATGAAACTGACAGATCAATTTTCGGAATGTCAGAACTTGAACTTTCAAAGCGGAGATGAGTTTATAAATATCCCAAGCTTTGGTTTCAAATCATTCCGACAACCAACGCTTAAGAATCATACATCATGGCATTCTTTACCAGTACACCTAAAAGTAAACTTCTGATAGAAGAGAAAGTTAGTTTGTTATCGCTAGATAGCGGAGATGAAGAAGGTAAGTGTGTGCTAAAATTTTCTCTAGTTAAAATTTCTATTAAAAGATAATATTTTGATATTTTTAAATCGTTTTGCTTCTCGTATATTGTCTTGTTGTTGTCTCTTTGACACCATCCCCGTTTCTTTTCTCTATTATATTAATTATATCTTATGCTCGGACGTAAATAAATATGCATAACTTAGTTTTGAGAGTATAACAAGAACAAACAAACAAAGAACGAGTAGAAAATGAAAGACAAATTTGTTAATTCGATGTTATTCTAATTGGACTGTAAGCAAAAGGCAATTAATTTATCATGTATTTTATTTTGTTTGGTTTTAAAACACTTATCTTACAGTATTCTTATTAATTTCTGTTTCCAGACTTTTCATCGGGATATGATTCTCCGCCGATTTACATCTCTGATCAAGATACAAACAGAAACTGTCAAAGAAGATTACAAATAGAACCATCATCTGATGATTCAGATTTTTCGTCTGATGAATCGACTCCGTTGGATTATTCCTCATCTGAAGATGACGATATTGGTGATGATAACGATATTGATTCGGTAGAATCGATGAAAGTAACCAGTACACAAACATTGATCGATAACATCCGATACATTTTATCGATGCCAGATTTATGCGATGTTTTGTTTATCGTAGGCCCACAAAGAGTTCCTGTGTATGGATTAAAGGCTATTCTGAGCACTCGAAGCAGGTAAGAAATCAAATAATAAACAAACACAATTCAAAACAGTCACATGTTCAGTAGTTGTCGTTTGTTGATGTGGTTCATAAGTGTTTCTCGCTTCTCGTTTTTTATATAGATTAGACCGTTGGTTTTTCCCGTTTGAATGGTTTTACACTAGCATTTTTTGGGGCTCTTTATAGCTTGTTGTTCGGTGCGAGCCAAGGCTCCGTGTTGAAGACCGTACTTTGACCTATAATGGTTTACTTTTATAAATTTTGACTTGGATGGAGAGTTGTCTCATTGGCACTCACACCACATCTTCTAATATCTAACAACTACTTAATGAATTCATTTTTTTCTTTATGCAGTATGCTAGGGGAACCGTAAGACCAATTTCCTATGGATTTATTTCATTTGGCATTAGGACAAACGTCTTGTTGATAGTAAAGCTATATATTGTGTTTCGAATACAAATTAATTCTTCGATTCAATATTGCAAAAAACAGCAATATCGTATAAAAAATGCCTTCAACTGCAACATGTAACGCTGTCGAAGATGTTTTTCTCCATAATTGCTGGAAGTGTAATAAAAAAGGTTCAGAACCATTCTCATTTGTAGGTCGTTTTTAAAAATCTTGTTGTTATTTGTTTTTGAGAGAATTGTGGAAAAATCACTTAAAGTAGCATAAATACTGCAACATGATACTTTAACCATGAACTCGACCAGGTAGGAATCAGTACCAATGTATATCATACGAACTAATTTACAGCTGTAATTTTCATTTGATAGGTCATTTTTCGTTATGTTTTTGAAACACTCAAAAGAAGCCATGAAACAGAAGAAGAAGAAAACGAAGAAAATAAAGCACATTCAACCGGACCAGAGCAACAGACTGACCATCATAATAGATAATTACGATGCTGATATATTCCGTACATTTTTGTTGTTTGTCCACTGTGGGTCAATAGTAATGGAACCATCTTCAGTTACTGGTAAGCATAAGTAGTGAAATAACAATGTGAGGGAGCAAACTTCTATAAATTCAAACTGATTCCAGGTTGGCCTGGAAACTAATTCAAAAGAATATTTGTTCTTGAAAATGTCGAATGTTCTAGTATTTTTTTTATTCGGAAAAGTTCGAAGTGTTTGCACTTGTTCAAAACATAATTGAATACTATTAGCACTAGCAAATTTACGATATATTACTCATGCAATAGTTACATATATCTTCAGCTTTCTTTAATTTAGGCTCCAATTTTCCTGATACAGTTTATCAAATGAACCTTTTGCATGGTTGTATGTATGTAGAAGCTTACGCTTCAACATAATAATATCTAATGTGCTTTACGGTGAATAATTTTATTTTGAAACTCTAATTTCTAGTTATCTATTTTAGGGCTACTTTGTTTGGCTACAGAGTTTGATATTCCCGACCTGCGTAATGCATGCTGGGATTTCATTGAACGTTGCCTGTCGGCGCAAGCTAATACCTCCTTATTGATGCAAGAAACATTCCGTTTTGGCGATCACAAAGCTGCACAGAAACTTAGACTGAAGGTAAAATACTTTTTTCTACTGTGGTGTGTGTCTGTGTTGGTAATATGTGTTTTTGTGTGTGTGGGTGGGGGGGGGGGGGGTGTTTACTAAAAGAGTAAAGTTCTGTTTTAGCATAATAACTGAATTTCAAAGTATTGAAAAAGACAAAACAGTTTAAAAGTGTAGTGTAGTTAACAACATCGAAAAAAGAGTTTAAAAAAACGATAACATTATGCAGTTTGTTCGTCTTAGATCAACGTTGACTTACACTGATTATTGGCAAGGTGTTTTCACGTGTTTTTGCTTTTTTTGCAGATTTTAAGAATTCCGACAAAGACTCTGTCAACCTATTCGACAGTTTTGAGAGATTCAAATGATTCCCGTAACCGTGAACACGATTCCTGTATTAGCACAGAGACATTGGTTTAAATTAACAGACTTATATCAATAATAGTGCTTAACTTTATTTTATATGAATTGTAAATAATTATATGACTTCTTATTCAAGTATACAAAATTGTATAAACCAAATATTAATAGTGCTTATTAAAATAAATGTTTACATCTGAAGACGTTTTACTGTAGTTGACAATGTCCTGAATTATTTTTTTGATTTTCCGTGTTGTCTCCCCGGATTACTCCTTTCATCATAATAGAGTAATTATCGTATTTCCTGTATAATATTTATGCATTGCAGTTATAATTTGTATCATGACATTATTTTGAGTGTTGCATTCACATTGATATTATAGTTTCGTTCTATGTTTTCGATGCACAATTACGTACGTCTCCGTGTGCAGTACATGTTTTCGGAAAGACCTTCATCAGCATTAGCAAGTTCTAAAACAAATAGCCGAACAGATTCCAAACGTATACGACAGAATAACCACCAAAAAAAGATTAACAGAACAAACTGTCTTAGGTCAACTTTGCCTGATTAACTGGTAAACCTTGTCTACTGGGTGACTGGTACCCTCCGGGAGAATGAATTTTTCACATCCAGCGGTACCAATCCAGTCATTGTAAATAACATATGATACATTTCTGTTGCGCACCGGTTTCCGCCACGACCTTCATTAGACATGTTAGAATAGATGAAGTTAAGATCAAAATTTTAGAAATGCAAAAATATGAAACAGATGAGAAAAAAATCCACAATGAACAATAGAACCCAGTAACTTTAACATATAAATCTTTAAGGTCAGATTTCTCTCCCTAGTAAATCCACAATATAACAAAACATATTATTATCTTACTACAACTCAATATTAATGCAGTTTTATGTATTTGATGTACGTTTAATAAATTATTATATGAAAACCATAAAAAAACGATCTGAAAATAAGCAGTTTGATAAAGAAAATATTCTCAAGTTTTTGTCCATGTCCAATTTTGTGTATTCCCGTCTTACGATACCATGCTTGTTCAATTTTGTGTATTGACGTCTAACGACCACATGCTTTATAAAAAGGGAGATATGGTGTGATTTAAGACCTTCACTTGAACCATCTTCGTTAAAAACGGCAAAGATTATGCTGACTATCCTGAACGTTCAACTTGGTAAAAGTCCCAAACAGAACCATGATAACTCTGCACCATGTTCCATACGCGTACAACCTCTAACATTTATCTGTCATTTTTTTATGCAAAAAATCTTCTTATCAATTCCAATTCCGAATAGACAATTGTTTTCACAAAATAACCTTTCGATTTATTTAGTTTAAATATTTCATTAATTAAATTCAAGTTATACACAATTCGTTATTTGCCATGAACATATTATTACAATTGAATACGTAATAGTCGTAATAGGATTCAGAAACAATTTGTTGACTTAACCAATCCATTCCTAAGTACATGTATTTTTTTGTATGATAAGAAAAATGGTTCCGTGTATAAAATCCGTATTTATAAAGTATTATCGGTAGAATAAGTAACCGACCGTGCGAGACCCTCATGGGTATCCAAGGTCTTTAAACAACACTAGTAGTAGTAGTAGTATCGGTAATATACTATAGGAAGAAAAAAAGACGTGCAATACAAGACCGGTCGCCGGCTACAATTAAAGGGTTTTCGTAGTCAGTTTGGCAGATGGAGCACTTATGATATTGACATGTAGTAAAAACAACAAGAAAACCAGAACGAAAAAATAAAAAAAAAACCAAAACAGTATGATATGATTGCCAATGAGACAACTATATATCCAGCAAACACAAAAGTACAAAGAAATGGATAATAACAGGTCACCGCATGACTTCAACAACGAGTAATACCAGACTGCTTTCTGGGGTATAAAAAGTCCCAGGATGACAAATTGTAAAACAATTCAAACGAGTCTGATCTATAACACAACAATAAACGACAAACAGCATTTAACGACAACTGGTTTGGAAAAATGAAAGAAAGACCTCAAGCAATTCCATAATAGCAGGTGTACGATATAATTGAAGTCTTTCTCCGAGTACTGGGTTGAAAACTGTATAGTAGGAGTTGTAGTAGGTATAAAATAAATATTCACTTTTCACCATCCGTGCGCACCCGACAACCCACCAACCTATTCGACATCACCATACTATAAGCCTCTTAGTATAATTGGGATTGTCATCGGGGTATAGAAGATAAATGTTGCTGCACTATTTTAGCTGAGTATAATCATTAAAAGTAATTGCTTTGTGATTGGTCCTTATATCATGTTAAAGATAACATTTGACACAGAGAATCACTTATAAAACTTGACTTTGGACAAATAGACAGTTGGAGCAAAAGTACAACATGGGAACATCGGTACTCATCGGCTTACTTGTTTGTTTAGTCTACGATGTATCAGGAAAGGCGGTTATTGTTCATAAAAGTAAGACTGTTCTTCTTTTTTTATGTCTATCAGTTGTGAAAGACAAGTCGAATGGACATTAAGCTAAGAAAGAGAAGGTTCAACAATTCTGTTGATATATTGAAAGTACCAGAATGAAATTGATTTATTCATCAAAGCAAGAGCGAATTCAAGACGTAGTTAAACGTCTCGGGGTTTTAATATTCATGTTTTTAAATAAATGCAGAATATCCAAAATTTTCGGATTGACTTTAAAAAAAACTAAGTTTTAGCCAGACTTTTATAATCTTCTTTTGAAATCAGTAAAAAGTAGCAAATGTTATACTGAATTCTGATTTGAAATTTTTCGTAAATGTTAAGCCTGATTTTCATTAAAATATTTGTATGGAGATCACAAACCTGATAGTTTTTCATTACAAGTATCCTTCTTCTTGTGTGTTGTTTTAATTTCTTGATGGTCATATTTACTGCCAACAAATTAAATAATTCCAGTTTATAAAACGAAGCGTTCAGACCATCATGTTATTTTCAATTTCCTTTTATAAAAACAGTTATTTTTTTTTCTGACGATTAACTTAGCAATAAAAACTACGAATAAAAAGTATATATGTCCCATGAAAGACAAAAAAAAACAAAACAAAAAAACAATATATATATACCCATAGAGTTTTTCTGTAAACTAAATATAAAGAAAAATAAATTGTATGAAATATATTTCGTAAGTTTCATCAATATATCGTTTTAAATCCCTGTACAAAAACTCCAAATTAATTTCGTCTCCCTTCTTTTACAGTTCAATGTTTGTTTGTTACTTTGAGTTGTATCTTTTTTAATGTATTCATGAGATTTTAACATCAGTAAGATACTGATGCCTCTATAATTTTAGCCACAAAAAAAACACATTTTTAAGTCTTAACCTAATACTTAATAGATTTTTACATAAGTTGTCTTGATTACACATTTCATTGTCCACGTATAAAACCGTCCAAGTAATATTTGTATGCAAGTTATACAATGGTTGACCGTTTAACCACATGAACGATTAAACTATACTATATTTTGACCGCACGATACGCGATAAGACTGTACTTAAAACTGCAAATACGCTATCTTTAACTTTTATGTTTGTGTCCTTTGAACTTTTATCATGCCAAAAAAAAAATAATGTCCTAAGCATATAAATGCAAGCAATGAAAAGGAATTTCGAGTAATGGAGTTCCGGGGAGAAAAGATGTGCAAAAATTCCTTTTTGATGCCTATACAAAAAAAAAAATCAAACAAAGTCGACAAGCTAAAATGCATATATAGCTATTAAAATGTTGCGAAAAATGAAAGATCATGTAATATATCTAAAAAGGTGTTATTCATTTTTAATTTTACATAACGTTTGACCTAGTTAAGGGACATATTTCATATTTCGACATTTACAGAAAGATAAGGAGACATGTTCTAAGGTTAAAAAGCAGTAAGGTTTAAACAATAGTTTTCCAGGTACATTTCCAATAAATTAGAATATTAGGTCCGTGTATTTTATTTTCGTAAACATGAATGCATTTCGTCAGTCTGTACTATACCTGTACAAAGCGTGGTGCATTGGAAGTTGTGTCAAGGAGTTTTCCAATTATAACCTCAATACAATTAGGCACAAAAGAAATATGCTAATGATGGCAAAGAATGCACTATAATCTAATCGACTTTGAATTAGAATCACGTGACAGAAAATTAACTTTTAGGAGCATATTGTGTATTTTGAAACGCAATGTAAAATAGAGACATGAAGAGAAATTCCATAGTCTGTTTATCTAAATGCAAGTAACCCTAGTCTCTTAATAAATTTTACCTCCTTTACTTCTATCTCAACGAACAATCAAACATATTTTAGTATGATACATACACGTATTGTTTAATTGCCAATGAAACAAATTAACTATTTTCCAAACGCAAATATGCTGAGAAAGTCTACAGGTTACCTCAGCACCTTCAACCATTATACGTTTTACGGTTAACTACTGACCCACTACGGATCTATAGAGGGTATGTTTAATCCGAATATATGACAATTCGGACCAAAGACAAGTCAGACCAAGACAACTCGGACCAATCTTGAGACAACTCGCACCTGACTTTTAAAGACAATTCGGACCAGTTAAAAAGACAATTCGGACAATTCGGACCAGTTAAAAAGACAATTCGGACCAGTTAAAAAAACTATTTGGACCACTTATGAAAGCAACACAGAACAGTTTGAAAGAAGGTCGTGTCGTATTGGAGGTACTTTTATGACGAATAACGTTTAAAATCTTGCAAAAACAACGTTAATGGTATTTTTTACATACCTTTTTGGACTTGACGAACTTGACGATGAAGAACAAATAATTTCGATGTAACCATTTGGATAAGATACACTGACAGATACATGTAATACCAATTCCCTCGTTATGTTTTAAAAGGCTCAAACAAGGTATACCAACACTGGTGGCAAAAAAGGATGGAAAAGGTTTAATAAGAGAAATTAAAATAGTTGTCTCTGAGATTGCAAAATAGTTATATCTAATAAATTCTTTCAATTATGTTAAATTCAATTTGGTTAATTTCATCTGTCTTGAAAAAGTAAAACGGAAAATATTAAGGTAGTGTTTTCTTTTATTTCTCACATTATATGCTGATCAAGTTTATGTTATACATGTAGTAAATAAGGTGTTGGCGATTTTTTTCAATATCAGCTGATGACTTATTCGTAATGAAACATAAAGAATATCTCGTTATGAATGATGTGTCATGTGTAAAATTGAGATTAGGATTTAGGTAAAAAATGATGTTATATAATTTTATTTGATAACATATAACTACTAAAGAAATAATGGCCTCCTCCCAGGAGGTGAAATAACCTTGTACGAAATCGAAACAGTGATTAGAAACCTCAAGCTACGAAAGGCACCAGGATATGACAAGCTGCAAAACGAACATGTGATATACAGCGGAAGTACACTACATACAGTCATCCTCCGTATTTTTAATGCAGTGATTCGATTCGGTCGTATTCTTTTGTGTTGGAAGCATGGCATATTGATTCCATTGTATAAAGGTAATGAAAGTGCAAACAAGCGCCCGGAAACTATCTTCCTATATCTCTATTACCAATACTGTATAAGCTGTTCGAAACGGTATTAAAGAAGCGACTATTAACCTCTTTGAAAAATGATTTGTTCCCCAATTCACAACAACAAGGTTTTCTAAATGGACTTAGCTGTATCACTGCCTCCTTCAACTTCCAAGAAACTATTTATATATATATATTACCTTTTAGAATTAGGATGCAAATTGTACGTTGCGTTTTTGGGCAGTTCCCGTGCGTTTGATACGGTGTGGCATAGTGGCCTAATTTACAAACTGTACCAACTTGGGATAAATAGTAAAGCATTACAAGTGATTTCGTCAATGAACACGTATCAGTACCCTTCAAAGTCCGACGGGGCGTCAGGCAAGGCGGTGTACTATCGACTCTTCTTTACCTGGTTTACATTAATGACCTAATAAATGAATTAGAATTAGTTGGAACCGTAAATATTTCAAATATTCGTACAAGTAATCCATCATTTGCTGACGATGTAGTTTGTATTGGTACTTCACCACAAAGACTCCTAATTCTGTTGAATTGTGCGTACGATTATTCACTTAAATGGAGATTTGAGTTTAATCCTCTGAAATCTGTATTGTGCTACAAAACTGAACTAGACCATGTATTCAATCTAGGTGATAATAGTGTTAACGTTTCAACTGAGACCAAGCACCTTGGAATATTAAGGACGGTTGACTTATCACCGAGCACAGATATTCAGCATTCATGTAGGAAGGGTCGCAATGCTTATTTTGCTATAGCCGGTACTGGATCTTGTTTGTTAAATCCGTTAACTGTGTGTGTGGCCTCTACAATAAAATCGTTATGCCTGCGGTATTTTACGGATGTGAGCTTTGGAATGGGATAAAACCAAAAGACAGAAGGTGTCTTGAAACTTTCCAGCATTTCATTGTTAAACATATTCAAGGCTTCCCTAAACGAACACGGTCAGATATGTGTGAATCTATGACCAACCTTGAGAGACTACCTATACTAGTAGAAAAACGGAAATTGATGTTCCTGTATAAACTTTGCGAAATGAAGGCCGAATCACTTACCAAACAAATTTTCATTTATAGACTTATCAGTTTTTCGGAGATACCCGTAGAAAACAATATGGATTCATCCCAGATGTAATTAACATTTTATCAAAATATTCACTTCTGAATTTTTTGAATAGCTATATGTTTACGGGCAGTTTCCCAACCAAATTTCAGTGGAAAAACATTGTCAATAGTGCGATTAACCTAAGTGATAGATTTCAAAAGGAAGAACGAATGCGTAGTGACAACGATTTTATAAGATTTCTAAGATTGTCTGAGAACAATGGCTATGATTTCCTGTGGCAATATGCAAAAATTATTGGCAGACTTCTAACCGCGAAACATGTAGCTAAACTTTGGTCTACTCCCCCGATTAGCGGAAATTGCAACTTGTGTGGACACTTTGTTCAAGATACACTTTACCATAAAATTAGTATGTGCACAGAACGTCAAACACAAAGACACTTGCTGTATAAAAGATTATCAGAAATGACTAGTGACAATTTCGTATACACACTGCTTTCAAAATCAGACGAGAACGTGTCTTGCTTTCTGCTTGGCAATCGGGCAACATGGAGGCAAAATTGGATATGAAGAGATGACCATATAACTGTATTATATTGTCATTGCATGTAAATATATTTGTTGTTTGATTTTTTTATGGATGTATCTGTTAATGCGACGGTGTTTTCTCATAAATGTAAAAAATGTAATTTAGCCACCATGGCCACTTTCGTAAAAATCATCATCATGGATATTTTAAGATGGTCAGTTAGGGGAAACTGAGAAGAAAAAAAATCTAGACAAAACAAACAAAAATCATATTTGAAGAGCCACTGGTCTAACAAGTGTTTCAAACTGGCCCAAGTTGTCTTTAAAAGTGGTGAGAATTGTCTTAGGTCCGAGTTGTCCTGATTCCGTAAAATCGATAAGGGTTAGGCCGAAGGCCGAATCCCCTATGGACTTTACTAATCATCTATGGATCCGCAGGGGGTCAGTATAGTGAACCGTATAACGAATTTTTCGCACAGGGTCCAAGTTTTGTAAAAATATTAACAATTAAAAACCAATTGTTCAGAGAACAATTGAAGGTCTTTCCACCCGAAAAGATCTTTTTTGATACAAAAATATTAAAATTCGGTTAAAAATGTTATTTCCAGCGTCAAATGATAGCTTATTGTACGCTGGTTTAAAAAAATATATGGTTTCTAGACATTTTTTTCTAAATAAGCAAGATAATTTGTTACTTCCGGATTGAAAAATGTCACTTCCGGTATTATGTTATAGTTTACCTGACACTGATTCCAAAAATATATGGTTCTATATACTTGTACATTACAAAAGTACAAAAAATAGCTATTTCCGGTTTACACAAGGTCACTTCCGGTTGGCTTTTCCAAGGTCATATGGCTTGCAACCTAATGCATAAAGTCCCATGGCTTTATCATGTATACATATAAAGTAAAAGCAAAGGTCAAAATCTAGAACGTCAAATTTACCAATGACCTTGAGCTCAATTTGAAGGTCATAAATCAAGGACCTTAAATCAAAAGACAATAGGTCTTTATTATATATGGTGAATGAGTTATATCACCATACGCGTAATTTTAAATCTAAGAGGGGAGAAAACTCCAATTTAATGTTAGCGTACCTTTTTAACCAAAATGTATGTGTTACGACATGTCGCAACTAACAATTTAGTAAAAATATGTTGTCGATATCTTATACGGTTTTTGAAAAGAAGTGAAATTAAGCCAAAATCTATAATTTAGAATATTACCTTGACCTCTGACCTTGACCTAATTTTCTTTATTTGGACCGAGGACCTCAAATCAAAAGATCTTAGGTCTCTATCACTTATGGTTTACCAGTTAGAAATGCATATCACTTATATCAAATGCATAAGGGGGAATAACTCTCATATGGATTCTCCGGACAGCTTCGGTCAAAATAAAACGTAACATCCTGAGCATATAATGAGTATTTTGGAAAAATAAATTTGTCGCTTACTTTTCGGGTTGCGAAGGAGATCTCATAACAAGAAAAACAGTGTTCGGGGAGATAACTCTTACACAGAAAAGTGTTCGGTTAAACAGGGTCAGTTTCAAAAGCGTATAGACTGTATGATATTATATACAAAAAAACTAAACGACATCTTTTGAAACAAAAATACAGCGCAAGAAAAAAATTAGGCGGAAGAAAAAAAAAAAAAAAAAAAAATAATCAGACCACAACCAATAGGTCTTTCCACGGAAAAGTGGAAAGACCTAATGAAATACAAAACATCAATGGATGACATCACTATTCTGTAAATCCCTCTTTTTTCATGAGAACCTGGAATTCTTCAAGTAATTGTTTTACACTATAGTACACTATTTAACCAGTCTGTTTTCTTCCACCATTAATTTGTGTTAATTAGTTAAAAAATTTAATTTAGTTTATAGTAAGTTTATTGTAGTAAGAAAACCAAGACGGGTTCAAACAGAAAGATTTTGAAAGAAGAGAAAACTGTGCACCTTACAATCAGCCTTACTTTATCAGATGACAATACGAATACTTAAAATCTAGGCTAAAATAAGGCATAGATACTTTAATTCAGCCACGGACCAACTATGATTGCTATTTTCTATTACAGGATCTTGCACATGTAATGGAGATCTTGGATGTTTCAGTATATATATATTTAACTATGATCGTTGTTTTCTATTACAGGATCTAGCACATGTTATGGAGATCTTGGATGTTTCAGTACCAGTTCGCCATTTTTCAGTATACAGAGACCCATCAACTTTCTTCCTCAGAGTCCATCTAAGATAAACGTCAGATTCCTGTTATATACTCGCCAAAATCATGATAATGTACATTTCATTAACATGAATGATTACACTGATATAACAAATTCCCAATTTTCCGGAGGAAGACCGACAAAAATTGTCTCGCATGGTTTCCTTGAGAACGGTTTCGTAAAGTGGATGAAAGTATGTATATATCATGTTGTGTGACTAATCATACGCATATATAGGTAAAAAAATTACAGTCATATACAATTGAAATTATGCAAAAGCAAATAGATATTTTAATAAATTGTTTTATGCTTTGTTGAAGCACATATGTTGTATGCATTATAGATCTTGTTTTGTCATCCCTTGTACCGGTATTTCCATTTTAGTAAATAGACAATATTACTTAACGAATGGGTTTCCTTTACGATTTTGAGTAGTATCAGGTGTTTAAATGAGTGACTAATCGGCTAATAACTAATGTTTACAGTAAAATAAGTAGGATTATAATTTCATGTTTTATCACTGAACAGGACATGAAGGATGCTTTCCTGACACAGGGAGATTACAACGTTATATTAGTAGACTGGGGAGGAGGATCAAAGCTTCCATATACACAAGCCACAGCCAATACCAGAGTTGTAGGAGCGCTTATAGCCAAACTCATCAAATTTTTGCAAGTAAATACGTTCATCGCAGTTTTAAATCACTATTTAAAAAGGTAACAGATGATGAAATAGAGGTTGAATTATAACCCATCGGAGAAGTCATGCAGGATGTGTTGGTAGTGATGGTAACTTGATATAAGTCCAGCATTTTACCTATCATTTTTATTAGAACAAATCTGTAATTTAATTTTTTTGGGGGGAGGGATCTGGGGTCGGGTTTTTGTTGGATACTATTGGTTTTGATTTGTATTTGAAAACTTTTGTATTTTACTAGGTTTGAATTTATATCTCACCATTTAAAGTCATACGATCTTTAACATGTATACATACTTTCTTCTAACAAAAAATCCTTAATTCTATCCAAAATTTCAGGACATGAACTTCTATTGAAATATTGTCTTCTCGTACTCTAATTCGCCGACAGCCGTTTCCATATGCAGTGAACTTAATATGACACCTAACGTAAGAAATTCGGCAAACGCAATGCGAAGGGAAAAACCGTGATGGAAGAAAAAATAAACAAACATGGAAGGAAGATAGTATTAACCTATTATGAAAAAAAAAGAATATATACACGAAATCATTTAACCACAGTTATGACAAAGGTTTATTAACAAATGGAACGCATGAAAAATATAAAAAACATATTAACTCTCTCATCTCACTTAGTATACACGTGCTCGCCGTTTTCAATATCCATGATTCTGTTTTGATTATTTATTAAGGTCACGATCGGCAAAAAACCCGAATGTTGATTGATATCACATGACCTTTCTGCACTTATTATTTACAAATAAAATTCCCTAAAGATTAAATAAAAAATCAATATTATTGAAATTGAAGGGTTTTATCATTCCTTCTTCATGGCATCAATCATTGCATTTTTTACAATTAAACTATTTCCATCAGGAACGTGGAGATGCCAAGCCACAAGATATGCACATCATTGGGCATAGTCTTGGTTCACACATTGCCGGATATGCTGGTGAAAGAACACCGAATCTTGGACGTATCACTGGTATGTTCTCAGAAAGCACTAAAGACGGCATCCATAGCTTATGCCTACATTTATTGATTGCGTCTAACTACTTAAATGGTCTTTTAAAGTACATGATGTATTATTGTAAAGGGACCGTTTGAAAACAATATAGCATTCAAATAAGACCTTTTCCAAACAGACTTCTAAACAATAACTCGTGATTTGAATATAAAGAAAATCGACATACATATTTTGTTTATAACAGTTTTGACACTAACCGATTTTATTCTCTACTATACATGCACGAAGTCTATTTAAATAGAAGAGGCATTGAACTAGGACCTCTTGAGAACAAGATAACAGAGAAATAATTTTACGTCGGGCAAACAACAACCACATGAACATAATATCTTAAAGTTTTCCATTAAACACTAAACAAAATGCGCATTTTAGTTATTTATATGCATAAAAGAAGATGTTGGGAATAAGCCAATGATATATCAACGTAAAGAAACAAATAACCAAATCATATCTAGGTACATATCTATTCTCCTCTGTTTGTTTGTGTTTTTATGTATCACTTAAAACACTCACTATAGGGTACAGCTATGTTTTGGTCCACGCATTTAACACAAATGAGGCGCATTATTAATTATAACTTCATTTTCGCTTGTCGTTTTGATAATTTAAATGTTTTCGACCATTATTTGATGTGATTAGGACTAGATCCGGCTGGACCTTACTTTGCGGGTACAGACAAACTTGTCAGATTAGATCCAACCGATGCCACATTTGTGGATGCCATTCATTCTGACGGATCACCATTAATTACATTAGGTATGTACAGTCAATGTGAAATGTACTTTGGTTAGTTTATCTCTATTTTACGAAACGTTGAACAAAATGTTGAGTTAGTAATTAATCTATTGTATTGTTTGGTCATTGCGATCGAAATATTTTTTAATTTTCATTTATGAAATTTAACTGGAAAATGAGCTCCCGTAATTAGAAGAGAAACTACGAATATTAATAGGCATTAATTAATCAGTCATTATTGTTAATACTAACAGCCACAAATCTAAATGACACGGTTTCTGGGTTTTACATAGGATTTGGAATGATGCAACCAGTGGGACATGCTGATTATTATCCCAACGGTGGTAATAACCAACCTGGATGTGACAAGGACCCGATCAGTAGTGTCCTTGTTGAAGGAAGTCTGTACAACGGTTTGTATAATGTTCGTCATAATGTGTTATCAGTAAAGTTTATAAAAGGTAAACTATACTTTGACCACAATAGTAAAGATATAAGGACAAAATAACTGTTCCGAAATGTACTTATAATTGTACTGGAATTGCTAAATGGTCCCCGAAGAAATTTCAGAAAATATTATTTTTTCTCTGGCCAGTCCGCTTACATGCAGTCGAATGAGTTAGTTTAGTAAGCGTTCTTATAACACACCAAGCTTTTGTGTAGGCTTTTCAATTTTATTTTTGTTTAATAAGGGTGGAGATTTGTTGAAAAGTTAAAGCATTTAATGTTTAATTTCAGGTGGAAAGCAGTACGTTGCCTGTAATCATTTGAGGTCATACACGTACTTTACTGAATCAATTAATTCTCGTTGTCCTTTCACTAGTTACCGGTGTAAAGATTTCGACTCTTTTCAGGTAACAGATATATTTTTTTAATGTATATTTGTCTTTTCTTTCACAGACGTAATTAAACTTTTAAAATGTTGAAACTTAAAGGTTTAGACATGTTTTGCAATATAAACCTATTGTCTTTACTATTGATTCTGAAATAATCTTTATCAGGTATATATAATTTTTTTTATCATGTATATCTATTATATAGTCATTTTATAAAATTTACAGTTTGCAAAATTATGAATTATTCTAAATAATAAGGATGTTCTTGTCCCAGGCAGAAAACCCTGGCCGTGTTAGGCGCAACTTTTTGGAAGTTTTGGTCCTCGGTGCTCTTCAGCTTTGTACTTGTTTTGGCTTTCAAACTTTTTTCATCTGAGCGTCACTGGTTGGTCTTGTGTGGACAAGACGCACGTCTGGCGTATTGAATTTTAAGCCTAGTACCTCTTGTTAGCTATTATTCGTGTGTTTCTTTTTCCTATATGTTCTCCCATTTATTTGTATTGTGGTCCTGTCATGTGATGTTGTCGTTTTGGTGTTGTGTTTGACGTTGCCATAAAAGCGGGAGGTTTGGCATGCCACAGAACCAGGTTCAACCCACCATTTTTTTCTTAAAATGTCCTGTACCAAGTCAGGAAAATAGCCAATGTTATATTATAGTTCGTTTCTGTGTGTGTAACATTTTAATGTTGTGTTTTTGTTGTGTCGTTGTTCTCCTGTTATATTTGATGCGTTTCCCTCAGTTTTAGTTTGTAACCCGGATTTGTTTTTATCTCTATCGATTTATGAGTTTCGAACAGCGGTATACTACTGTTGCCTTTATTTATACTCGGTACTTAACGCTTCAGGTACACTCGATACTTTAAGCTTGAGATACACTTGATACTGAAAGCTTCAGAAGGCAAACATATAAATATTTTCGAGTATGTAATCAAAAGGAACCCAAACAGAACATCCAGAATCTTCACATGTGACCTTTGCTGAAGAAA
Source organism: Mytilus californianus (assembly GCF_021869535.1). Classification (NCBI taxonomy): domain Eukaryota; kingdom Metazoa; phylum Mollusca; class Bivalvia; order Mytilida; family Mytilidae; genus Mytilus; species Mytilus californianus. Next base: position 120,152 of record NW_026262667.1, read on the forward strand.
GGGAAAATTATAATCACAGTTGACGTACAATTAAAAACCAAATGACAATTTACCATCATAATATATCTATGATTTGTTTGTTTTCAACAGTACTAGCTACTGAACGGACAATCATTAGTATATCTGTAATACCAGCTTCTAAACGGAAAGTCATCAGTATGTCCGTAATAATAGTTTCTGAACAGACAGTCATCAGTATGTCTGTATTACTAGCTACAGAACGGACAGCCATTAATATGGCTGTAATGCTAGCTCCTGAACGGACATTCATCAGTATATCTGTAATACTAGCTACTGAACGGACAGCCACCTGTATGGTTGTAATACCAGCTACTGAACGAACAGCCAAACAGTATGTCTATAATACTAGTTACAGAACGGACAGTCATCGTTTTATCTGAAATGCTAGCAAGGAACGGCCTGCCAACCAGTATGTCTGTAATACTAGCTACGCAACCGAGAGCTAATCAGTTAATCTGTAATACTAGCTACTGAACGAACAGCCGTCCCTGTGTCTATAATACAAGTTACAGAACGGACTGCCATCCTTATGTTTGTAATACTAATTACTGAACGGACAGCCATCATTATGTCTGTGATACTAGCTACTGAACGGCCAGCCAACCAGTATGTCTGTAATACTTGCTACAGAAAGGACAGCCGTCACTGTGTCTGTAATACTAATTACTGAACGGACAGCAGTCAGTATGTCTGTAATACTAAATAAAGGCAACAGTAGTATACCGCTGTTCGAAAACTCATAAATGGATAGAGATAAAAACAAATCCGGTTTACAAACTAAAACTGAGGAAAACGCATCAAATATAAGAGGAGAACAACGACACAACAAAAACACAACATTAAAATGTAACACACACAGAAACGAACTATAACATAACAATGGCCATTCTCCTGACTTGGTACAGGACATTTTAAGAAAAAAATAGTGGGTTGAACCTGGTTTTGTGGCATTCCAAACCTCCCGCTTTTATGGCAACGTCAAACACAACACCAAAACGACAACATCACATGACAGGACCACAATACAAATAAATGGGAGAACATATAGGACAAAGAAACACACGAATAATAGCTAACAAAAGGTACTAAGCTTAAAATTCAATACGCCAGACGTGCGTCTCGTCCACACAAGACCAACCAGTGACGCTCAGATGAAAAAAGTATAAAAGCCAAAACAAGTACAAAATTACTGAACGGACAGCCAATATAATGTCTGAAATACTAGCTATTGAACAGCCAGCCAACCGGTATGTCTGTACTACTAGGTACTGAACGGCAAGCCAACCAGAGTGTCTGTAATTCTAGCTACTGAACGGCCAGCCAACTAGTATGTCTGTAATACTAGCTATAGAACGGATAGCTATTTTTTTGTCTGTGATACTAACTACTGAACGGACAGCCATCATTATATATTTGATACTAGTTACTGAACAAACAGCTAACCAGTATGTCTGTAATTCTTGCTACAGAACGGACAGCCATTATCATGTCGATTATACTACCTACTGAACGGACAGCCATCATTATGTGTGTAATAATAGCTACTAAACGGACAGCCAACCAGTATGTCTGTAATACTAGCTACTGAACGAAAAGCCAACCAGTATGTCTTTGATACTAACTACTGAACGGAAAGCCAACCAGTATGTCTTTAATACTAGCTACTGAACGGACAGTCATCCTTATTTATTTCATACTCACTACTGGACAACCATCTGTATGGCTGTAGTACTAGCTACTGAACGGACAGACAACCAGTAGTGCTAAAGTTCAAAAGTATGATTATGATTTTAGTTCGCGTGAAAGTGTTACTGGAACAAATTTCTATAAATGCAATCGACCAAATCTATTTATATTCTCCCGCAAGAAGGATAAATGGTTAACGGTTCGATTTGGGTCTTCAATTCTAGACCACTATCATACGTAAAACATCATAAAAAAGCATACGATTAGCTGACTAAAGTTGTCGATTTCCTGCAAATTTGTATATTTGATTACCGAAAAGTATGATGATAAACAAACCTGCGCCTATAACCTTTGGGAGCTCATCAGGTAGCATATATCTCACATTCATTTTAAATGATTGTGAGTGTAAAAAAATTGAATATCTTTCAAACATTGAAAATTTTGATAAATGGAAAACAAAAAGGAAATATCGCTGTTATATATTAACACTTAAAGGAAATATTTGTCACTTTTAGTATATATATTTGTTCGTTAACCATGATGTATAATTATTTTGAAGAAAGGACTATGTACAGATTGCAGTAATAACAATTGTGGTCAAATGGGTCTCCATGCCGATCTTTACAAGCCACGAGCTGGTACCGTAAATACTAAATACTATCTCGACACATCGGCTAACAGACCATTCTGTAGTAAGTTATCAGAATTAAAATTACGTATTATCTGGACACATCGGCTAACAGGCCTTATTGAAGTAAGTTGTCAGAATTAACCCAAAAATACTATCTAGACACATCGGCCAATAGACCATTCTGTAGTAAGTTGTCAGAATTAACAGTAAGTACTCACTAGACACACGACTAACGGGTCATATTGTAGTAAGTTGTCAGAATTACTATCTGGACTCATCGGCTAACGGGCCATTCTGTAGTAAGTTGTCAGAATCAACACTAAGTACTACCTAGAAACATCGGCTAACAGGCCATCCTGTAGTAAGTTGTCAGAATTAACACTAAGTACTATCTAGAAACATCGGCTAACAGGCCATTCTGTAGTAAGTTGTCAGAACTAACACAAAGTACTATCTGGACACATCGGCTAACAGGCCATTCTGTAGTAAGTTGTCAGAATTAACACAAAGTACTATCTGGACACATCGGCTAACAGGCCATTCTGTAGTAAATTGTCAGAATTAACGCTTAGTTATCCATAGGTTGCAAGATTGTTTGTACACGATTCGTCTGTAGATACTTTTGACACCAAAATATCTGCTTCTAAATTATGTCTAATGATCCTCTAGTAGCACTGACAATATCAATTACAAATATTCACTGTTAATGTAAAAATTATGTACAAATTGGCAAAGTCATATAACATTTGTTTGACGTGAAGATGTACAAAAAGACGACGGAGAGGTAAACACGCTGAATTAAAGATGCCTTATATTGTGTGATTACCTTTAACAACAATTCCTTATCAAGATATTTTGTGCATTTCCCCCTCAAAATTTGTATGAATAGTAATTTCTTTCGATATTAGATTTATCCTACAAGACACCTTATTCATATGCTGAGCCCACAACGTAATAATATATGGACGAAACCCATCCTACAGAACATCTTATTCATATGCTGAGCCCCAACGTCATAATCTATGGACGAAACCCATCCTACAGAACACCTTATTCGTATGCTGAGCTCACAACGTAATAATCTATGGACGAAACCTATCCTACAGAACACCTTATTCATATGCTGAGCTCACAACGTAATAATCTATGGACGAAATCTATCCTACAGAACACCTTATTCATATGCTGAGTCCACAACGTAATAATTTATGGACGAAACCTATCCTACAGAACAACTTATTCATATGCTGAGCCCACAACGTAATAATCTATGGACGAAACCTATCACACAGAACACCTTATTTCTTTTCGTCGGTGGCATAAACACTCTACGAAAGTTTTGCAAAATTCTAAAATATTCATATTCAAATTAAATGATCATCAGAAAGCAAAGTGCTACAGTGATCAAATTAACATAAAACACAACTGTTTATTTCCCATGGTCCCCTCTCTTTTCACGTAGAGGTAATTAGTTATATGCAAAAATGCTCTTTTAGGATACCATTACCAAATACAAGTAACCATTGGAAGTACTTCTAAACTATGGCGAGGTAAACTTTATGCTTCTATGCACGGAACAAAAGGAGAGATCCCAGATACACTTCTGACCAGCAGGTATGTCCGTACAGCTAGCTTTATTTTCATGTGCACTTCTTGTTCAGTTTTTCTTATTTCTAACAGTTACGTGTTTCTGCACTGTATTGTTCATATAAAAATGTTTCAATGGCGTCTTTTCGATGTAAAACAAATCTTTAAGTTATAGAAAATATATTATTAAGTAATATATTGAAAACTTACATCAAAGGCATACTGAGCGAAATCAACTCGTTAACTAAAAACCATCAGTCGATGGAAGTTCAACAAGACCATCATCAAAATAAAAAGCAGATAAAAGGAAGACTTTAACTCAGAAAAATGAAATAAAGTTTGAGTGTCAAGAACTTCACAAAAAAGCGGGACCTAACCGTTATTGCGTAATACTTAACTGTCACCTAATCTTGGTAGGATCCTTATCAGCTGTATGGGTAATTTTGCTAGTGTCTTAACTGATTCGTATCACGACAATATTTTTAAAATAGAAAACATCTTTATATATAACTTACCTACATTAAAACATTTTAATAAATAAAGTAAATAGTTATCATAATACAAATGCTTTCTTTGTTATGTTGCAGCAGTCAGTATTTTACACCAGGACAGAGCTACAGGTTCTTGGCAACCGCACCACATGACGTTGGAGATGTAAATGATGTAGTTGTTCATTGGCACCATCAATCAACCCTATTAAATCCTTTCCAATGGAACCCTTTCGGAGTTCGTAATCCTACACTGTTAATATCTAGAGTTCATATAGCCCATGCATCAAAACAGTAAGTTCAAATAGAAGATTTACTAGTCGCCGAAAAGTACAAACAGACAAATGAGTTCACTTTTCCTAATCTTTTCTGTACCAAATAAGTTCAGGAGCACACTGTCACTTCTTAATCGGTAGTCTGTCTATGGTAAATCCAAAAAGTGTAAGGCTTCATCATTTTATATTTTTTTCATCGGATTGTTTGTTTGTTGCATTCTTAAGATGTATCACTTATAGTTTTAGAACTGAATTGTTATTGTCATATTTTCTATCGAACATGACTAGAATTTCATTATGAATTTATTGCTTTTTGTAGTTTTATTTAGGTGTAAAAGCGTTGAATGAAGCACGCTTAGTTTAAAGCGCGAAAGTGCTTAATGTAAAAAAGAATGTGAGTACCGACAACGATTTTACACTCTAGCAAAACTACAAAACTTGAAAGAAAGTCTTCAAATCTCATTATAAAAAACTTCAATGCTAAAAAAGAAAACTACGAATTAAATGGAATTTTCGTTAATTTGAAAATATTCGTACGCATTGTTGTAACGGTGTCATAGAGAGAAATTGCATCTATGGACGCTGCATTTCAATAAGATATAAAACATCACTTTAAAACACCACGTGATTTTGTCTGCAAATCAAAATGATGGAATCCTATCAAACATCTTTGTAATGTAATCATAAACTGATCAAAGTTCTACAAAGATTATAAAGAAATTGTTATACTTATTTTCAGTGCCATCAACTGTCATAAATTACCTTCTATTTAACAGGTCGACTTTTTGTACACGAGGAAAGGAAGGATCACTGGAAACTGATACAACTGTACGGTTATATAGGAAATGTTGACAACGTGTCTATAATTAATTGTACAGATAAATAAACTTACACAACACATGCCTTTTCTTGAGGTCTTGTATGGCTCCATTTACCATTTTACGAAAAATTTGTACTTTCTTACTAGAAAAAAACCTCTTCAAAGATACAGTCTTATAAATTGGTACGACAGTCGCGCGTTTGGTCTTCTCATCAGTGGCACTCGAATCAAAAGAGTTGGAAGGGGAAATCAAATACAAAGCTAAAGAGCATTAGAAACCATAAATTCCGAAACGTTGTGCTAATTACCTGGGACCCGTAGATAAAGGGGCATAGAACTAAATTATTTTTTCAATTTTATCGTCTTGAAAAGTGTACCTGTAAATGACTGTTTTGAGAGACATTTTTCTGTTCATACATTGGTGTACTATTTTTATAACTCCTTTCAGGATTGCCTGTTAATATTGATGTAAAATATGTGACATTGGATATGAATGATTGTAGGTAGAGCTACTTTTTTGTAATTCATTTCCTTAATTGTTTTAAGTTGTTATTCTAGTGTCAAAAGTTGGAGAATTTTTCATTCTCTAAGCAAATTATTCAAACACGTTTTGAAATTTTCTTTGTTTCTTATAATTTAAAATTAATTATTTATATTGTTGGAAAGAAGACTTTTCATATGGTGGCACAATATATATTTTTGGTTGAATTTTTTTTCCAAGAATTTAAGTTCAAGATTTTTTCATAATTTTAGTTTTGCCATGTTGACTTATTTGTAGATCTAATTTTGATTCTTGAAAGTATCCCTCTATCTACTATATTTTCAGGTATATATGCCAAAATGGGTAAAAATCATTATGCAGAGGAAATTATAACTCCTATAACTAGTCCTAAGGACAATTTCGGCCATGTTGACTTATTTATAGGTTTAATCTTGCTGAACATTTTTGCTACTTATTGTTTCTCTCTATCTATTATGGTATCTGCAAAAAACGTAAAAAACATTTTTCAAGGGCAATAACTCCTCAAAGCGGTCAATTGACGATTTCGAACATTTGACTTATTTGTAGTTCTTATTTTGATGAACATTTTTGCAATATATTGTTGTTCTCTATCAATTATAGTTTAAAACAAAATACATAAATGAATAAAATGACTATTCAAGGGCAAAAACTCCGAAAGGAGTTTGTTGACAATTTCAGCAGTGTTGATTTATTTATTTGTAGATCTAATTTTGCTGAACTTCTTTGATATTCATAATTTCTCTATCGTTTATGGTATCTGCAAATATGCATAAAATGGGTAAAACATAATTCAAAGGAATGATTCCTATTGTGGCTCAAATTACGATTTTGCCTATGTTGATTTATTTGTAGAGATTTTATTTTGCTGAACATTTTTTTGCAGTTTCTTTCTATCTATTATTCTTTCTTCAAAAAAATGGACAATCAAATAATCTTTAAAGGACAATAACTCTTATTAGGGGGCAATGTTGATTCACATCGCCTTTCTATGCAATTACTCCTATACTATAAGCTGTCAATTGATGATTTCGTCAATGTTGACTTATTTGTAGATCTTATTGCTCTTGTAATTTTTACTGCTATTTTTTTTTTTATCTATTACACTTTTCAAGATAATAACTAAAGCTTAGAAACTAGCAAAAAAATTCTATTCCAGTGGCAATTACTACAGAAAAAAGTAAAATAACAAAAAAACCGAACTCCAAGGAAAATTCAAAACGGAAAGTCCCTTCTCAAATGGCAAAATCGAAAGCTCCAACACATCAAACTAATGGAAAACAACTGTCATATTCCTGACTAGGTACATGCATTTCCTTATGTAAAAAATGGTGGATTAAACCTAGTTTTATAGCTAGCTAAACCTCTCACTTGTAAAACAGTCGCATACAAATTCCATTATATTGACAACAATGTGTGAACAAAACAAAAAGACATTCTCGTTTCTCGTTTTTATATAGATTTAGACCGTTGGTTTTCCCGTTTGAATGGTTTTACACCAGTAATTTTTGGGGCCCTTTATATCTTGCTGTTCAGTGTGAGCCAATGCTCCGTGTTGAAGGCCGTACCTTGACCTATAATGGTTTACTTTTATAAATTGTTACTTGGATGGAGAGTTGTCTCATTGGCACTCATACCACATCTTCCTATATCTATATAATAGGTAAAAATGTCAAAAATAAGGATACAGCAGTCAACGTTGTGTTATTAATTTAATCACTATAAAACAAACAAATATGTCAACGAAGAAAAACAAAATGGAATATAGACAAAGCACATAAGCAAAAATGAAAGATAACAATTCAAAAAATGACCATAGCACAATATCACCATGGCGGGATGTATAAGTACCGAGCCACGCCAAAAGGATATTACCAAAAATGGACTAAATAGTAAAGATTAATAATTTGCAAAGACAAATAAAAGAGCACTTTAACACGTAATTAAGATGATAAACAACGTCAGTACCTAGAATCTATACTTTAAGACCATCATGTATATTATTTGTGAAGTTGATACGGAATATGTTGATAGATCAAATCCTCGGATACATTTGTAAAGCATGCACCTGCCACATGATGGGTTCAAACTCACAACCTCAGTGTTGAGAAGCTAGTAATACAGTAGATAAACTACTAAAAACACTCCGTCACTGAAACCCCTGGGGACATTTAACAGGCTTTTAAATGTGACTATAATAGTACCACGTCATCAACAGTTATGTTTTGTAGTTACACCTAAAAATATCATTATAAATGTTTGACTCTATAGTTATCATGGTCATGTCCATTATAAGGCTAAGTCATTAGGTTTAACGTTATGGACAATGACATTGAATGGGATGAGATGACAAAAGAACATTTAGTCCTTTGAACAGACAGAGCTAGAAAAATATTTTCAGATTAATAACAAATAATTGAAGTAACAAGTTACTAGTGTACCGAATGAAGTTCAACACTGCTCTGAAAATGTCCTTCAACATAAAAATCATTAGCACTTAATTAATTTTAATAAAATGTCACTCTATGATAAAATAAAAAAACTAAAAAAATATCGCACAGAATGAAAAAAAACAACAATTATCACTAGTTATCGCAACATAACTATTTTAAAAATAGTTTAAGAGTCTAAGAATGTTCATGAATTGTTCAATATATTTGGAACAAATTTGACATCATAATGCTCTCATATTTCACGTCAACTGCACATTGTAAAAATGCTGCTCATTACAAAATCTGCATTTCTGTCTGGTGTAGTATTCGGTGAAATGTTACTGTATATAACTACAAAATTACATTGTAAAAAATGAAAACAACATGTTATTAATTTCATGCGTCCGATGCGCTTTTCTGGATTTACCTTCACCAGAAACGCTGAAAGCCGAATATCTAAAAGCCAAGGATGTATAAGAACCGAAATAGTTGATGAAGAGCTATATAACCAAAAAGGATCTGAAAAAATGGACAAATCTATCTAAGGTCAACTTTGCCTGAGGGAGTTGAAGCCTTTTTTTCTGTATAATTTCAAAATTTATAAACTGCAAATTTTAGAAAGGTTTGCGATAATTAATGTTAGTACCAAATACCAAAGTACTGACTACTAAGCTGATGATACCCTCGGGGACTGGTAGTTCTCCTGCAGTGGTATCGACTAACTGCTGTAAAAAATGAAAACCACGCTTTATGATTTTCACTTGTCCAAAGTCCTTTTCTGAATTAACCTTCATCAGGAACGATCTAAGCCAAATATTTGAAAGCCAAGGATGTATAGGAATCGAAATAGTTGAAATAGCCAAATCTATCTAAGGTCAACTTTGCCTGTCAAAAAAATGAACCAATAAATAGAACAAATCTAAATAATGTATAATTATCTTTCCCAATTTTTATAAAATCACTATGAAAGGATTAAATCTAATTTGTGAGATCTATACAATGACACAAAACTGAACACAAGTCAATGAAGCGTACAATGAACGTCAGAGTCAGCCTACATTTTATTGGAGCTATTTTACTCCCATAGATGCATCTTTGTTCCAAGACTTTATATTGTAGGTCATTTTTTCCTGAGATTTGGGCTTGGGTGCAAAACTTGATATGAAAAATGAAGTTTTAAAATGAAAAGCCTCTTGACCATAAATTATGAGTCATTAAAGCTTCAAATTAGTGTGCATGGCTGTTTTCTTAATGATTCATCTGCACAACAAATTAAATGGGTTTATGTCTTTTAATTTCCTAAAACTAGCTGAGGACATCAACTGGAAAAGCTGCATAAAATACAAATGTAAATATGAACCTCAATGAGACTCCAATAGCCACACGCCCCTGCCCCTTACTGTCACTAAGGGGAACATAAAATAAGGGGACTATTTTTATTTCCAGCAATAGTAGATGACCCAATTTGCTGAAAGGTGGTGACCATAAAAAAAACATACGTCAAACTGTTCAGCAAAATCCTGAGTCAAGACAGTCCATTATGTCAACCTGGTTAAATTGTTTTACAATGTATAAGTTATTAAACCTCAACTTGAACAATACATGAGAACACAGGATAGCTTCATCATGATAGTTTCTTTCTTTCGGACGGACGGACAAACAGACAGACAGACAGACAGACAGACAGACAGACAGAGTCGAGCGGTTACTAGACCTGCAGTCACCTTCGGCGATGCAGGTAAAATCAATTCCGACAGAGAGCAACCAACGACAATTGGATTTTGAAAAATGGTGGAAAATCTCAAACAATCAAATAATAGCAGGGACACAATATAATTGAAGTTTCTCTCAGGCCACTGAATTGAAAAAATGTATAATAAGAGATGATTAGATAAGATAGCTGACCAACACCCACACGCAGATATCCCACCAACACAATTAAGGTGAAAAAGAACACAAGTGGATTTAACAATTCTGTCGATATATTGAAAGTACCAGAATGAAATTCAACCATCCATTAAGGCAGAAGGCATTCATGAGACATAGTTTTAATATTCACTCTTTTTAAATAAATGCAGAATATCGTAAACTTTCGGATTGAAAATTTAAAAAAATCAGTTTTAGACAGACTTTTATAATATTCGTATAAATTCAGTTTAAAGTAGTAAATATTCTACTGAATTCTGTTTATATATTTTTCGTAAATAACAAACCTGATTTTATAGGAATATTTTTAAGGAGACCATAAACCTAATTATTTTTCTATTGTAAATATCTTACTTGTATGTTGTCTTGATGCTTTTTTGTTCATATTATTGCCAACAGATTAAATCAGTCGAAATTTTAAACTAAGGTATTAGACCATTATGTTATATTTTTTCATAAAAAAGGTTATTTTTTTTCTGACTTTTTAACTTAGCAATAAAACTACTATTAAATACCGAATAAGAAGTATATTATGTTCCATGAAGTAAATAACTTAATAACGCATACAGTTCTTTTCTGTAATCCAAATATAAAGAAAAAAAATCATAAATTGTTTTCAATTTATCTCTTATGTTTCACTTATACATTATTTAAAATCCCTGTACAAAAAAACAAAACTATATAGTAAATTTCGTCTCGCTTCCTTTGGAGTTCATGCGATTCCCTCAAATTTTTATTGTTACCTTTATTTGTATCTTCTTAGTGGATTTATGAGATTTGAACATCGGTAAATTACTGAGAGAAAAAAATATTTACAAGATTTATATATAAATGATTTTTCATTTTATTACCAACGGATAAAACCGTTCAAGTAATATTTGCGTGTGAATTCTAAAATGGTTGACCGTTTAATCACTTAAACTAGACCATATTTTGACCGTGCGATACGATAAGACGGTACTTAAAACTGCAAATCGGCTATCTATAACTTTTACGGTGGTTTAATTTTTTGAAAATTTGCCATGAAAACAGAAAGAATTAAATTTACCTTGTAAGTTCACATCAAAATTATGACTCGTGTATTGTCAATTTTCAAAACGGTTCTGTTAATGGCTTGCATGATCCCACATGAGTGCGTATAAAACAATTATCATATCCAGTCAGATATGAGACGTTAGTTTTGATAGCATCCGTTCTATACTTATATTTTGGCATTACATAAGGTCATGCTTTTCTGTGATTGTTAATGACGTCTTTACACTAAATCCATTGGATGTTGGATGAGTAATGATTGCAATTTTAGTGTTAGACACATGATTTTTCACTAGCAACACAGATACAAAGACAGTGCTGGGGTTGATATCATAGACAACGGTGGGAATATCCACGACGTGCTCCCTAGCTCAACCTCTGCATCTGTAAAAGCTCTCTATTTCAGCCTTCCAAGGATCTTGGCTATATACATATTATTTGGATTTTGACTTTCATTGTTCTCATCTGTTGCATATAACTACTGCTTAAAATAACCTCTCTCCTGAATCATATAAACACATATCTGCTGCTTAATCCGTCACCACATTGAGCATTCCAACGGTGGGAATATCCACGACGCGTTGGCTCCTTCGGCCTTATGCTTTTCGTTTGCAGTTATACTCATCTTATATTTGTCCGGCTAACATATACAAATATTTAATACGCTGCTTGGTGGAATACGCTGCTGATCTATCTGCTCTGCATCTTTATCAAATATCCATATACAAAATAGTCTGCCTCATAGATACACCTGCTTACACCTCTTCTCTCCTCGTAACTCCTGAGTCGAACAATAAAGTTCAATATAATCAGTGAAATGGATACATCAGAGGTTCAAACAAGACGAATTACCCGTATGAACTCGGGCGGTAATCTACACATCTCAAACCCAATATACAAGGACTATGTTCTGGATAAAACCAAAGCCATTCAAAGAAAAAATGATGCATGTGCTAAACCTCACATTGAATCAACAATGAAATCTGGGAATAATCTGGTACTGGAATTTAGTACATCAGCTTACGAGTATGCTAGGCAATGTCTCGTCACAATACTTTATAGAGTCTACACAATATGTTTGGATGGTAAGACATAGTGAGGAAACTTCTGGGACAAAGGTAGACACATGTATTAAAGTATATAATCGCAAATCAGATAGTTCACAGGGCAAGAACCTAAAATTCGTTGTTAATCTATACCATACAAGTTCAACAATGGTACAGTACTACCTGTGACTTTATCTTATTAATGGTGGCCATAAAAAATATGGTCACCATGATGGCCCTAAATGTCCATCATTATACCTCCTGTTGCTTAATTAATACACAAGGTATTTATCAAAAACTAGTCAAGGATAAAGGGAAATCATGACTGCATTGAAGTGTTAAAATTATATAACTTACAGGTAAAGTGTCTCAGGTAAAATATATGTGTTTGTCCAATTTAATAACTGTGATTATGACAGGAAAATTCTAAAATAAAATGAAATAATAAAACTAGTTGAACATATAGCTTCCTAACTTTTTTTTTGTAAAAATTTTCTCATAATTATTTGTTTTGATGTTATGCCTTTTAAATAATTCTATCAATTTAAGTTATTTTTTACATGTATTTTTTGGCAAGTGAATAATAAATGAATATAATGTTATAATATAATGCAAACTTTCACAATGCCTGCCTTTTTCCATTGAAAAGGTGTTTCTCAAATTAATTTTCTAAAATCAAAATTGTTTATACTTACTGCATTTAACATGGTTTAACAAATGTTAAAGATGATCTTTAGGACTTATTCTAAATAGAATTTAGGCAATTCATTATTTCTCTATTGAATAAATACATGTAAATTCAAAATATATAATTACAGAAAAATTTGATAATATTTTTGTTGGTATATAAACATATTATAATTTAATCAAGTTTCTGACAAAAAAAACAACAAAAACAATCATTATAATGCAAAGAAAACAATTTTATAAGAAATCAAAACACATGGAAAAAAATTATTAGGTTTTGCCTTCAGTTCTAAAGACTTTTTTTTCATAAAGGAGCCAATATTTTAAACATGTTCCATGTTATAGAGGTTTAGCATTTCTTTTACCTTTTGTTCTTGGTTAAGATTTTATTCATAAGATTCAAGATTTTATTCATAAACTGGTCAGAGACATAATTATGAGAAGGTAAGCAATTTTCAAATAGATTATCTCTAAGTTGTTATGTTAATTTTAGAAACAATTCTATCCTTTATAGGAATTTTTATCCACCATTTTCTATTTCTAAATTATGACCACTAATTCTTTACTGAGTGAAGCATTTGAGTTTACTGTTTTCATCATAAGTTTTTATTTTATTTTCAAAAATATTCTTTTTTTTTTCTTAAAATTCATTTTTAATCATGGGCTTTAAAGAATCTAATTTATTCAAGTCCCTGCAATTATTAACTTTATCTAAAAGGCCTGAGTTGAGTGAAATATTCTTTGCAAATGTATACCAAGAATATGTATCATGCATATGCCAGTCCTGCAGTTTCGACAATATAATACACAGAACAAAAAGTGATTTAATTAATAGACCATAAAAATGTCACAATATATATATATATAGAAGTGTACTTTATTTTTTATGGAGACAAATTTTGCCTGTTAACTGACAAAATTAGCCAAACTGAAGATAACATATTTGATAAGTTTACAATTGTTTCAAAAAGCAAGACAATTTTTTCTTTAAATAATTTCTTTTCATAAGATTTACTTTATTCAGATTAATATAGAGATAAGAACATTTTTCATTATGATTAGCATATATCAAAATTTGATGATAACTAGGTAGCCATTTGGAAAATTTAAGTCTCTAGTGATTCTTCATGCACAACTCCAGTTTTGAGATTTGGAAAAATATAAAAGGTAAACAAAAATAGTTTATTCCTATACCATATAATGATATTTTTAGTTTTCCTGAATAATAATCATGAAAATAGATTGTACAACTTTGTTAACAAAATTTATTGTAAAAGGATTGATATTCATGATATTGATAATTTTGATTAGTTAAGAAACAGGCTTGTTAAATTACTTGATTCGTGGTTCCTTTAAACATATCATTTGCATGATTATAAGTTATAATTAATAATAATTCATTTAATAATGCAAACAAACAATTGAATACCATGTACATCATGTACAATAACTTTTTTTTAAATGTAAACATAATTATTTAAAGGATTCTCTGTTTTGTTTTCAAATGCTAATCAATAACTTTACTTATCTTTGAATTTTTGTCATTTTTACTCAAGATTCTTTCCAAGAAGAAATTAAAAGAATAAGAAGCAAAAAAAATAAATATTAAATAACATAATGATTTATTAATTTTATTAATGATTATAAAAAAAGGAAAATATGTAAATTTAAAGACAGAAAAATCAACAAATGATATGAATTAACAAAGACTAAAACAACATCCTATTCTACATTTTAAAGAAAAGGTGATATGTAAATTTGAGAAGAAACCTGAGTTACCTGTACAGGTAAATTTTAATGAAACATACAAGCTGAAAACTTCAACCCTGATTGATTTCAACACGTAACATAATTAGATAAAACATCAACCTATGTTTTATGACCCCAATAAATGGCCAACATCTCAAGATTGAATACCCCAATAAATGGCCACCATTCGATGGTGACCAAACAAGAGAGTGGACATAACTAAGAGGAAGTCACAGGTTGTACTGTAGTTAATGGCTCTAGAGTAGACCTTTATGTGGCTTATATTCACAAACTTTTATTTGATGTGATGAACTCTCCAAAAAAGGTCACATGCTTACATCGCTAAATGATAACAATGTACAGTGCCAAATCTAAATCAAAATCTTGCTGCGGCAAATATAAACCGTCAAAACAACTTGGATGATCTAGCTATATCTTTTAGAATTGACGAAAGCAAAGATTTAAATGAGGATACAGCAGACATATGCCCAATTTGCAACAAAATATCGCTTTTAGAAACTATTGAGCGTAGTGAATGATCTCTTTGGATACACTTTGAGTGTGCAGGACTCTCACAATCAGCTGTTAGTGCACTGAACGCCTTAGACTTTGTTTGTGATCTGTGCACGGACAACATGTTGTATGAGGTTGACACAACTGGTTGTAACAATTCTCAGAATCTGCATTCCGAAATGAATCCTTTAGTAGTAAATGACACCTCTCATGATACCTACGTGCGACCTCCCACGCCACCTACTACTCTACCAGAAGGTGTTACAAACTCTGTAATGGATGCTTCGGATGAAACAACACTGGTGAAGAAAATTTATAACCAACATGATACTAGTGTTCTAGCCAACAATGCAAAGGATAACCATTCTCAGCAAACTAGCAACCAATCCTATGGAGGTATTCCAAAAACATTCCCAAATTCTGAACCATCCCTGTCATAACATTCAGAAGAAGCCCAGACGACAAAATATAAGAACAATGAAACCTAAGATCAATAATGCTGATGATAAAGCATACATAATTAAATTAGAAAATGAGATCAATAAGCTAAAATCCACTCTTGAACTGCAAAGTAGCTTACGTCACCAAAATGAGCAACCAGAAGCAGCATCCTTCAGCATGAATTCTTCACAACAATCTTCAACATCAAATCATCTAAACTCTAACCATCATAGAAATGACACTGTAGAGCAAAGGTTCAGAATGATAGAGATGCAGATGATGCAGAACATGTCCATGAACAACATGTTAGCAAATCAACAAATGCAATTTATGATGCAGCAACAGCAAATGATACAACAGCAACAAATGATGCAACAACCACAAATGATGCAGCAACAACACCAATATATACTCCAACCACCATTTCAGCAATAATCTTTTCGGCCAAATCTCGGCTTCTCCATGTATCCACGCATGTCAATACCGAGGCATATTCCACCTCCTCCTGGCTATCCTCAAAATATTATACCAAATATTCCCGTCAGAATAAATCAGCATCCTCTATTTTCAGCAGCCAATCTTCAGACAAAACGTATACCAACAGCACATGCATCACTCTGCTAATTATCAACCCATACAGAGAGAAAATATAAACAATATGCCACCCCAAGCATGTCCATCAGAATGTAACAGAAGCTCTGAACGACAACCAGACAACCATGACAAACATCACAACAGGTCGAACCATGCTACATCCCAAATACCAAGATTCCACAGCGTTAATATGCATCAAAATTCTGTACAAGCGTCTAAAAATCAGTCTTCTCAGAAGTGTCCAATTGTGTATATCCATCTAATGCACAGGAGGCTCAAGTTAAAACGAACTGCATAAATCATCAATCTGGCACTCCATTATTTGTTTCACCTGGGGACATTCCGTGCAATTAAACTTCTGCTAACATAAATCTGCAAGAGAACCAACAACAGGCACTTCCAACCTCGAACTGCAGTCCTCAAGATGATACGTACACAACCGAAACCATGCAAAACTGCCCGTCAACGCCTGTAGGAGCTACATCGCATCAAGCAAATTCAGACAAGTCTTTTTTAGGGCTCGACCAAATCAACCCACCACCAGATCCAAGCATAATCAGAATCTCATAAAACCAGCAAAATTAAAAATAAAAACGAAAAAAAATTTATCAAAGATTATCTAAACTTAACCACAATCAATATGGAATGAAAAGGAAATTCATTTTACTTTAATACATTGGAAATGCCATCAGACATAATCTGCATCCAGGAACACTGGTTGTATGAATTTCAAAAACAAATTTGAGGGCCTGTGTTACCTAATATGGACATGCATATAAGATGCAGTGACACCAATGAGGAAATTGATAATTTTAAACTGCCAAGAGGGAAAGGGGGTGTTGCAATAGCTTGGAAAAATCATCTGACGCCATCCGTCCAAGAAATACAATCCGGAAACAACAGGGTAATAGTTGTTTTATGTAATGTATCCGTTTTTATTCTGTAGTTAGTCCCCACTTTGGTTTTATCATGTATATCTATTATATAGTCATTTTATAAAATTTACTGTTTGTAAAATTATAAATTATTCTAAATAATAAGGATGTTATTGTTCCAGGCAGAAATCCTGGCCGTGTTAGGCGCAACTTTTTGGAAGTTTTGGTCCTCGGTGCTCTTCAGCTTTGTACTTGTTTTGGCTTTCAAACTTTTTTCATCTGAGCGTCACTGGTTGGTCTTGTGTGGACGACACGCACGTCTGGCGTCCTGAATTTTAAGCCTAGTACCTTTTGTAAGTTATTATTCGTGTTTCTTTGTCTTATATGTTCTCCCATTTATTTGTATTGTGGTCCTGTCATGTGATGTTGTCGTTTTGGTGTTGTGTTTGACGTTGCCATAAAAGCGGGAGGTTTGGCATGCCACAAAACCAGGTTCAACCCACCATTTTTTTCTTAAAATGTCCTGTACCAAGTCAGGAAAATGGCCATTGTTATGTTATAGTTCGTTTCTGTGTGTGTTACATTTTAATATTGTGTTTTTGTTGTGTCGTTGTTCTCCTCTTATATTTGATGCGTTTCCCTCAGTTTTAGTTTGTAGCCCGGATTTGTTTTTATCTCTATCGATTTATGAGTTTCGAACAGCGGTATACTACTGTTGCCTTTATTTCATAGCAGTTGAACTAAAGCCTCCGTTTAACTTATGTATTATCTGTGTCTATATGCCTACAATCAACTCTGGAGACTCTTATCTGGAATATACTGAATGTCTCGATATCATTAGCTCCATCTTTTCAACATATTCAGCAACCCAAAGAATTATCATAGCGGGAGATTTCAATGGAACATTAAAGCCTCCGAGAAATTATAACAAACATGACAGACTGCTACAAGCACTTGTGCAGGAAATGAACTTAAAACAGAGCTGTACTGACAAATCAACTTTCTTCCATCATTCTGGACTGTCCTGTTCTCAAATAGGCTATATTCTAGACAATAACACCTCTACAATTATCTCTTATTATAAAACACAATAGATGTCCATCAAATACTTCAAGTCATGTGCCTGTCAGCGCAAAAATCGAAGTAAAAGCAAACGTTAAACAAAGAATAGTCAAACCAAACTTTGCAAGGCAATTCAAACTTCAACGGAAATATTTAGACTCTGAATCCTTTAATACTCTCATAAATGAAGAACTTACTCAATACAACATAGAAAAACACTCTTTGGAAGAAAACATTCAATATCTGTGCAACTATTTGAAAAAAGCCGCAGCAGTTGCCTTTCCATCCAAAATCATCAAACAGAAAGGTCCTAAATTCAAGGCATCACCAACAACCCTCAGCCTTCTTCAAACCTGTAAGGAAAAATATCATCTTTGGAAATCGCATGGTAAACATGATGACCACTTCAAGTCGGACAAAATTTTGGATCAACGCAATCTAAGAAAACAAATGAGGAGAGAACAATACATAGATAGGGCTCAATTTTACAAAGAAGTGATGGACAATCCAAGCAACGAAATGTTCCATAGGCTAATTCGTCGTAATAGAGGCAACAGAAACAAGGACTCGATGTGCATAATGGAAAATGGTGAACTTCAGTACTCTGCCACTGATCAAACACAAAGCTTCTCAAAATATTACGAGGACCTGGCTCTCCCCAAAGACAAAGGATATGACCCAGAATTTCTAGACCTATGTAATGTCCGGCACAAAATCATCCAACAACTGTGCGAACAGGAAAATATTACAACTGAATTCAGCACTCAGAATATCTGCGTTGTTATTAAACAGCTTCATTCCGGCAAGGCAACAGATGAACTAGGTCTCGCTGCTGAACATTTTAAAAATTCTCCAGCAATAGTTACACAATTTCTTACAGACTGTTTTAATACTATCATGAAAGATAAGCTTATTCCACATATATTTAAATCTGGCATTGTAATACCCGTGCTGAAAAAAAGGAAAAAATCCAACGATGATGGACAACTACAGGGGAATTGCCATCACACCTGTTGTTTCAAAGCCCTTTGAATGTACCATACTGCCATCTCTGACTCAAAATTTTAAACAGTCAACTCTTCAATTTGGTTTACAAAGGGCATGTCTATGCTTATGGCTGGGCTAATTATCACTGAGGCTAGAGCAGAAGCTAAACATCTCACAATTAAACCTTTGTATCTGATTACTAATGACAGTCAGAAAGCATTTGATGTAGTGGATCATATAATAATGCTGGATGAACTACATGAACACACACAAAACCATTCAATGTGGACTGTGGTAAAACACTTATACAGTGGTCTAGTCTCTAAGGTCAAATGGAAAGGAAACATTGGCGATAGCTTCCAAATTCATCAAGGAGTACGCCAGGGTGGAATCCTCTCTCCATTTCTCTACAAAGTATATGTCAACAATCTTAAATCACATAGTTTAGGACTTAAAATAGGCACAACATATGTTGGTTGTTCAACAAGTGCAGACGATGTAGCCTTCATTAGTAACTGTGAACAGGAATTGCAATGTATGCTCTCTGTAACAAATCACCATGCCAACCAATCTAGAGTAACCATCAATCCTTCAAAGAATAAGGCAGGCATCTTAAATAATTTCAATTATATCCATGCTTTTGTTTTTAAACCAATGTAAATTTATCTTCCTATACTATAACGCCTTCTGAAGTTTTAATAATGTACATTTGATATTGACTTGACAATCACATCTGTAAAGAGCGTCACACTCATACTAAAATAAAAACACAACAATACAGGTTTACTTTCCTTTTTATCACGTTACAAATTAACATATCAATATTGCATGGTTTATGTAAAATTATAGAAAAGAAAAATGTCAAAAATATAAAGTATTAAAAAGTATGACAATGACAGTTACTTACAAACAAGAAGTCTCTATCTATTGAACATACAAGATGGTTAATTATTCTACTCAATTCCAATATATGGGTTAAAAAGATTTTAAAAATGCCATTTGTATCTAACTTGCCATTCGGATATAAGTACCTCAAAATAGTGTCTTTGTTAATGGCAATGTTAATTTTTGGCAGGACAATTGGAAGTTTTTTTTCAAGGATAATAACTTTTACTTTTTTCAACATTTAAAAAAGTGAATGAGGTAATTAACATTGTATCAAAACCATAGCAGCAACATTTGGACACTATCAGTTGTGTGGTTACAGACAAAATATTATAGTTAACTGCATGTTCTATTTATAGTAAGTGCTGCTGTGTTAGTTAGTCGGTGGGTTTATTAAATGCATTAGATGCCTTAGTTATGATTTAGACAAAAAGCTGTAAAACTACTTTCAGAAAAGAAAACCTTTCATATGCAGTCCTATTAAAATTTCCACCTTTTGGAAGGGTCATTATGGTTTATGAGCAATGACATCTTAAGAATTTTTCCTTTAGGACTAACTCAGAATATGACATACAGTGTTCCAGCTAGGATTTCAAAAGGGCAGGGAGCCAATCATGAAAAGGGCACTTTAGCATGATGATTGATATTTCAAAAAGGGCATGCCAAACATTGTCTTATGTTAACTGCAGGGGTTTCAGCTAGGAGTTTTGAGGGGGTTTAGTCACTTTTACGTTAGATGAAAATCAACCTTATTTTGGGTAACAGTACTAAAAGGACCATGCAATGACGTATATTACTAGCTCAGTCTTCCCCAGAACATTTTTGATGCATGGTATGTCTAAGGTTAAGTTGCAATGCAGAGCGCAGCAGCGTTTTGAAGAATTATTTTTATTTCATTAGTGAAATGAATTGTGCATGTCAGTTAAAATACTACACTAGATCTGCAATACAGTCAGGAACAATACCTTACATTTTCTCCAGGGGCCAACCTGGATCCCAAAACTTTTTTCCAAGGGCCCAGTAGAAATTAGGGTATTTTTACTACAGTTACATACTTATTAATAGTCTTGAATGTTCTTATAAAGGCAATAATATATGTTTGAAATGCCTAATACATGTAGCCCAGTGTTTCTGATTATGATAGAAATAATAAATGAATTAAAATAAACCACATTGAGTTTTTTCAGAATTAAAATCCATTTAACCATGTCTTTTCAGACTTTTAAACTTATATTTGTAATATTATATATAAAAAATCCCCCCCCCCTTTTTCCATTTTACACACCCCTAGATGTAGAGTATTAAAGTAGTATCAGTATCACCCCAAGAAAGTATTCATTTTTAATGAATTAATCTTAGCATTTAATCAAAATGAAAATCTTACTGTGACAATGAAATGTAACTGTTTCTTGTTAAAGGAGTTTTCCGAATTTTCCCCGCCAAAAAAGCACATGGCTTTCAACAAATGTAAACAAAGCAGTCAATTTGTGATCATGGATTACAGCTTTAATTAATTTAATTTGGATATAGATATTCAATGAAAGGTACAGTCAAGCATTGTTTTTACTTTCTTCTGGATTAAAACTAGTTTAAAAGATCAATTAAAAAAAATCAATCTTTGACATATAAACAAGACGATCTATGGATACATTAGTCCAAATACTTATGCCGTCTTGCAAGGCTATTTTTAATTTTTTTCTGTGACGCCAAAAATTAAAAATAGCCTTGCAAGATGGCATAATTATTTGGACTATGGATACATCAAACGCAAATCGTCATCTTTTGAGAAATATTGAAATTGAAATGCTGACTGACTGAATTTAATGAGAAAAATTATTAAAATGGTCAATTATGAAGTTTAATTAACAGATTAATGACCCATCCGATGTCGATAAGCCGATTATCTGTAATCACAACTTAATACACCTGCTGTAAATGTTAATTAGCTGAGGGTCATAAACTTGTCATAAATATGAAGACAGGTAGAATAATTGTATTTCATCAAAATATTACGACAATAAAGGCATGGACTTACGAAAAGGGCAGGGCATCTTAAAAAGGGCACAGGGCGGCACTCGGTAAAGGGCGGGCGGACTGCCCTGTGAAAACGACCTAGCTGGAACACTGACATATACATAGGTCAAGTCCTTTAAAAATACTTTTTTTCTTCTTCAATATTTCAAATTTATTATAAAAAGCTAAGGATATCTGACATAATTCTGGATATAAGTATACATGTAATAGTACCATATCATCAACGTTAAGGTTTTGTAGTTACACAAACAAAAGATGATTATAAGTGTTTTTTACTCTGTAATTTTCATGGTCATTTCCATTAATATGCTGATTCATTAGTTTTAATGTTATGGACGATGAATGGATAATGGCTGCAATGAGATGACAAAAGTTCATTTAGACCTTTGAAGAAACTGAGCTAGAAAAATGTTCTGATTAAAAATTAATAACAAATAACTGAAGTAACAATAATACAGAATGAGGGTCATCATAGCTCTGAAAATGTCCCTCAACGTAAAGCACTTTAATTCAACTAATAAAATGGCACTCAATAATAAAACAAAAAAACTAAAAAATATCACACAGAATGATAACTCAATCATCACGAGTTATAGCAACAGAAATATTTTTAAAATAGCCAGGAGACTAAGAATGTTTATTAATTGTACAATATATCAGGAACATCATCATGCTCTCATATTTTAAGTCAACATCTCATTGTAAAAATGCTGATCATTACAAAATCTACAATACTGTCTTTGGTGTAGTCTGACTTTACCATTGTAAAAAGAAAATTCTGTGTAATGTGCCTGTATTATTCTGTCCTCTATATTAATTATGTTTTTATATTTTGTTGATTTAACCATTAAATTACATTGTAAAAAAAAATCCTTCAATGCAACACTTAAATTAGTCATAAGATATGAAAAACATGAAGACACAATACATGTAAGTCAGCAGAGTCAAAATAACCAAGAAGACACCAATTGCATTGTGAACATTATTACCAAAAATAGAAAAATCTATATACACACTAAGTTCATCAGAAAACTCATAAAACAAAATTTATTGCATTCTCAAACTAGACGTCATCTAGTATGCTTTTTAAGGTGATACCAAACACCTTGACTAAAATTAATTTGGCTTATTTAATATTCATAAAATTTTGACAAAATATTTACTTTGACCCTTTGACAAAAATATAAAAATTTCAAAAAACTTGAACCACACACTTTATCGGTAAAATTTCATTGGATATATAGCAGTTTGACAAACACTAATTTTGATCATTGAGAAGCTTAATATTTCCTTAACAATAGAACGTGATTAAAACTATCAGCTGATTTTTACAGAGTTATCTCCGTCTAGTGTTATGTACCACCTTAATAGCAATATGCTTACCAAGAATACTATAAATGATAACATATCATAATTTTCAGGGGGTTTACTTTGGACTGTTTTGAAAATCTGAATTCTAATTATACTAGTACAATGAAATTAAAATGAACTAGCACATAATATGTATAACACATAACTGAGAGGGTGATGGGGTAGATTGTCACCCCACGAAAAACATTGTCAATCAAGGGGTATTTCTTAATGTTGATAGTCTATGAAAAAGGCCTGAAGGTAAAACGAAGAACTTGTGCATTGTCTTTAAAATTATTGATGAAAATTCAATTCATCGTCTTTTTAATTATTGATTTTTAGTTGGTTTGCATGAGAGGGTGACATTAAAAAATTGTCTTGTGCTGAGCAATGGGATAGAGAAACTCATCTTCCTCGTATTAACCAAATAAAAATCTGGTATTTTAAAGTGAAGATGATAATAAATATTAGCAACCAAGAATAAGCATTTTAAGCAAATAAGAGCACTTTTGTGACTAAACATATAAAGAATTTTAAAACTGTAAACTGTATATAGAAATATTTGCAACAGTATTTTTAACAGTTCTATAAAGTTAAACATTTATATTAATAACAAAAGTAAAAACAAAAAACATAAAGATATAAAGAAACAATTGCCTGATGAACATGTTACAATTTACTCCTGAGCATATTTTTTTTTGAGCTTGTAACTCTGCTATTTGCAAAAATTGTCTTAAGATTGTAAAA
This sequence comes from Mytilus californianus, assembly GCF_021869535.1. NCBI lineage: Eukaryota > Metazoa > Mollusca > Bivalvia > Mytilida > Mytilidae > Mytilus > Mytilus californianus. The sequence continues at coordinate 144,540 of NW_026262667.1, forward strand.
TGTATTTCTACACCTTCGATGAAAATATATAAATATAAAAAATGTAATATGAAATATATAAATTATAAAAATATGAAAACATCTAAAATAAAATGAAATTTATAACTGCCACAACCACAAAAACTAATGGCAGATAACTGCCACATCAACTCAAACTAAGGGAGAAAAACTAGAACTGCCACACAAACTAACATTTTAACACAGTGATACAATATGGAACAATGGGTCAATTCTTTTTTCTACATAAAAGTCGTTCAAAATAAAATGTTCTGTTCTCAAATTGGGACTCTTAATAATACTATACAGCATCTATCTATTTCATGATATCCCAATAGTTCTTCAACATATATGAGAAAATTAATATAAAATTGCACTTTACACAAAATGAAAGTTGAGATCAGAACAAATGTTGATTTTATATGAGGAAAATAATATAACCCATTGCAATTTACATTTAAACATAATAATAGACAAAAAATGATTGTTAACAAAAAGATAGTCACACTTAGGACTTTTAATGATACAATTGTTTTTACATAACCACAATTGAATCATTAAAATTATGTTCATGTTTTTTTCAATTTACTTACGTTAAGGCTTTGAAATTTCATTTACAAAAAAACATATAAAAAATCCATTTGACACTACAATCACTGTATCATCTATTCCAACTACTTAGTAGAGGAAATTTACTTCAAATAGGCATGATTATTAATAATAAATTAGTCATACTCTTTTAATTTACCTAAACTTATCCTATACTAATACACTCTAATACTACTCTATGAAATGATAATAACTATTGAGGTAAATCAATAAATAAGCAGTACATGTATTATAATTGCAAGTTGTTTCTTTAATTTAAACTATATTTTAAGTACATACTTTCTAATACAATTAGACTGATTGTGAATAAAAGTTATAATAGTTATTATGCAGGAATTTAATATTTATATTTATTTATAGGTGCTGTTGACAACCCAAATATGTTTATGAAAATTAAATATCAATATATTCAGAAATCAAAACTGTTGTGTGGTTTTATACATAATTTATTTTTTATTAATTTCTATTTTTATATTCATTCAAAATAAACTCTGATAAGCAGATACATAAAGTATAAGTCAACTTGCAGACATCAATCTGTGATTTTAATGTTACAATCCAAATATAATGAGAATCTATTATTTGATAAAGACAAGTACCTTAATACAAATACAACAAATTTTCCTGTTTGAATTTAAAAGCTTCATCTAAACATGATCATTCCTATTATAAACAGAAGCAAAACACCTGAGAGGTAAACAAAAGATTGTACTACATTTGTACTGGTCAAATTTGATGCTACCCTAACATAATTGAATGATATCTTAAAATCAGAAATCTTGTTATCAGTATGGGAAATTAAATTAGAAATTATGAAAATCTATAAATATTTTGTGTAACTTGCACCTCTTGTAATGCTAACATCCATGTTGTGACAAAACGTATCATCGAATGGAATACAGTTGAAATATTGTATCCACGATCGTTGAGTAATTGGTACAACATAAAACCCAATCATAAGTAAGACAAACATCAGCACAAATAAAGCCAATGATACAACAATAATACGTAATTTGGTAAGTCCTTTATCTTCAATTTGTATGTCCTTTATCAGCACTAATGATAACAAAGCCCCTGATACAAATCCAAATAAATGGGCCCAGTTGTCTACCCATGGCAAGAGACCACATATAAATAGGACCAGTAGAACCAGACTATAAATACCCAAGTTAGATTTTAGTCCAGCATTCAAGTATGACTTGTCATTCTGCCAGTTGTTCAGTATATTATAGAGGATGTCAACATACACACAGGCCAAGATACCAAAATGGGCACCAGCTGGTCCAGTCTGAAAGTATATAATCAAATTACAATGAAAAGAAACAAATATGTTCCAATGATAAATTACAAAACACCATTTATATCCTGATAATCACTTGTGACTTGTTTTGGATAACTTAAATGGGAGGTTTGAACCCAGAAAGACAAGGCCCAGGTCATATGACTAAAAACATTAACAAACTTTTCAAAATATTAACTACTTGCATATTGTATGGCCTTTTGTAAAAACAGGCCTGGTCTATTTCACCCATTTCTTTTGAAGCTGTCTGTATCCAGAATACAATTTTGTTTAGTTGTCCTATGGATTTGTCTATCAAAGAAACTTAAAAAATGGATGTTTTGTGAACCATTGATTTTAAAACTGCTGAAAATACCTGTAACCAAAACATAGACATTTGCTCAAACTTTTACTTGCTCCTAAATCACTTCCGTCATCTTAACAGCAATTTTGAATCTTTATATTCAAAATCAGAAAACCTTTTTTCCTTAAGCAGTATAAGAAGCAAAATATTACATTTAAACAGGACATAAATACAGAACTAGAACACTGACTTTTTGTAATATGATTAGGAAGGATTTATTTTTCATAAATGAACACTATTATCTAGAGTACTGTAAATTCAGAAATTATTGCGAGGTTTTTATTAATGCGAATATCACAACTACTTGAGTATCGCAATAATAAAAACTCGCATTCTAATATCAAATACATATATCTGTATGTAGCTTTTCCAAAATTCGCAATAGTTAAACTCGCATTTCTGTTATTCTTTCAAAAATCGCAATAATAAATGCACACAATAATTTCTGAATTTACAGTATGTCTAAAAAAACTGATGGCCAACTCATGTGAGCCAACCTTGTTAAAATCAATCAATAAACTGATGATCAACTCATGTGAGCCAACCTTGTTAAAATCAATCAATAAAACTGATGGTCAACTCATGTGAGCCAACCTTGTAAAAATCAATCAATGAAACTTATGGTCAACTCATGTGAGCCAACCTTGTAAAAATCAATCAATAAAACTGATGGCCAACTCATGTGATCCAACCTTGTTAAAATCAATCAATAAAACTGATGGCCAACTCACGTGAGCCAACTCACGTGAGCCAACCTTGTTTAAATCAATCAATAAAACTGATGGCCAACTCATGTGAGCCAACCTTGTTAAAATCAATCAATAAAACTGATGGCCAACTCATGTGATCCAACCTTGTTAAAATCAATCAATAAAACTGATGGTCAACTCATGTGAGCCAACCTTGTTAAAATCAATCAAAAAACTGATGGCCAACTCATGTGAGCCAACCTTGTTAAAATCAATCAATAAAACTGATGGCCAACTCATGTGAGCCAACCTTGTAAAAATCAATCAATAAAATTGATGGCCAACTCATGTGAGCCAACCATGTTAAAATCAATCAATAAAACTGATGGGCCAACTCATGTGAGCCAACCTTGTTAAAATCAATCAATAAAACTGATGGTCAACTCATGTGAGCCAACCTTGTAAAAATCAATCAATAAAACTGATGGCCAACTCATGTGAGCCAACCTTGTTAAAATCAATCAATAAAACTGATGGCCAACTCATGTGAGCCAACCTTGTAAAAATCAATCAATAAAATTGATGGCCAACTCATGTGAGCCAACCTTGTTAAAATCAATCAACAAGAGTGCACACGCTGAAATGTCTCGCCTTCTTTACTAATCATTGATATTATGTTGATAGTCCTAAATATAAAGCTTTATTACAACTGTCACATAAACTTAACATTAACCAAGTAAACTAAACATTGACCAATGAACCATGAAAATGAGGTCAAGGTCAGATGAACCATGCTAGGCAGGCATGTACAGCTACCAATTCTTCCATACAACAAATATAATTGACCTATTGCTTATAGTTTAAGAAAAACAGACCAAAACACAAAAACTTAACACTGAGCAATGAACCTTGAAAATGAGGTCAAGGTCAAATAAAACCTGTGTGACTGCCAAATAGATCATAAAATATTTCCATACACCAAATATAGTTGAACTATTGCATATAGTATTAGAAAAAAGGACCAAAACTCAAAAAACTTAACTTTGACCACTGAACCATGAAAATGAGGTCAAGGTCAGATGACACCTGCCCGCTAGACATGTACACCTTACAATCATTCCATACACCAAATATAGTAGACCTATGGCATACAGTATAAGAAAAACAAACCAAAACACAAAAACTTAACTATAACCACTGAACCATGAAAATGAGGTCAAGGTCAGATGACACCTGCCAGTTGGACATGTACACCTTACAGTCCTTCCATACACCGAATATACTAGACCTATTGCTTATAGTATCTGAGATATGGACTTGACCACCAAAACTTAACCTTGTTCACTGATCCATGAAATGAGGTCGAGGTCAAGTGAAAACTGTCTGACGGGCATGAGGACCTTGCAAGGTACGCACATACCAAATATAGTTGAACTATTGCATATAGTACTAGAAAAAAAGACCAAAACTCAAAAACTTAACTTTGACCACTGAACCATGAAAAATGAGGTCAAGGTCAGATGACACCTGCCCGCTAGACATGTACACCTTACAATCATTCCATACACCAAATATAGTAGACCTATGGCATACAGTATAAGAAAAACAGACCAAAACACAAAAACTTAACTATAACCACTGAACCATGAAAATAAGGTCAAGGTCGGATGACACCTGCCAGTTGGACATGTACACCTTACAGTCCTTCCATACACCGAATATACTAGACCTATTGCTTATAGTATCTGAGATATGGACTTGACCACCAAAACTTAACCTTGTTCACTGATCCATGAAATGAGGTCGAGGTCAAGTGAAAACTGTCTGACGGGCATGAGGACCTTGCAAGGTACGCACATACCAAATATAGTTATCCTATTACTTATAATAAGAGAGAATCTAACATTACAAAAAATCTTAACTTTTTTTTCAAGTAGTCACTGAACCATGAAAATGAGGTCAAGGACATTGGACATGTGACTGACGGAAACTTCGTAACATGAGGCATCCATATACAAAGTATGAAGCATCCAGACCTTCCACCTTCTAAAATATAAAGCTTTTAAGAAGTTAGCTAACGCCGCCGCCGCCGTAGCCGCCGCCGCCGCCGCCGCCGGATCACTATCCCTATGTCGAGCTTTCTGCGACAAAAGTCGCAGGCTCGACAATAAAACTGATGGCCAATACATGTGAGCCAACCTTGATAAAATCAATCAATAAAACATACACTTACAAAAATATAATTCATATAACAACTGAATTCATAAATCAATAACCTTTATCAATGTTTTAACTTTAAATTTGTTTGTTTGTGTTAACTTACCTCAACATGATAGGGTAACAGTGTACAGCTAGCTAAAGTACCTATGGTACCACTGCCAACATAAATAAACATAATTCTTAATGACCCGTACAGTTGTTCCACTCGAGCCATAACAATCATTTGAAAGAAGAAACTGATTAACATATGAACAAATCTGAAATAATATAAAAAAAATTATATAAAAAAAAATATTAAAAAAATCTGAAATAATAAAATGAACTTTCTTTTCAATGTTTAAATAATCTCCCCTTATGCTTCTCTAAAAATTTATAACCTCTAAAGTCTCAAATTTTGAGACGTCAAAGCATTCCCCAATTCCTTTTTTTCAACATTTTATCACAAGACTTTACAAAGAAATCTACTAAGCACATATGTTTTAAAAGCAGAAAAGCAGTGTCCTAGTTAACCAAAAAAAAAAGAGATGCAGCTCCATTCTGCACTCTACATTTTTGTTTTCTGAATAGAAATTAATTCTTCTAATTGCACAAAAAAATCATTTTAGCTACTGAAAAAATCCTTTTTTAATAAAAAATACTATAAATCTATCAAAAATCTATTACCATGATAAAGTTGTCCCTTATTAGACAAGAAAGCATCTTGATACAACCTTCACCTTAAAACGGTACCCATCTGAACTCAATCATAGCTAGAGCACAGTTAATTAAGTGTAAAAAAATGTTCGCTGGAGGCTTATAAATTGTGAAATAGTAAAGGCAATGTTGTCAAGAAATATTCAAGAAGAGAAAAAAATATGGCTTTCTTATTTCTCTAAGAAAAAGATAAACTATTAACACAGAGATATGTCTTGCCTTTTTATTATTTGATAATGTAAATGTTGAAATTAAAATAGCAATACTTTAACATGTAAGTTATGCAAAATATTGAAAGTCAATGAACCATGACTGAAGGTACAGGGCCAAACAATCTCCATAGAAATGAGATGTGCCAATGCTAATACAACTGCATACCAAATACCATTGACTTATCATAAGTTGTTCCCTTTAAACAAACCTAAACACAAACATTAACTTAAAAACAATGTAAAAGTTTCAAAGTCAATGAACCATGATGAGGAGGTGGGGCCACATAATTTCCATGGAAATGAAACTTGCAAATGCCAACACATTTGCATACCATATATAACTGACTTAACATTAGTGGTTCATCTTAAACTGATCTAATTACAAACTAATACATGTAAACTATGCAAAACATTCAAAGTCGATAGACCATTACTGAAAGAGTGGGGCCAAATAATCTCCATGAAATTGAGACGTGCCAATGCTTATACAACTGCATACCAAACATCATTGACTTACCACTAATGGTTCCCCTTAAACTGACCTAATCACAACTAATACATGTAAACTAAGCAAAACTTTCAAAGTCAATAGACCATGACTGAGGGGGTGGTGCCAAATAATCTCCATGGAAATGAGATATGCCAATGCTTATACAACTACATACTAAATATCATTAACCTACCACTAGTGGTTCCTCATAAACTGACCTAATCACAAACTAATACATGCACACAAAGTAAAAGTTTCAAAGTCAATAGATCATGACTGAGGGGGTGGGACCAAGTAATCTCCATCGAAATGAGATGTGCCAATGCTAATACAACTGCATACCAAATATCATTGACCTACCACAAATTGTTCACCATAAATCTGACCTAATCACAAACTAATACATTGTTGACACCGCCGCCACAACAGCATACCTATGTCTCACTTTTTGACTCCGTCAAGGCGAGACAAAAACCTGGATGACCAATGGAGAGATAACTCTGTTTCTGAAATAAGTTACCTGCACCAGTATTACAAGTATAACAATATTGTACAAATCTTCGCCATGACTGACAATTTTATCAGAGAAACAACTTCATCTAAAAAATTCGTAAGGGTTCCACGGAACCCAGTGTCTCACCTACTTTTTCTGTTAATCGCAGGCTCATTAAAAATAAGGAAGTAAATCAATAAAAATATTCCTCTTGATACTATCTTTTGATTGTAAGAAGTTTCTGTCCAAGTTTGGTAAAAATCCAGGATAGTTTATGAATCTAATAAATGTTTAAAAACTTTAACTGCAGACTGAATGTAATGTTAACTGGAAGAAAACAAAAATTTCCTTCTAGATACTAGCATTTGATCATAAACAAGATTCAGCTTTTTATCATAAACAAGCTTCTGTCCAAGTTTGGTACAAATCCAAAATAGTACTAGTATAAGAAAGTTATTAAAATTTTAAAAACTTTAACCACAGAGTGAATGTGTTGTTTCCTGGCAGAAAATCTAAGTCCATTTAAAAAGTAAAATAAGGAAAAAATGGATTTATTTTTTTACAAAATTTACTTCTAGATACTATCTTATGATCATAAACAAGCTTCTGTCCAAGTTTGGTAGAAACCCAGGATAGTTTAAGAAAGTTATTAAAATTTTAAAAACTTTAACCACAGAGTGAATGTAATATTTCCCAGCAGTAAAACTAAGTCCATTTATAAGTAAAATACGGAAAAAATGGAATTTTATTTTTACAAAATTTACTTCTGGATACTATCTTATGATCATAAACAAGCTTTTGTCCAAGTTTGGTAGAAATCCAGGATAGTTTAAGAAAGTTATTAAAATTTCAAAAACTTTAACCACAGAGTGAATATTTGTGGACGCCGCCGCAGCCGCCGACGACGCCGCCGACAGAATGTAGGATCTCTATGTCTCGCTTTTTCGACTAAAGTCGAAGGCTTGACAAAAATTTGTTGAGTGTGGAATTAGCACAGGAGATTGCTCTTACCTTGGCATTATCTGATATGAACAAAATCATATTTGTAATGACAGATGGAATATTGAACAAATTTTTCCCAAATTTTTTTTTGTGTATTTGAATTGCAAAGATAACCTTGCTGTTTCTTCCTGTGTATGGTAAATACCATGGGCTTCCTGGTTACTTAACAATGTATAGTCACAAGTACTCCTTGGTAAAAATTTCAAAAACATAGTAATATATCTAGTACTCTTTAGGTAAAATATGAAGGAATTGTCTTACACACTTACCCAGCATGAAGTAGATTAGATGACCAAACTCTAGAAAACTGGTCGGGTCTGTCAGCATAAACAAATGGTATCATACCACACACCTCCTCAAAACAATTCACCTGACAAAATATAATTCTCAAGTAAATAATCATGAATAAAACAAATTTATTATTCCAATTCAAGTAAGTGATAGTTTGATTTCTTTAAAAAATTTCACAATTTTTATAAATTCTACTATGGGGACATAATGGGGTGTTTAACGACCATTTTATAAATTCGCTGTGAAAGGATCAAAACTTAAAATGTAAGATCTAGGTTTTCACCCTCAACTACAGAGGTCAGACTTTTCAGTAAGATCAAGAGTCAAGACTGTCCATTACATTATGTCAACATGGGTTGATGTGTTGATTTTTTTATATTGTACAGTCGACTCTTGTTATCTGGAAGTCAGCCAGACCAGAGAAATATTTTGAGATATCTATCCATAGTTCGACTCAAACAAATACCAGAAGTTTGATAGACAAAGGGACACAACTCTTGCTTAGCTTCGCAAGGCTGAAGTAAAATCTAGATGAATATTGGTAAGGAATTGATAGTCTGTCTAAGATCACATATGTAAAGTATTTCATTATTATAATAAAATTATAAGTTATTTCTTTGCACGTCACAATATTTCCTGTAGTTTAAGGCCCAGAGAACAGTTTCAAATTGATCTTAACATTAGTTAACAAAAATGTTCATTCTTGTATACAAGAGATTTGAGAAAATTTACATTTCTTTTCATTTTCTCTTATATTTTAAACTCTTTCTGCAAAAGAAAATATAAAAATTAAAGACGCTGATTGAGATGTTTTAATCACTTTATGCACAACTAAGCTCATTAATGTATGATTACGGTTAATTGATATAAAACATTTAAATTATTTTTCATAATCTATGTATCGCTAATCATTTATCATGGTGGTCAAAGTTTATCTTAAGTAAACACTCCTGGCAAAAGGATGTCATAAATCATTACAGTGGTCAATGACTGGAAATTTAATTACTATTAATTAAAATATAAATAATTGTCAGATTAACTTGTCAATCCATTTAAATACTGGAGGTCATGTTTTGACGGTCGTTTTGACATATGTGTATTTGTCCGAGATAAAAAATGCATTTTAAATGCTTTTGTTAACCATGGGACCTTAAATTTTGTTAGAGTCAACTGAAATTTCGACTCATCCAATTTAGACTCATCAGGAGTTGAAATACATACATCTATATGGAACAAAGCTTGGGACCATGGGAAAATGTGGACTCACTCGAAAAATTCGAGCCAACTAAGTTCAAGACAACAAGAGTTAACTGTATATGTTATTAAACCTTTTCAAACTTGAAATTTACCTGAGAACACAGGAAAGCTTCATCATGGTAGTATCCCCTGAGGAAGTCACAATGTTCTCGAGTTGTTATCATACACTCTCCTTGCATACCATGACAACATGGCCTCCCTAACATCTCACATGTCATGTGTCTGTCAGTTTGATTAATGATTCCAGATTGAGTATACCCAGGTTTTCTTGTGTCTAAACATAACTGAAAAAGATAAATTCTAAAATTTAGTTAAAAAATAAGCAAAGCAGTAACAGAACAAATCTAATTGGTTAATCTATTCACCAAAAATAGTTGAACACAAGTCTGTCTCTATTGAAATAAGAATGCACACGCTGAAATGTCTCGCCTACTTTACTGATCATTGATTTTATGTTGATAGTCTTAAGTATAAAGTTTTACTTCAAGTATCGCATAAACTTGAAATGATCCAAGAAAATGAGGGCAAGGTCATATACACCAAGCCGGAAATACATGTTTACCTTACAATCATTCCATACACCAAATATAGTTGACCTATTGCTCGTAGTATACAAGAAACAGACCAAACCATGAAAACTTCATATTGACCAATGAAACATGAAAAAGAGGCTAAGGTCAGATGAACCCTGCCAGACAGACATGTATACCTAACAATCATTCCATGTATCAAATACAGTTGACCTATTGCTTATAGTATCTAAGAAACAAACATAACCAGGAACACATAACAACGACCAATGAACCATGAAAATGAGGTCAAGGTCAGATGATACCTGCCAGACAGACTTATACACCTTGCAATCATTCCATACACCAAATATAGTTGACCTATTGCTTATAGTTTAAGAAAAACAGACCAAAACACAAAATTTTTACACTGAGCAATGAACCGTGAAAATGAGGTCAAGGTCAAATAAAACCTGCAAGATTGACATGTACATCGTAAAATATTTCCATAACCAAATATAGTTGACCTATTGCATACAGTATAAGTAAAACAGATCAAAACACAAAAACTTAACTTTAACCACTGAACCATGAAAATGAAGTCAAGATCAGATGACATCTGCCAGTTGGACATGTACACCTTACAATCATTCCATATACCAAATATAGTAGACCTTTTGCTTTTAGTATGAGATATGGACTTGACCACGGAAATTTAACAGTGTTCACTGATCCATAAATGAGGTCGAAGACAAGTGAAAACTGTCTGACAGGCATGAGGACCTTGCAAGGTACGCACATAATAAATATAGTTATCCTAGAGAGAAATTAACATTACAAAAAATTCTAACTTTTTTCCAAGTAGTCACTTAACCATAACTAGAGGCTCTAAAGAGCCTGTGTCGCTCACCTTGGTCTATGTGCATATTAAACAAAGGACACAGATGGATTCATGACAAAATTGTGTTTTGGTGATGGTGATGTGTTTGTAGATCTTACTTTACTGAACATTCTTGCTCCTTACTATTATCTCTATCTATAATGAACTTGGCCCGGTAGTTACAGTGGAAAATACTTTGTAAAAATTTACAAAAATTTACAAAATTTATGAAAATTGTAAAAAATTGACTATAACAGGCAATAACTCCTTAAGGGGTCAGTGACAATTTTGGTCATGTTGACTTATTTGTAGATCTAACTTTGCTGTACATTTTTGCTGTTAACAGTTTATCTCTATCTATAACAATATTCAAGATAATAACCAAAAACTGCAAAATTTCCTTAAAATTACCAATTCAGGGGCAGCAACCCAACAACGGGTTGCCTGATTGGTCTGAAAATTTCAGGGCAGATAGATCTTGACCTAATGAACAATTTTATCCTCATCAGATTTGCTCTTAATGCTTTGGTTTCAGAGATATGAGCCAAAAACTGCATTTTACCCTATGTACTTTTTTTTAGCCATGTCGGCCATCTTGGTTCGCGGGCGGGGTCATCGGACACATTTTTTAAACTAGATACCCTAATGATGATTGTGGACAAGTTTGGTTAAATTTGTCTTAGTAGTTTCAGAGGAGAAGATTTTTGTAAAAGATTACAAAAATTTACGAAAAATGGTTAAAAATTGACTATAAAGGGCAATAACTCCTTAAGGGGTCAAATGACCATTTTGGTCAAGTTGACTTATTTGTAGATCTTACTTTGCTGAACATTATTGCTGTTTACAGTTTATCTCTATCTATAATAATGTTCAAGATAATAACCAAAAACGGCAAAATTTCCTTAAAATTACCAATTCAGGGGCAGCAACCCAACAACGGGTTGTCCGATTCATCTGAAAATTTCAGGGCAGATAGATCTTGACCTGATAAACAATTTTACCCCATATCAGATTTGCTCTAAATGCTTTGGTTTCAGAGATATAAGCCAAAATCTACATTTTACCCCTATGTTCTATTTTTAGCCATGACGGCCATCTTGGTTGGTTGGCCGGGTCACCGGACACATTTTTTAAACTAGATACCCCAATGATGATTGTGGCCAAGATTGGTCAAATTTGGCCCAGTAGTTTCAGAGGAGAAGATTTTTGTAAAAGTTTACGGACGACGGACGACGGACGCCAAGTGATGAGAAAAGCTCACTTGACCTTTCAGGTCAGGTGAGCTAAAAATGAGGTCAAGGACAATGGATATGGTCTTCTACCTTCTGAGATATTGAGCTTTGAAGTAGTAAGTTAACACCGCCGCCGCCACCAGATCACTATCCCTATGTCTCGCTTTCTGAAACAGAAGTCGCAGGGTCGACAAAATAATCTATACAGTGAAGAGAATTTGAAAGTTTACATCATATTAAAAACCGAATTTAAAAAAAAGAAATGATATATGTATGTCTAGATATAGAAGTTCATTAAATTCTCCTATGTAATGTGTGTGTGTAATTTGGCAAGAGGACAACTTACTGGCCATTCTGTCATATCATTCTTATTCCATTCAAATGGAGGAATGGAAGATGGCTTCTTGCAGTATCTGTAACATAAACACAGTCATATGTTAAGAAACACAAATTCAAGGAAGATTATTACAGCGTAGCCAATGTTCCATGCTGATATTCTAAAGTTTTCCTTATTTATTTTCCCAAGGGACACAGCTGATGTTTAAACAATCTATCTAATACCTCTGTTATATGACATCAATTTAAATAAACTCCAATGATAAATGTTGGTGTAAAAATGCTTTTAAAGATAATTTGTCATATTAACTTTTCCAAGTGGCATCCAAACAAAATATTCGAACAATGCTAACTTTCCAACTCATGTGAGATGTCACTCATGTTCATCTTTGATATTTATTAATCTTTAATGAGGAATGTAGAATTGAGAGGGCTTATAATACTTGTTTTCAATATTATTTACCTTTCCAAGTCCACACAAATAATCTACTGTTTCTGATTTTATGAATTGAGATATTACTGATGTAAGCTTTTTACATAGACTTCATTTTACTTCAAAGGATCTGTAATCCATTTTTTAAATATGCCCGATGAACAATTAGTTTAGCTACAGTAAATGCTTCATATATTAAAACAAACATGGGGAACTTGAAATTTTGAAAGTTTGACGAACCCTATTCCACATTAGAAATTAACTGCTCTCACAATCTTGTGTAATTCTAATGGGGACAATATAAAAAGTCATTATTCTAAAATCTTTTATCCAAATATCTTCATGTTCTGAATAAAATAATATATTGATAGCATTCAAAAACCAGACATCCTCTTTAAGTGAAAAAAATTGAACTTGACTGACTGCAGATATAAGGCATTTAACACCATAGCTGATCTAACAGTCACAAGAGACAAAGACTAATTGATACAATTCTTACAATAAAACTACCTAATGCTTGACATATATGAATGCACTGTTTACTAGATATGACTACTTAGAAATAAAGAATATATTTTAAGCAATGTAAACAATGATTTCAATATCAACTTACTTTGGATCTTGTCCACAAACAGCCCCCGATGTAAATCCTAAGCTGGATGGTTTTGTTGTATTCCACTTCACAAAGGTTGATATCAAATTCTGTAATTATTAAACCATAATTTAAGTTGAAATATTTGTTCATCAGAAAATCATAACAACTTTCGAATATTTGAGTTGTCAATAAAGAATTTTTAATAAAGACACGAAGAGTAAAGGGGGAGATTTGTGCTCCAGTTCAACAGGTTTAATCTCACCAAATTGTGTGCGTTTACCAAGTCAGTCTATCTGAATCCTATGTTGTTTGTTGTTGTTTATCTTTGTTTGTTTGTCTATTTTCTCAGAGGAGTCAGCTTTAGGTGGTATTTGTGGTCTGTTTTACTGTCCAATATTTTAGGTACATGTAATTCCTGTTGTCCTTCTTACATACCACATAATGAAATAGTTGAATTCTACCAGAAACAAATTCTTACTTAATGAAGTAACTGATCCTTTAATGTTTGACAAAAACAAAGTACAGGTCAAAACAAACATATACCAGGTAAACATTCTAGGCCCAAAAATGAATCCTTCTGAAGTGGGAAATTTTAACTACAAGGTTTATGAGATTTAAGAGTTTGAACACATGTAGACACTTATTATAAAACTAAAACTAAAATCTAGAGTTGAACATGTCCTGATAATGACACTAAAATCAGATTCTAGAGTGTGCTGATACTTACACTACAATGAGTTTCTACAGTTTAAACATGTCCTGATACTTACACAACATTTAGATTCTAGAGTTTGAACATGTCCTGATACTTACACTACAATGAGATTCTAGAGTTTAAAGATGTCCTGATACTTACACTACGATGAGATCTAGAGTTTAAACATGTCCTGATACTTACACTACGATGAGATCTAGAGTTTAAACATGTCCTGATATATACACTACGATGAGATTCTAGAGTTTGAACATGTCCTGATAGATAAACTACATTGAGATTCTAGAGTTTAAACATGTCCTGATACTTACACTACAATGAGATTCTAGAGTTTAAACATGTCCTGATACTTACATTACAATGAGATTCTAGAGTTTAAACATGTCCTGATACTTACACTTCACTGAGATTCTAGAGTTTAAACATGTCCTGACACTCACACTACAATGAGATTCTAGAGTTTAAACATGTCCTGATAATTTCACTACAATGAGAATCTCGAATTTGAACATGTCCTGATAGATAAACTACCTTGAGATTCTAGAGTTTAAACATGTCCTGATACTCACACTACAATGAGATTCTAGAGTTTAAACATATCCTGATACTTAGACTACAATGAGAATCTAGAGTTTGAACATGTCCTGATAGATAAACTACCTTGAGATTCTAGAGTTTAAACATGTCCTAATACTCACACTACAATGAGATTCTAGAGTTTAAACATGTCCTGATACTTAGACTACAATGAGAATCTAGAGTTTGAACATGTCCTGATAGATAAACTACATTGAGATTCTCGAGTTAAGGCATGTCATGATACTTACACTACATTGAGATTCTACTGTTTGAACACACCCAGCACCATCATCCCTCACACAACACCCGGAAGTTTTTTCCTCTTCTCGATCTAACTTTAATACTTTGACAAGATTTGGGTCTTTTCTCATACATGGAGAGTACTTGGCACCAAGATGAATCAAGTCATCCTTAAATGAATCATTTTTTTTTATAACACTTACTGATGTTTTTACACTTTTCCCATTTGTTGTTGTCCATTCGTTTGATGTGTTTTGTCATTTGATTTTGCCATGTGATTAGGGACTTTCAGATTGAATTTTCCTCGGAGTTCAGTATTTTTGTGACTTTACTTTTTACTAGTATCAGTTGCCTCATAACAATCATAAACATGTTCTGCATTAACATATACATTAGCCTAACCATTTACATTTTTTATACCCTTTCTACATACTTCCTGATCCAATAAGTAAAGTGTTAAATGAATTTGCTTGTTGACAGCAATATTGGTTGGCTGATAAGCATTAAAGTAATTCTACCAAACTTTCTATCTATTTGTTTTTTTTGGCTTAGTACCAATGTAAGAGTACTTGCAGTTACTGTAAGCTAGTTCAACTTTTTAGGTACTTATACATCCTTGGATTTCAAATATTTGGCTTTGAGTGTTTCTGATGAAGGTAAATCCAGAAAAGTGCTTCGGAAGCATGAAATTTATAACGTGTTGGTTTCCATTTTTTAAAGTCAATCCTTTAAATAAACTTATTCTAAAAAGTTATCAATTCAGCAGTGTAATTAGATCTTTGAATATTGTTTTAATCGGTATAAATATTGATTTTGTTATCAGTAAATTAAAACCAAACTACATACTATTGTTATACACATATGTACTTTCACGGTACTGCAATCTGTTGATACCTACATTTTTGCATTGCACAAAGTTATGTTTTTCTTTGACTGTTAATGATGTCTTTACACTAAATCTACTGGCTGTGGATGTGTACTGATGGATATTTTAGTCTTAGATGAATGTTTTTTTATTAGTTACTTTTTAGCTTTGAACTAGCTTTCAGTAACTGCAAGTTCACCAATGTCCAAGGTTAGGGGGAGGGTTTGGTGCCAGCAAACATGTTTAACACCACCAAATTCTGTAGGTGCCTGTCCCAAGTCAGATTCCTGCAATTCAGTGGTTGTCACTGTACCTGATTATCATATGTGTTATCCATTTATTGTTTGAACATAAATTAGGCCGTTAGTTTTGTTGTTTGAAATTTTTAAAATTTGTCCTTTTGGGGCCTCTTTTAGCTTACTATGTGGTATGGGTTTTGCTTCATAATGGTTAAGGTGTTATTAAATTTTTCTATTAAAGGAAAAAATATGGCTACATCATTGTGAAATGTCCCACACACTGTATAAACGAGGAATCAAATAGTGTGTCACAGTGGTATGATAGTCAAAATATGGAAAAAGATCTGTAACTTGCGTAAAAATTGTCAAATCAAACTGACTGTATAATATAGACATTTACACAAAATGGTAACCAATCCTATCAAATATGAGAGGTTTTTGTAAAACTTTCTCAGAGGAGTTGGGTTCACAAGGTACTGTCACACTACTCCAACAAATTGTCAAAGTCCGATAACTCCAGTAAAAATGGTTAAATCAAAATGGTGGTACTTTATGGTCAACTACATATGATGGCATACAATCCTACCAAATATGCCAGCTTTCTGTCAAATGGTCGTCAATGCAAGATATATACTAAAGAGGGTCTGTAGAAAAATAAATAATTGATATCAATGTTATCTAAAATAAGTAGATAATGTACCTGTCTTGGTCCCAGCCATATGTTTCCAAACTCTGACTTTCTAACTAGCTCAATGGATAAAGAGGGTTTCAAAACCTACAAATTGAAGACAATGTCATTTTATTTGTATTTTTACTGCAATCGTTCTTTTTGAGAAGTCAAAATGCATTGACTGTGTGTTTTTATTTGATATACTGTCACTGACATTACATTGCCTTAAGCCATGCCTCCCACTTCTAAAGTTGTAATGATTTGTACACACTTCCATAAGATGGTCACTGGCATAAAAAAAGGGGTAGGGGCAATAAGGCCCTTATTTGGCCCAAATATTACTTCAAATTTTAAAGTTATCAAACAAAGTCTTAAATTTGTCCTAATTAGACTAAGGTACAAGGTATTTAGAAAAATCAATTTCGCATTTAACAGTTACCATGGCAATAAACCATGACAAAATTTGTACATTTTGTAAAATTTCTGGATTTTCCTTGTTTTTCATCATATTTTAAATATATTTTAGATTGGAAAAGTATGTGTGCACCCAAGAAACAACTTTATATTTGGTGAGATTATGTCAATAGTTATAATAAAGCTTCTCTTAAATGATTTTGTTTCTTGGCTGCGCACAATGTTTCCACAATGGAAATAACGATGGAAAACTGCATAAATTCTGTATTTTTCCTCGTGTTCATGAAAACGGTAACATTTAAAAGCTGATTTAAAATTATATAATAAAAACAAAATGGGTATAAAAGTGTTTTAGACAAAGACAATAATAGTGCATTACCTTGACAGAAAAACGATATAAGGTTTAAGTTTCTAAGCCTTATACTTATATTGTTATTATGTCAAGTCAATACACACTATCTTTGCCTATGTATGTGTATAAAAGCAGAAATAAGTTTAAATAATAAGCTCTACTTGCAATCACAATTTTATGAACAACTGCTTTTTGGCATTTCTGAAATTACTTTTTGCAATATTTCAGTTTTAGGATGTTTTTCAGTATTCTAGAAATTCCTTCAATGTCCCAATATAAAAGTCCACATACAATCTCATTTCACAATGAACTATCATGATTGTGAATTTGTTTTAACTAGGCAGTTATCTTGTTTGAGACCTTCATCACAAAATATCTCTTAATCTTACCAGTTCTTCATCTTCAACTTTACTATAGTGAGGTCTAGCAAAGCCATAAACTGCCACAGCTGCTATCATTATTACTACTTGTACAAAGGTGATGAAATAAGAAAAATACGGTCTGAAACATACATTAATGCATATATATTATTTAATTAATAATTTAATCAAAATGAAAATAAACAAGTTGTAAAATTTGACTACATTGATATTGGGAAAGTATGATACAACCTGCAGTAATTTGATAAAAAGTGGTATTTCATCCAGCTTTTAACACTCTTATTGTTTTTAAAGGCTTTACCAACAATACTTTATAAACGTGTGTAGGAATAGTCCTTCAATTTTTTCTCCTTCCCTTAATAGAATTATCGAATTGCTATTGTAATATTAGAAATTAATGTGTGCACTTATTATTGGGAATGACTGGTTACTGGTAAAAATGCAAGATCTAATTAATGTGATATCAAAAATCACTACTGAAATAATGAATGCAAGTTTTTATTATTGCAAAGCTAATTCTTTTGCATTTTTTTGAATTCATAAAAACAGTACAATAAGTTCTGAATTTACAGTAATTTTTGGGATAAATATCAATTTGCTAATTTATAGTTGAAACCATAACTTTAATGTTTTCTTGTTTGTTTTATAGTTTGTTTTAGGCATTGCACAAGATTGTGTCTATCTGTACTTTTTATGAGGTTGATGTTTGAAATTGTCTATGAAATACAGTAACCAATATTAGAGTGTAGGATGGCATGGCTTCTTATCAGCAGTTGTTTAAGTACTTTGAGCTTGCTTTCAGTAACTGCTAGCATTCTTTAGTACGGTAAAATATTGTTTTTCATTTTGTGTGTTTGTTAACTATTATACTGTTATTTAAGAGTAAAGTGCTTTTAATTTCCTGTATTGATTGTTATTGTATGTTCTATGATATGCATTTTGTTAAATTACATGGCTCAGACAGTGTTAAACCAGTATTCCCCTCCTTTAAACAGGGGGTATAATATTAAAACAGCATGTTTAAATACTTAAACAATAAGACAATTGTCAGTATTACCATGACTTGTCCATTTTTTCAAAGCTGTCAGTGTTGAAATCAGTGAAAAAATGTCTCTTTTAATGAACTTCTTTAGTTCAGTATAAGCTGAAGTTGCTTTAAAGTGGTACCAAACACCTTGACTAAGATTAATTTAGCTCGTTTAATTTTCATAAAATTTTGACAAAATATTTACTTTGACCCTTTGACAAAAATATGAAAATTTCAAAAAACTTGAACCACACACTTTATCGGAAAAATTTCATTGGATATATAGCAGTTTGACAAACACTAATTTCGATCATTGAGAAGCTTAATGTTTCCTTAATAACAGAACGTGATTAAAACATTCAGCTGATTTTTACAGAGTTATCTCCCTGTAGTGTTATGTACCACCTTAAAAGAAAATTATATTACTAACCGTTTATCCAAACTTCCATCTTTTTTACTACACCTACATATTTTACAACAAAAGAAATCCTTGGCACTGTCACATAACTGGTCAAATACTGCCTCTCTTTTCTTTTTCCTAAGATCAGGCTTTGTTGCTAGTTCACGAGTTATATCATCAGGGATTCTATTCATTGCAGGTCTGCCTGATATCATTCTAACTGGTATCCTAGGCTTGATATCAGTCAAGGGAATATCTGGACCAACATCAACTCTGAAATTCAAACAATTCAAACTACATCGTATTAAAAATAGAGGCTCTCAAGAGCCTGTGTAGCTCACCTGTATTTACTGATGCTTTGGAAATCATGTAAAATAAGGTTAAAATCATAATTAATAGTATTAGATATTAGATATTATAATGATATCTAAGATAATAACAAAAAACTGCAAAATTTTTGTAAAATTACTAACTCAGGGGCAGCAACCCAACAACGGGTTGTTGGATTCGTCTGAAAATTTCAGGGCAGATAAATCTAAATCTGATGAATATTTTAGCCACCTGTCAGATTTGCTCTAAATGCTTTAGTTTCAGAGATATAAACCAAAAACTGCATTTTACCCCTATGTTCTATTTTTAACCAAGTCGGCCATTGGAAAGCGGGGTCATCGGACAAATTTTTTAAACTAGATACCCTTATAATGATTATGGCCAAGTATGGTTAAATTTGTCTCAGTAGTTTCAGAGAAGAAGATTTTTGTAAAAGATTACAAAAATTAACTAAAAATTGTTAAAAATTGACTATTAAGGGCAATAACTCTTAAAGGGGTCGACTGACAATTTTGGTCATGACAACTTATTTGTAGATCTTACTTTGCTGAACACTATTGCTGTTTACAGTTTATCTCTATCTATAATAATATTCAAGATAATAACCAAAAACTGCAAAATTTCCATAAAATTACCAATTCAGGGGCAGCAACCCAACAACAAGTTGTCAGATTTGTCTGAAAATTTCAGGGCAGATAGATCTTGAGCTGATTATCAGTTTTACCCTCGTCAGATTTACTCTAAATGCTTTGGTTTCAGAGATATAAGACAAAATCTACATTTTACCCCTATGTTCTGTTTTTAGCCATGGCGGCCATCTTGGTTGGTTGGCGGGGTCATCAGACACATTGTTTAAACTAGATACCCTAATGATGATTGTGGCCAAGTTTGGTTAAATTTGGCCCAGTGGTTTCAGAGGAAAAGATTTTTGTAAAAAGCTAACGACGACGACAACGACAACGACGGACGTCAAGTGATGAGAAAAGCTCACTTGGCCCTTTGGGCCAGGTGAGCTTAAAAAGAATTAGACAAACAAATTTTAAAAACAACCCTGAAATCTGTTCAACTAAATAACATATATATGATAATGATATAATTACATACATATTGCTGTCAGATGATATATAATTGTGGATTTTTTTGTCAAAGAACTAAAATAAAAAATCACTTTTACTAAAGCGAGACATTATCAATAGATTAGCACATTGTATATATCATGCACATCTTTACAAGTTTCTTCTCTTACAGTATATTTCTTAATGTTATATGAATTATTAAAATGGAGATGTCTGAGAGATCAAGCTTAATAGCTTTAAATGATTAAATTATCAGCTATTGCATTTTTCTATATCAAACAAGAATTTGAAGACAGAGCTAAAATCTTCTGGAATAAATTTTTTTTTTAGCTTTTTTTATTAATAATTTTTCTTTTTGTCAATTGACCAATAAAAACAACTGATAAAAGTTATGATACTGAATATTTCAATTTTACTTCTATTGTAAAGGAGAATTAAATAATTCTTAAAATAGTTTGTTTTATATGTTAATCCTATTATCCAACATCATCAATTTTGACTAAACCAAGGAACATAACTCTTGATTTGTTGTTACTGCTATAGAGAAAACAAAATTGCATCTTTTTCTATGGAACATAATATAAGGTATTTATGTCAAAGCTAAAGAATATTGTTTACAATTTTCATTAATATTAAGTGATCATCCATAACACATGCATTCCAGATGAACAGACAGAGCATTGGATAATACCATGTTTGCCTTATAAACAAATTTATCAATGTGTGAAAAAAACTCATAAGACATAATAAACATGATTTTTCTAGATATCAATCCAAAGCTGAAGAAGAAAATTTGATTTCTATAGCAACATTAGAGGTTTCAAATAAAGACATAAATCAAGAACGGTAAAAGTGACACCACCTGAACTCAATCTTGATCTGAATTTTGTGGTAATTAGCATTGTGTATAAGTTTCATAACATTTGGTTAAGGCAAACTTAAATTAGAGAACGGACCACTGGTAAAGGGGCATAACTCTAGAACGGTTAAAGTGAAGCCAACCAAATTCAAACTTGATCTGGGTTTTGTGGTATATATAGACGGACGTACAGACGGACAAGGGTAACACATAATGCCCCCTCCGCTGCGGCGGGAGCATAAAAAAATTTGAAAAACAAAAAGTTCTCTTTTTTCACTATATGTCTGAAGAATGTGCATAGGAGTCAAGATGGCTTTGTTTTTCTTTTGTAGCTTTTACAGTAAGCCCATTTTTAAAGAGGTGGATTTCTTTTAACCAAAAGATAGTATTTCAGAAAATCTTGAAAATGTCAAAACCATTTATTATTTTAAAAGGTAAAGTCTATTGTATTTAATTTAAAAGAATTTAACCATGCAGATGCATGTCTTTACTGTTAGAATATTATAAAATTTTGTATATAAAAGAACAGAGTGCATTTGCAGTGTTGCATACTTCAGAGTTTATTTAGAAGCAGAATATTAGCCTAAAAGAAATACAAAATAAAACATGTTAATATTCCTTAACTCAGAGACAGCAAATTTAGATCCAAAAAGTGTAATTAAAGTTAATTAGTCGTATGCATAAAGTTAATATAAGGATTTTATGAAAGCATCATCTAAAGGGAATGTATTTTAATATAACAGCTATTTTATGCATATCAATTCTAAGCTTCAAAAACATTGAAACAAATACAGCACCAACATACTTGGAGACTAATTCATTTAAAGACAACTATATATCTCATTCGATTCAATTCAATATGTCATATTTGTTTTTATCTAGATTCTTTAAACAGATAATTCAAATAATATGCATTTACCTGGGTGGCAATATGGTTTCTTGAACCCTAAAAATATTTGGAGACTCAATTGATTATTAGAGTAAAAATATAAACCTGAGAACAAAACTATATTGTATCTTTTAAAACAACAGTATTACACAAAAAATTAGGTTGGTTATCAAATCTCTGAGTCATCATTTTAAAACGTTTGTTAGTCTTTTGCAACCATAGGACTGATGACTGGTTGTCTACTTTTAGAAAACTTTAGTAATTATGTAGGGTAGTTCCCCAGGAACCCATATCACTCATCAAGTGGAATCCAACTCTTGTGGTCTTCATCTCTTGAAAACTCTTTTACACCTTTTTATCTCTGACAGTATACAGGTGGCAAACTTTGATTTTTGAAAAATCTACAACACTACAAAAACAACAGATGCATTGAAGTAATGAGAAAAGTTGGACAAGGTGAGACAAAACTAAAAGTTATCTGTCTTATATGGTCCGAGGACACAGTTATTGTCCTTTGATTTTCCTTGTCTACAAATATAGTCCCTAGTGTGGACAGTGTATAACTTGTAAATTTTTTTCATACACTTTCCAAATTTATTTCTTTAAATTTTATGCATGAAATATTAAGTAGGGGAATGAAATTACACGTTAAAAAAATTTGGGTGATGAATTTTCATACAAAGTATTGATTTGGTCCAGTTAAAAAAGGTCAAAAATTAGTACGCCTGCAGCTGTCAAACTGAACCATAGACCCCCTCAACATAGAATTGTCCATATTTTGAGTTAGAGCTAGTAGAATTTTCTATAATTTTGATATTATTTGTCCCAAAAGTAGTACACTACACTAGTACTGTAAAAATCTTTTTGAGAGAGAGCAGGTGCGATTTTTTTAATTTTAATTTATTGCCTAAAAGAAATGCAATACGAAATAACTGTGTTCTTGGGCATAAGAGATGAATTCAGTAAATGTAGATTCTGTACTTTGGCAACTTTCCTGGATGATGTGCTTGTTTCAATTTGTCAAACTGAATAAAAGTAAAGGATTTACATCTTTATTTGATAGAAATTCTGTAAAAATGTCCCATTTTGCCATTATATAGCTAAAATAAGCATTTAAAGCAGTTTCCATTTTATGCCTAAGAGGTATGCTGATTTTCTATCTGACAGGTTTTTATGTTATGATATTTGTATTTCTATGCTTAATTCAAGTTTCATTAATCATTTGTGAACTCTGAATCTAGAGAAAAGTAGATTATCACAGAAAAAATGTGCAAAATGTGTTGTATCTATGGTCCTGGTCTGACAAACGGCCAGTTTGATGCATGTGAAATGTAAAGAAAGAGCTTTGTACATAAAAGTTGAAGTCCATCATAATATTTCACTAAGTCTGTAATAAAAGCACTTAACAATGATAAGTGCACCTTATTCCTTTCATAAACTACCTTTATTTTCTTCATTAGGATAGTAAGTGATTCAAATATATGCCTGTTGAGACTAAAACTATATGCAAGTTTTCCATTGAAAAGTGAAAAAACTGTGCAGACCCAAAATAATTTTCAGTCTTACATGGCCTAAGACCATTTTATACTCATGTGGTATGCTATTTGTAACTTTTCTTTCCATTTAAAGTTCATTAAATATATATGAAAGGATAATTTATGGTAAAAAAATTTCAAATATTTTATAAATTGGTTAAAAAAATGTATGTTTATGAAAGGCCCCCTTAATTCCAAAATCTCAATTTTCAGGCACAGGCTCATATAAATTTGACTTTTGAATCATTGTAATAAATCTGATAAATCAAATGAGTGTTCATTTGCTTTTAATACATTAAACATTACATAAAAAGGCATTTAAAAAGCAATTTTTTGCAATATTTGAATTTTTTAGGCCCAAATCTTGATAGTTGAAATTGTTCGATTTAAACGTAAAAAATAATCAGCCAAAGTTCAATATTAAAATAGCCATTGTTTCTATAATATATATCCTATGGCCAACTATCTTACAATTCACTAAGCTTAGGTCATGCAAAGTTATATTAGATTGGTCAAGTCTTTCTATCCTTTTAGGTCCGAGGACACAGTAATCATCCTTTGATTTTCGTTGTCTACAAATATAGTCCCAAGTGTGGACAGTGTATAACTTGTAAATTTTTTTCATACACTTTCCAAATTTATTTTTTTATATTTTATGCATGAAATATTAAGTAGGGGGATGAAATTACATGTTAAAAACATTTGGGTGATGAATTTTTATGTAAAGTAGGGATTGGTCCAGTTAAAAAAGGTCAAAAATTAGTATGCCTGCAGCTGTCAAACTGAATTATAGACTTTTCTGAGCTCTCAATTTAAAATGAAATGAATCATGAATCCACAAACTGAAACTGGATTTTCCTTATCACACAATACAACAATACTGAAAGCTTGATATGAACGATATGCAACAAAAGAACATCTATTAAAAATATATACAAAATTGTTATGTGATATGAAGCATTAACTTTTACTGTGTACAGATGTCTTATTACATATGTTACATTGTCAGAACTTAAACCTATATACATGTGCCATAATGTTTTTGACATTACTTTTTAAAATTTCAAAATAGGAAAAATAATTAATTTCAGTTAGTTTGTGAGTGAAAACATCACAAGCTATAATATGGTTGATACAAAGTTAAAGCTTTAAGTTATGAGATCAATAACAGACCCATTCTGTAATATAACTACTACTAATAACATTTAGAGATGGGTACTATTTCACATGCAATCCTTAACTTGTATAAGCCTTAAACTACTAATTTGTGTGCTGCTCATGTACACTTTGTGGAACAGTATCCTGTATAAGTCTATATATAGTCTGAACATGGTATAGTATATCACAAAGAAATATCAACAGGATAAAGATACTCTACACTGAACATGGTAAAGCATATCACAAAGAAATATCAACAGGATATAGATACTCTACACTGAACATGGTAAAGTATATCACAAAGAAATATCAACAGGATAAAGATACTCTACACTGAACATGGTAAAGTATATCACAAAGAAATATCAACAGTATAAAGATACTCTACACTGAACATGGTAAAGTATATCACAAAGAAATATCAACTGGATAAAGATACTCTACACTGAACATCGTAAAGTATATCACAAAGAAATATCAACAGGATAAAGATACTCTACACTGAACATGGTAAAGTATATCACAAAGAAATATCAACTGGATAAAGATACTCTACACTGAACATGGTAAAGTATATCACAAAGAAATATCAACAGGATATAGATACTCTACACTGAACATGGTAAAGTATATCACAAAGAAATATCAACAAAGGGGTAAGACTTAATTTATTGTAAGTTAGTTTCAAATAGTCAATCATGAACTCCCATTTCTACATATGTGACAATATTATTATGGCAAAATCTCCTCCAGATTACACTTCAAATGGCACAAACTTGTGAGAAAAATAAAAAACAAATAGATCAAAGTCTAAAACGGCCAGGTTGCAAATTTTGTGACTAAATTTGGCTGAAAAATGACCAAGTTCCCAAGTCTGAAAAAATAACAAAAAATTTCTCTTACAATTCCATGATAGCAGATGCACAACTTCAACATATATGCAATCTTTCTGTCAAGTGTCAGGGTTATAGGTTGAAAACTGTAGGAGTTGATTACACAAAATTTGTACCCTCTTTCATAAATTTGCTGAAAAATGGCTAAAAATGGCTAAGTTTTAAAGTCTGGAAAAATGAGAAAAAACTCCTCAAACCTAAATAGCTCTAGCATTGACGACTTGGCACCTTTGTAGAGAATTAAATAGTTTTGTTTGTAAAGGAGTAAGTTCACGAAGGGTTAAATTTAGCCCTGAGATTTTTATGTTTTTATTTAATCAGGCCAAAATACTACAAAATTCACTTAGAAATAGTTGTTATATAACTATTAATACAAAATAACTCCTTTTGGGCACATCACATTTAAAATGATGAAGAAATGACCACTTAAGTATACATTATTTGTGTTGTAACATCACTTTTGGTCAAATTTCAATAATTCTTTACAGTTTTTAAACTTATTTACTTTAGCCGCCATCCCTGATCAAGAAAGTTTTTTTATCTTGGGATTCAATTTCATCATTGGCAACTTTTGGCTACAGAACATTTTGGATCCTAGGTTGCAGCTAAGGGTTTCCTCAAGCTTATAGGTCAGAAAAATGCTCAAAATCATCGTTTTTTGACAATATATCCCAAATTTGCTGACTTTGAATCCAAGAATGTGCTCTAATGAAGAGATTTGACTAACCTAGTAGTAAAGCTTTTGGAATAGATACATTTAAGAACCAAATTATGATAAAGTTGAAATTCAAGGTCATATTTGGCCTAAAGTGAACCTTGTTCTTTTGTCAAGCAGGATGACCACTTGCAATTGGCTATTTTTGATTTGGTTTTTGATGTATTTTACTTTCGTTGATGTTCACTTGAAACTGCTATTTTCAGGACGAGGGTGATCAGCTGGGTGGTGGCTCACCATATTGATGCCAACTGGTAGGATTAGTCGATAATAAACTATAGTATGTTTGGAATAATGATTTGTAAAACACCTCATATACAGGACTCTCAGAAGTCTTCTACTATACACCCACCTGTACCCAGTTTAAGACTGCATGCAGACACAGACCAAAATGAACCAGCAACAGACTGTAGCAACCAAATAATTATATATAGTACTGTATGGTGTTGAATGTTTGCTGTAGTTATTAATATAATACCAATACATTGTCCATCTATAGTTGACCAGCATTTACATGGTGTAGTATGATAATCAGAAGAACTTCAAGATGTCCAGGCGCTCTTTAAAAGAATTCTTACAAAAAAAATTAATCAAATGTTTTACTCAAATGTTAATGACTTACAAGTATTTTTTCTGATAACATTTTTTTGAAAGTCAGCTGTAATGACTGAGACTTACTGGCATGACTGGTATTGATCATGAAACAAGTACTAATTTTTTAGTTTAATATTATTTTTTCCTCTTATTGAGAGTAATAGGACCCTGAATAACATATTTTCTAATGTTATTATATTAGTAACAGTGTTACAGTCTGTATATAAATTGCCAAATGGAACATTATTCAATTTACTATCAGAAATTCAAATTTTATTTCAGTTATTTTTAAGCCCAACAAGTGAGTGAAGGATATTTATATTTATGCCATCATTGACCAGAATATATATGTTTTTTTTTTAACATAGTCATACCATAACAGCTTATACTGCAAATTGCATTTATTTAATTTAAATGCCACAGCAGGCCTTTTATATGAACCAAATTCTGTATTCATGAACCAGGTTTCCAGGACCCTAACACTTTAATTCCCTGAATCTTTGTACCGGTAATATTATCCTTTTGTTGATGCATCAATTAAAGAACCTTAGTAAGCGCGCTCACATACCCCACGTCCCCACATTGTCATTGGAGAAATAAAATAAGTGTAAGAAAAAAAAATTAAATCATAATTTCCTGTCAATATGCACATCTACATAGCATGACCTTATTATTTAAAAAGTTTCATGAAATTCTGTGGTGTGGTTTCAGATGAGTTGCGATGACAAACTGTTGCAGTAGTACATTAAAGCAAATAAGTTCAAAGGGGCGCAACTCCTAGAAAAAAAATTGAATCGTAATTTCCTGTTAATATGCACATCTACATATTATGTCCTTATTATCTAAAAAGGTTTCATGAAATTCTGTTGTGTGGTTTCAGAGGAGTTGCGATGACAAACTGTTGCAGTAGTACATTAAAGCAAATAAGTTCAAAGGGGCGTAACTCCTAGAAAAAAAATTGAATCGTAATTTCCTGTCGATATGCACATCTACATAGTATGTCCTTATTATCTACAAAGTTTCATGAAATTCTGTGCTGTGGTTTCAGAGGAGTTGCGATGACAAACTGTTGCAGTAGTACATTGAAGCAAATAAGTTCAAAGGGGCGTAACTCCTAGAAAAAAAATTGAATCGTAATTTCCTGTCGATATGCACAACTACATAGTATGTCCTTATTATCTAAAAAGGTTTCGTGAAATTCTGTTGTGTGGTTTGAGAGGAGTTGCGATGACAAGAAACAGGACTGACGGACGGACGGGTCAAAAACATTATACCCTCCGCAACCCGTTGCGTGGGGTATAATAATGCAATTGAGTGGAACTTTAAAATAACACTGAAGGACTGACTCTTACCTACAACATCTAGCAAGACATAAGCAATGAAGACCAAAGGAGTAGGGACAATAAAGTTGGTGCATATTATGAAGTAATTGTGATGTCATAACATAACAAATCTTGTGTACTTCATTTACATTTCTTGACAGTATACATTTCCAAATGTTATGTTGTAATTCGAAATAGTTCTCAAAAGCTTTATTATCTTGGGCCAAAAAGGGCCTGTCCCAAGTCAGAAGCCTGTAATTCAGTGGTTGCCGTTTGTTGCTGTATATCATATTAGCTCTTTGTTCATTGTTTTGTACATAAATCAGGCTGTTTGTTTTCTCGTTTTAATTGTTTCACATTTGTCATTTTGGGGTCTTTTATAGCTTACTATGTGGTATGGGTTTTGCTCATTGATGAAGGCCAGACCATGACATATAGTTGTTAAATTCTTTGTCATTTGGTCTCTGGTGAAGAGTTGTCTCATTGACAATTATACCACATCTTTGAAATTTTTTACTTAATGCCCCTTCTCCTTTCATAATATTGCAAGACATGATTCTTCAACTGAAATTATTTGAGATTGTAATATTTTCTTATATTGCAGTTCTGTCTGAATATTGATTTTGGTATGCCTAATAGAGCATGATACATCTCCAATATGTTTCACTGAGCTATTGCTTTGAAAATTGGCATTGAAAGAAAAACGAATGAAAAATCAGAAAGCAGTAGTAAAGATAAAGAAATATGAATAAAGCAAACTAAACAAAGTACTTTGTGAACAGAACTATATATTCTATAGATTAATAACTCATGTTTTTAAAATTTTTCTTGGGTAAGTGGTTAGTCCAAACAATTAATAAAGGGAGAACTATTTCATGCTCCTAAAAGTGGCTGAATGATAATATCTGTGATAATTCCACAAACTCAAGTTAAAGCATTATGACAACATAAATTTCCAATGTAACATGATGCAATATGGCTTACCTAATTTTTCTAGTATCAAGTCTGTAACATAAAGAGTCTTTGTCAAAATATGTAAAGACTGTGATGGCAAAATTATACATACATGCAATACAGATATAAAGTACCAGGATTGAATAATTAAAACTTAAGGAATTTATTTTTCATAATCTTTATTTTTCCATTCAGAATTTAACTCAGGTTTTAAGCACTTCGAATTAAAATTACAGAAAATCCTTAGCAACACAGTAATTTCTACATTCAGAAAAAAAATCTGTATCCCCCTATTACCAGTATGGAGTTGGAAGGCAATTATTGAAAATCCAAATACAAATATGACCACAAGTATATAAAGGATTCTACTGAGCTACTGATTTGTTCATATTAAAATTTGCTGATAAATAAATTCATTGTTATCTAACATCTCTTACTTTTTTTTTTATTTAAAACTAGTTCCAGTTCATTAGAATTCAAGTTTTCTTTCCTTTCATTCATAAATGGTTATTGATAAAGACAAGAAATTCACACCCTGCATACATTGTCCTCAATCCTTTTACTTGAATACAAATCAGAAAACTTCATTAAAACAATAACTAATAAGTTATTTCAATCCTCTTCAAATTCAAGAACCTGTACACCAACATTAATCAGTTCACTGTCTAGTTTCAATTTCTAACTCTTCAATATGGAGGTACAAAACACCTATGTAATATTAAAATGGGAAATCTTAGCAATATAAAGGGGTTAGCCAGACACAGAAACATATAACTGCAGAGGGTTAACAAAAGTTTCCTGAAAGGAATATTGTCCAACAGTATTAATCATTACGAGAAGAAATCTGTTTGAAATGAACAAGTTAGGCATTCAACAACATCTTTACCGATTACAAATGACAAACTTCGAAATCTTCCCATTACAATCTTTCAGTAAACAAATACATTATCTAAGGTCAGAAGTAAACAAGAATATGTCCATAGTACCGCACAATCATGTTCTATGTTCAGTGGACCGTGAAATTAGGGGCAAAACTCTAATTTGGCATTAAAATTAGAAAGATCATATCATAGGAAATATGTGTACTAAGTTTCAAGTTGATTGGACTTCAACTTCATCAAAAACTACCTTGACCGAAAACTTTAACCTGAAGCGCACTCGCACTATCATCTTGACCAAAAACTTAAACCTGAAACAGGACAGACGGATGGACGAACAGACACAGAGACCGAAAAACATAATGCCCCTAGGTGGGGCATAAAAATGCTGAATAATTCACTCATCTGTAGTTAGAATTTTCTTCCCTTATGCTGTACTGGAAGGGAGGACTTCATTGACCATACTGATCTGCATTGGGTCATATATGATAGGATATAATTAGAATTTGTTTGAATAACAAGGGGATAACCAAATAAATCTATAGTTCTATCAAATATCAACAGACCTATGCCAATAATAAACTGCATTTTCTTCAGCCATATATTGAATCAGTTACATCTTCTTTTGTTTAGATTTGTAAACTTTTCACTTCAAGACATTCCAACAAAATTTAAGCTTTGCAACTATTAGGAAGGAAAGCACTGACAAAAAAGGATCAAAATCATTGAATTAAAAAGAGAAGCATGGTTTAATATCACTTCAGGTTAAATTTACCTTTTAAAACACTTTTTCGAAAATGACAAGCAAGAAGTTAGATGCATTGTAGCGCTAAGCATACCTCCACTCATAAAATCAAAATATCAGAAAAACAGGAAGAAGGTGTCAGACAGATCATAAAAGCCCTCCCGCATAACTAATTACTGTCAAGCTGCTGACCAATTATGAAGTCATTCTATTCATAAGTTCACACAAAAAAATGTGAAAAATGCAAGGACAAGGTGAATGCAATACAACCCTTACTCCTAGAGAGGGATATAAACAGAATCTATATAGGTTCTAATCATACTAATTGAATTGTTGACATAGAAATATGTTTTGCGGTTTGCGTCAAAACACAGTTAAAGGCTAAAGTCTAGAAGTTTTAGAGTTAATTTTTTTCCAAAGAAAAATGCAACTTTTTGGTAAAAATAGTTATTAAAGGGTGATAACTCTAAATTTGTGTGACTTAATTTAGCTTTTGTTTTGCTGATTATTTTGATGGTTACAGAGTTTGTTATAGTCCCTCTGTTATACTTTACAGGATAATAGTAATTAGTATAAAAAAAAAAATTGGAAAAGAGCAATAACTCCTATCAAGAGTCAACTGATGGTTTCAATGTTATTGACATTCGTGTAGTAATTGTGTTGCTGATCATTTTTGCTGTTTACTTATTAAATTCAAACAACTAAGATGCATGGATGGTAATCAACTGCATACAAAATATCAATGACTTATCTGAAGTATTTATACTTAAATAGTCCTCATCAGAAAACTTAAATCAGCTTTAAGCAAGTATTCTGCTGTCAGAAAATTAGCACCTAAATGTCTTGTAAGGCAGGCAAGACAAAAAGTGCCACTGTGGCCATTAACTTTGTACCTGGTGACAGGTGTAACATTTGTTACATTATCAGAACTTTTATGCTGATTACAATAACATGAAACAATGAAACATGCATCATTCCTATAACAGCTGATGAAAACACCACATAATAATTCACATACATATATACCACTCTCTATATATATTGTGTAACTTATTGTATGTTGGTACGTTTTTACATAATTCATTTTCATTCTTTATAATTCAATTTATAAAGCCAAGACAGCACCAATTAATATTTACCTACAACTAGTTGTTAACTGATCTAAAGAATAAAATATAATACCGTTAAATTTTGTCTTTGTTGCATCAAAATAATGGTATCAAATATTTGTTTTGTTCCATTAATTGATTTAGAAAATTTAATCAACACTATTTCTCTCAGTATTTTCCAAGTCTAAGGCAATTAGATTTGAATTTAATGTGCTCTTGAAATGATCTTGTGAATGTTGTCATTAGTTTTGGTCAATTTATATCCCAGACTTAACAAGACACAATTTGTCATATATGGACAGTTAACAGATACAGAACCAATCCATTTTATTACAATGGCTAGAGAGTCAGTAAAGCAAGTTAATTTTTACAATACTGGAAGTTTATGTTTACTGCTATTTTGTCTGAAAAGCACTTTCTGTCTCAAAAATAAAACCTGGATTCAAGTGTGAAGAAAGTGGTGTGAGGTAAGTTAATGAGGAAAGTAACCCAACAACACAAAAACTTAAAGACATCTAGAGGTCAGAATACAGTCTCAGCAAGAAACAGGTATATAATACATGTAATATGTCAAATTCTATATCACCAAGTGTCTAAAACATTGTAAATAGATAAGAGCGTTTGTTCATGTTGTTATATAGAACCAAAATGAGACACCAACTTTTAAAAGTGACATGGATGTTTTGTAATAGTAACCTATTCATTTAAAAGATTACAATTAAAATCCATTCCAAGGCCAGATAACAACAGCATAAACAGTCTATCATTTATTGTCTTTCATGACTGCACAAAATAAAGCAATTTTAAACCACAAATAATATATCTATGAATGAATAAAGTGAAATATGAGATAAAATAAAAGAATTTATAATTTAAACGTTAACAATAAACCATTTTCATATGTTTGACATATTTTGTAACAAATATTAAAAAAAAACATCTCTCAAATTTACAAATATTGCCTATTATACTGATTACACCACCACCAATCATGTGACTTAACAAGCCAAATATATAAAGCAATATTTTAATAAAAAATAAACTGCTTTGCGGAGCGCAGCTGGATACAACCGCAGAAGTCCAACCCTGAACAGTTGGGGCAAAAATGGACACAATATTCAAGCTTGATACAGGTCTGAATTTGGATTGTAATTAAATATTTGACACATTTTAGGTTTCTGACACAGAATAAATGTAGTCAAAGAACTTGAAATTGGTTGTATGATTTGAATTTATATTCAATTGAAGATTTCTTCCTGTTGTGCAATACACTGTGCTGTTGCGCAATACTTAGTAAATCTGTTTTCAGACTATATACAAAGAATTAGCAAAATAAATTGTGACCCCCAATTTTTTCTTTGGAAAATTGACAATTTCTTAAATCTTGAAGAAAAAAAATTGAACCCCCAAGTTACCCCTAAAATGAATCCCAACCTTCTACTTGTGGTATTGAACCTTTTGGTACAATTTCAGAGCAATCAAAATACTTATACACAAGTTATTGTCCTGAAACTAGAAAAATGCTTGTTTTGGCCCCTTTTAGGCCCCTATTTCCTAAACAGTTCGGACCATCACCCCCAAAAACAATCTCAACCTTCCTTTTGTGGTATTGAACCTTTTGATTATATTTCATAAAAATCCATACACTTAAACTAAAGTTATTGTCTGGAATCCAAATTTATGATTTGAATTTATATTCAATTGAAGATTTCTTGCTGTTGTGCAATACTCAGTAAATCTGTTTTCAAACTATATACAAAGAATTAACAAAATAAATTGGAAAATTGAGTTTCTTTCTTTATACATAATTTAAAAGCAGTGTAAGGGAGGTAATCAAAACATTGTGTTTGAATTACCTCTCTTACACTGCTTTTAAATTGTCCAGGAAACCCTTTTTTCCCCCTTTTTCCCTCTAATTCCGAAACGGTTAGAGCCATTATCCCCCAAAGCAAATCCTAACCATCCCTTTGTGGTATGGAAACTTGTGGTATAATTTCAGAGAGATCCGTACACCGTTCCACAAGTTATTGTCTGGAAACTAGAAAAATGCTTATTTGGGCCCCTTTTTGGCCCCTATTTCCTAAACAGTTTTGACCATCACGCCCAAAAACAATCTCAACCTTCCTTTTGTGGTATTGAACCTTTTGGTTATATTTCATAAAAATCCATACACTTAATTATAGTTATTGTCTGGAATCCAAATTTATGATTTGAATTTATATTCAATTGAAGATTTCTTGCTGTTGTGCAATACTTAGTAAATCTGTTTTCAGACTATATACAAAGAATTAACAAAATAAATTGGAAAATTGAGTTTCTTTCTTTATACATAATTTAAAAGCAGTGTAAGGCAGGTAATCAAAACGTTGTGTTTGAATTACTTCTCTTACACTGCTTTTAAATTGTCCAGGAAACCTTTGTTTTTCCCCCTTTTTTGCCCCTAATTCCTAAACAGTTAGAGCCATAACCCCCCAAAGCAAATCCTAACCATCCCTTTGTGGTATGGAAACTAGAAAAATGCTTATTTGGGCCCCTTTTTGGCCCCTATTTCCTAAACAGTTCGGACCATCACCCCCAAAAACAATCTCAACCTTCCTTTTGTGGTATTGAACCTTTTGATTATATTTCATAGAGATCCATACACTTAAACTAAAGTTATTGTCTGGAATCCAAATTTATGATTTGAATTTATATTCAATTGAAGATTTCTTGCTGTTGTGCAATACTTAGTAAATCTGTTTTCAGACTATATACAAAGAATTAACAAAATAAATTGGAAAATTGAGTTTCTTTCTTTATACATAATTTAAAAGCAGTGTAAGGGAGGCAATCAAAACGTTGTGTTTGGATTACCTCTCTTACACTGCTTTTAAACTGTCCAGGAAACCCTTGTTTTTCCCCCTTTTTTGCCCCTAATTCCTAAACGGTTAGAGCCATAACCCCCCAAAGCAAATCCTAACTAAATCTGCTAAGCTCCACTAAGAATCATTCTTACAAATAATTTTTCACATTGTTCACTGTGAATTCATTATTGATCGTTTGTATCAACCAAACAATTGCCCACTTTCTCCTAAAGAAGTTGTATGTTATTTTTCTAATAGGACATTATGTTAGGCTATGTTCTCATGGTAAAGTAACATTGGATTTAACATTATTTTTTTACAAATAAAAACTCACACTGAACACATATTGATTATGTGGACATGTGATGTGTAAGATGGCTGATTTTTAATAATTCAAAATAATTTTTTGACAGACTGGACAATTATTTATGCAATAACCATATTAGAAAGTACACAAACATATTTTATAATAATATATCATATATCTCAATAACTTGTGCTGCACAAAATCTATAGAATGTATTAAAAAGATATCACAAGATTTAATGAGTATTTAAACAATAGATTTGACAACAGTGAAATTTACTTCCATTGTTTTTTCACTTTTGCCAATATCAGTTTCCAGATATTTTCCCAGAGCTGGTTATCTGTACTATAAATATATTGTAAACAGCCTTACTCATCATGATCCTCTTCTTCCCTGTGACGTGACATTGGCATATCCATTTCATCAAAGTTCCTCTCTACTTTTCCATTATCACCTACTTCTCTAGGACGTTCCATAGCCATGTCCATGTGACTTTCACCTTTACCATTCCTTCCTTCAAGGGCTTCATCTTTAATGATTTCATCATAAAACAAATCTTCTTTTAACTGAGAAAATAAAATTCAATGATTAAAATCATTTTGAGATAAATTACCTTTTCAGTAATGTTGAATGGACCATAATGTAATTCAACTTTTTTTTTTTTCTATTCATGATATCTGGCAATGTGCTCATAAAAAATAGAACTGTTTTTGCAAACTTAAACATGTCTCCCCTTCAAGTCCAATATAGGAAAGATATGACTGGTAAATTTAAACTTATAACTACAGGTACTGCAAGGATCACAAACTATATACCCTTTCCCCTTTATATTTAATTATTCAAGTAGTTCAACAAATATTACATGACACTGACAATTTACTTTGACACACACCATCTTCTACAAAGCATCAGATTAATATTGCATGACACTGACAATTTACTTTGACACACACCATCTCCTACAAAGCATCAGATTAATATTGCATGACACTGACAATTTACTTTGACACACACCATCTCCTACAAAGCATCAGATTAATATTACATGACACTGACAATTTACTTTGACAAACACCATCTCCTACAAAGCATCAGATTAATATTGCATGACACTGACAATTTACTTTGACACACACCATCTCCTACAAAGCATCAGATTAATATTACATGACACTGACAGTTTACTTTGACACACACCATCTCCTACAAAGCATCAGATTAATATTACATGACACTGACAATTTACTTTGACACACACCATCTCCTACAAAGCATCAGAATAATATTGCATCCTACATTATTGTCTTTTAAAAATACATGAATTTGTTATTACCAATGTGTAAGCAAAATTCATCATGTTTAGACAAAAGTGAATAATAACAAGGAGTTGCATGCCATATCTTATAAAGTGTCATTTTCCACATTAAAGGAAAATTCCAAGCTCAAGCGGTATAATAAATATTCACAGTGTCGTCATACAGGAAGTGACTGCCAGGAAGATCTGAAAATTGTTTACAAAGTACTACCCAACAATACAAAGCTGCAGACTAGGATCTACTGGAGAATAAGGAAGAAATAGTTCTCATCAGCAGATTATTAATGAGTGAATCAGCATTAC
Source organism: Mytilus californianus (assembly GCF_021869535.1). Lineage (NCBI taxonomy): Eukaryota > Metazoa > Mollusca > Bivalvia > Mytilida > Mytilidae > Mytilus > Mytilus californianus. The sequence goes on from NW_026262667.1 coordinate 181,827, forward strand.
ATTTAATGGCTAATCTGGACACATCGACACATAGACACATCGATACGTTGACACATCGACATATTGACACATCAACATATCGACACTGGTTTATGATCAATCTGTCGCCATAGCTAGGATTTGACAAAGAACAATATAACGCCTTGTGTTGTGCTATTTTGGCATCTACGGTCCTCTAAGTGTAATAGGGAAAAATTTCCTGCCGTAAGGCTGTGTAAAATACGAATCTACTGGAGTAGGCTGTGTCAAATAGAAATCTAACACCGTAAGCTGTGTCAAATGGTAATCTAGCGTCATAGGCTAGGGCTAGGGTTAGGATTAGGGTTAGAGATAAGGGTTAGGGGTAGAGTAGGTTTAGGATTAGGGTTAGGGGCAATCTAACGCTGTATGCTGTGTAAAACGGCAATCTAGCGCCGTAGTCTGTGTCAAAGAGCAATCTAGCGCTGTAGGCTGTGTCAATGTCGATGTGTCAATCTATGTGTTGATGTGTCAATGTGTCCGTCATTGGAGACTACGATAACAGGCATACATAATATTTGATACAGGTCTCATACATATCCTTGCTGCTGTATGAATACGTAATTGGGTAAGGAACTACTTCTACCGTATATTACAGTTGAGCCGCAGACTAAATATTCAGTCATTCATTAATGCAGACTCTTGAGTAATATTTACAAAAGTTATGGAAGGACAGACTAGCAGAAAGACAAGGTCATTGCTGTATACAAGCCACTTTGTGAGTGGGGTTACAATTATTACCTTAATAACATCAGCAGGTGATGGTTCAGGAAACTTCTCTTTGTTATTCAGATCAGCTGGTGCAAAACTTCTCATTTTCTCTTCTACATTTACCTTTCCACTTTTATCTTTTGCTCCCTGAAAAAATATTGCAAAGTAATCAAATCATTTGGTTAAAGAAATCCTAAACATATTTAGGTACTGGAATCAGGAGTTTTCAAACTTTATCTATTTTTTTTTTTTTTGCAAACAACACCGTTCAAGCAGGCGTATACCACCAGCCATGTTTGATGAAGTTCGTACACATCTACAACACAACAACTACTCACAGCTGGCATAATACGACGCTCACACTCAACTTGGTCATCTAATGTGGTACTTTGCCCAAAGAAAGATGGGAAACTCAGAATGTGTATTGATTACAGACAACTTAATCAAAGGTCTGTGAAGGATTCATACGCTTTGCCACGCAGCGAAGAGATACTAGACACTCTAGGAGGTAACACGCTATATACAGTACTTGATATGAAGAGTGGGTACCATCAGGTAGAGGTAGAGGAGTCCCACAAGCAGAGAACAGCTTTCACTGTTGGTCCACTAGGCTTTTACGAATTCAACCGCTTGCCGTTTGGATTAGTCAACAGCCCAGCAACATATCAGAGGCCTCCATCTTGATATCTGCTTCATTTATCTGGACGATCTTATCATATTCTCCGATACATACGAGGAACATCTGGTCAGATTAGAGAAATTACTGCAGAGGTTAAGAGAGAGCGGACTTAAACTATCCAGCAATACACATTGATAGATAGATAGCATACATACATGTAGTGTTATTGGTATATCACCATTCAACTTTAACATAGTTACAATTAATTATTTTTACACATTGACATTGTTTGAAGATTGATTGTTTACATGAGAGTGCAGATGTACTAATCAGTAATTTTGTTGTGTCCACAGTGAATGAAAATAATAATGTACAGGTAATATAAATTCAGGACACACAATATCATGCGACTGTAATTTTCAAGTTCCCGTTCAAATCTCCCTGGATCAATACAAAGAAAACTAAATTGACCGCGAAATCAGAATGACCAATCAAATACGTAATTTTAAGTAGGTAAGAACCTTCTGAATATTCATGAACTCAATATAAAAAGTAAAATGTAGATTTGCAATTAAATAATAATATTCCTTTACCAAAATTCAAGATTTAAACTTTTATAATAAATACAATCAATTTAAAGTACGTTATAAAGATATTTTTACTATTATTTAATACGCGTAAAAATGACACTACTACACATGCTTTCTTTGATTTTGTTCTTGAAAATGTAATTTTTTTTCATTTTTGGTACATTGGGGTGATGTGAAGTGTTTTTTAAGGGGGAGAGAGCATGAAAATCTCTTTAAATTGCGCATCAAACTGAACACTGTTATTCTGATTGGTCATTGCTGCATAAACATATCTCAAAAATCAAGAAGACACCACCTAAACAGTGTTCTACTGGTAATCATTAAAATCTAAGGTTCCCTACTACTTCAATGTAGCTTTGTACTTTACACCAACTACTTTACATGTCCTAATCAAATAGACTAAACACACCAACTACTTCACATGTCCTGATCAAATAGACTAAACACACCAACTACTTCACATGTCCTGATCAAATAGACTAAACACACCATCTACTTCACATGTCCTAATCAAATAGACTAAACACACCAACTACTTTACATGTCCTAATCAAATAGACTAAACACACCAACTACTTCACATGTCCTGATCAAATAGACTAAACACACCAACTACTTCACATATCCTGATCAAATAGACTAAACACACCAACTACTTTACATGTCCTGATCAAATAGACTAAACACACCAACTACTTTACATGTCCTGATCAAATAGACTAAACACACCAACTACTTCACATATCCTGATCAAATAGACTAAACACACCATCTACTTCACATGTCCTAATCAAATAGACTAAACACAACAACTACTTTACATGTCCTGATCAAATAGACTAAACACACCAACTACTTTACATGTCCTGATCAAATAGACTAAACACACCAACTACTTCACATGTCCTAATCAAATAGACTAAACACACCAACTACTTCACATGTCATGATCAAATAGACTAAACACACCATCTACTTTACATGTCCTAATCAAATAGACTAAACACACCTACTTCACATGTTCTGATCAAACAGACTAAACACACCAACTACTTCACATGTCCTAATCAAATAGACTAAACACACCAACTACTTTACATGTCATGATCAAATAGACTAAACACACCATCTACTTTACATGTCCTGATCAAATAGACTAAACACACCATCTACTTTACATGTCCTGATCAAATAGACTAAACACACCAACTACTTTACATGTCCTGATCAAAAAGACTAAACACACTTACTACTTCACATGTCCTGATCTAAAAGACTAAACACACCAACTACTTTACATGTCCTGATCAAATAGACTAAACACAAACTTGCGTTTTAACTCATCATTACAAAAAGATAAACAAGAATATGTGTCCATAGGACATAATGCCTCACTCTCACTTTCACAATGCCATGTTAAGTGGACAGTGACAAACGGGTAAAAACCCAAACATCACATATATATCAAACCGTTCACTGCATCATGCCTCCCTCTCACTTTCACATTGCCATGTTAAGTGGACAGTGAGAAACGGGTAAAAACACAAACATCACATATATATCAAACCATTCACTACATCATGCCTCCCTTTCACTTTCACATTGCCATGTTAAGTGGACAGTGACAAATGGGTCAAAACCCAAACATCACATATATATCAAACCGTTCACTACATCATGCCTCCCTCTCACTTTCACGTTGCCATGTTAAGTGGACAGTGACAAATGGGTAAAAACCCAAACATCACATATATATCAAACCGTTCACTGCATTATGAACATGTGTACTAAGTTTCATGGTGATGTGACCACAAACTACCTACAACCCAAACTTTAACCTTATATACAGTATCACATTTCTATGTTCAGTGAAGGCTGTTTTCTAGGTTAAAACCAAAACTTTAACCTGATACACAGTATCACATTTCTATGTTCAGTGAAGGCTGTTTTTTTAGGTTAAAACCAAAACTTTAACCTGATAAACAGTATCACATTTCTATGTTCAGTGAAGGCTGTTTTCTAGGTTAAAACCAAAACTTTAACCTGATACACAGTATCACATTTCTATGTTCAGTGAAGGCTGTTTTCTAGGTTAAAACCAAAACTTTAACCTGATAAACAGTATCACATTTCTATGTTCAGTGAAGGCTGTTTTCTAGGTTAAAACCAAAACTTTAACCTGATAAACAGTATCACATTTCTATGTTCAGTGAAGGCTGTTTTCTAGGTTAAAACCAAAACTTTAACCTGATACACAGTATCACATTTCTATGTTCAGTGAAGGCTGAAATCTAGGTTAAAACCAAAACTTTAACCTGATACACAGTATCACATTTCTATGTTCAGTGAATGCTGAAATCTAGGTTAAAACCAAAACTTTAACCTGATAAACAGTATCACATTTCTATGTTCAGTGAAGGCTGTTTTCTAGGTTAAAACCAAAACTTTAACCCGATAAACAGTATCACATTTCTATGTTCAGTGAAGGCTGTTTTCTAGGTAAAAACCAAAACTTTAACCTGATACACAGTATCACATTTCTATGTTCAGTGAAGGCTGTTTTCTAGGTTAAAACCAAAACTTTAACCTGATAAACAGTATCACATTTCTATGTTCAGTGAAGGCTGTTTTCTAGGTTAAAACCAAAACTTTAACCTGATAAACAGTATCACATTTCTATGTTCAGTGAAGGCTGTTTTCTAGGTTAAAACCAAAACTTTAACCTGATAAACAGTATCACATTTCTATGTTCAGTGAAGGCTGTTTTCTAGGTTAAAACCAAAACTTTAACCTGATACACAGTATCACATTTCTATGTTCAGTGAAGGCTGTTTTCTAGGTTAAAACCAAAACTTTAACCTGATAAAACAGTATCACATTTCTATGTTCAGTGAAGGCTGAAATCTAGGTTAAAACCAAAACTTTAACCTGATACACAGTATCACATTTCTATGTTCAGTGAATGCTGAAATCTAGGTTAAAACCAAAACTTTAACCTGATAAACAGTATCACATTTCTATGTTCAGTGAAGGCTGAAATCTAGGTTAAAACCAAAACTTTAACCTGATACACAGTATCACATTTCTATGTTCAGTGAAGGCTGAAATCTAGGTTAAAACCCTTATTTGGAATATATATAAATTAAATAGCTCACTTAATATTGAATATGTGTACTAAGTTTCATGCTGATGTGACCACAAAATATTTTAAACCAAAACTTGATCTTACTACAAAATTAAAACTGATTCGGGACACAGGGATGTACAGACTGGAAAACATAAAGCCCCTCTACAATCTTACATGTGGCATACAAATTATCTCTTCATTGTATACCCCGCATCATCTTTTATCAAAAATCAATGGTGTCAATTAACAAAGAAAATATAACATGTTACACTTGGTATGACAGAAAGTGTAATGGGTATGCCATTTGATGGAGAGGTACTATTAGAATATTTCATATGCAACTTTCCCTTGTGTAACTTCAACAGAATTCAAGAAAAACGAGAAGGTACATTTTAGGGATAACTAGGCTCTTTTAGCTCATGGAAAATGAAATAATGTACTGATATTTTGACTCCTTTATTCTAATTAAATAAAAGATTTTAGAGAATGTTTACATGATCTCAACTTAAAGATGCAATTTTACTATTATGTCATTAAAGTGGCATAATAAAGGAGATTTGCTATATTTTAACGAAATAGGTGCTAATTTCAGAATATCTAAGTATTTAAAATTTTTATCAAATTTTTTTGTATGAAATTTTATTTAAATTTAGATGAATTGGTCTGTTGAACTGTATTTTTTTGCAATTCCTTTTATTTGTATGATTTATTAACAATTATACTCTTGTAACAATATACCCTTTCGCACTGATGGGACATGAGGTCAAGATAAATCTAATAAGGATTACTATGGCTACTTTACTTTAAATATTTTATGTCAGTCAGCAGATAACTGCAAAATATATCTTTTGGACGAGGGTTGTGCTCCATATTATTTCTAAGTATGTTTGAGTGAAAACTGACTGTCAAGATTTTGAGTAATTTTTCGTAATCTTACCACAGCTTTTCCAACAATCTGAAATAAAGACTCCCTCTTCCTTGGTTTGCACTGTTTTCTGCCAACACAGCTTTTTCTTCCAAAATCCACTTCATCTCCTTGGTCTTTCAGATCTGTTCTATAGCATTTTTCTCTTCTTTGTCTGTATCTTTCTTTGGTGCCATCATCAATTTCACCAACACCCAAGAAACGTGCAACACTGTAAAATTAAAATTGAATTTGTTGAAATGAAATTTGTTTTTGTGATACTCAAATTAATGTAAATAATGGACTTATGTCAATAACTAATTCATAAAAATATTAATGAATTTGAAAAATAAGTGAGAAAATCCAGATTAGTCTTGTGAAGTGATACACAGATACAATGTTTCAAGATTAATGCATATCATAGGAATTGTATTTCTGGCATATATCATCGATTCTTATTAATAGATACATATTTAAACTGTTTAATGATATTTGACAATAAATTAATTTGTAGGTGAACACTGCTTGATATCTTGGCTAGAAAAATTGGTATGAATAACACTGATTTTGGGCTTCTTAAATATAATTGCTTTGGATTAGTTTTTCATAATCTAGACAACATATTCATGACAAATGGGCTAGATAGGCAAATGGGGGTACACTTAAAACTGGTTCAACCTGACAAATTACCACATTTTGTGCCTGTACCAAGTCAGGATATCTGGACTATGTGTTGTTCATAGTTGTTTGTGTTTGTTGGTATGTCTGTTTTAAGGTGAAGTGGTGTGTTGGTAGTTAATATGGTCTGTTGCACTGTGAAGTATTTTTGACAATTCCTGTTATCCATGTTTATGTATTGAACTTATACTTTTTGTAATTTGATTTTTAAACCGTTTGTATTTTTCTTTATCTAAATATAATTGTACTCTATTTTCATACGAATGGTATTTGTTAAAATTTACAATAACACATTGTTTGTCACTACATTATAAACTTTAACATTCTTCTGTAAACCATGATTTTTCATCATTGTGGTAAATATTTTTACTTCTTGTAGTGCAGGAATCATAATGTTTGTAGTATTTTATTTCTGATTTAGTGCATTGTTTTTTAATAGATATAAGAAGATGTGGTATGAGTGCCAATGAGACAACTCTCCATCCAAGTCAAAATTTATAAAAGTAAACCATTATAGGTCACAGTACGGTCTTCAACACGGAGCCTCGGCTCACACCGAACAGTAAGCTATAAAGGGCCCCAAAAAATTACTAGTGAAAAACCATTCAAACGGGAATGTTTGTTAAAAGTTTATTCAATTTATCCATGCAACAATCACACATATGGTTTTTTTCTGTTTAATATATAAATGTAGGGTTGCTTTCTTATTTTCGTCAACAAAACAATTTGTGTAATTACTAAAGAATATAAAATATTCATGTGATATATACAGAGAGAGCAGAATCAATTGCTCTCAATCACTAACCTTCACCAAAAAAAAATCCCCATGAAGAGTTATTTCTAAGTGAGATTTTAGATTTATTTCAGAAGAGACAACTAACAGCATAAAATAAAACACAAAACAAAAATAGGGAGACTGAGGCATCCACCAATCTTTAATGGGGTCATCTCCTGGGTTTGGACAGGCAAATTAAATATTTGTTGAGATTAGACATATTTTGTTGATGTTCATCTGGCCTCCTAAATTTGAGGCAACAGTGTTAAATCCAGACAGTGCATCAAACTAAAAATTAGTTGTACTTTACTCATCACCTCTGCAACAATTATTTTATGCAAAAAAGGAAGCTGATCATGGACCAACATAAGCTGATCATGGACCAACATAAACTGATCATGGACCAACATAAGCTGATCATGGACCAACATAAACTGATCATGGACCAACATAAGCTGATCATGGACCAACATAAGCTGATCATGGACCAACATAAGCTGATCATGGACCAACATAAGCTGATCATGGACCAACATAAACTGATCATGGACCAACATAACCTCTAACCTACCTTTGCATCTTTGGCTTCCTTTCAATATTACTTTTCTTTCAAAGGTTTTGCTCCAATTTTAGCCTGAAATGTTACAAAACCAATAAAATCATCTCTATAGAATGTAAAATACACACGCATATTATGCCAAATGAAAGAATACACTAACAGCAGTTAACATAATTCAGTATTACCATGAATACCTAAAATTGAAGGAAAAATACTGAAAAAATAACCTGTTTTCTCCCATATGGATTCCAATTTATACTACAATTTTAACAGAAAAAGTTTGCAGATACAATATTTAAGGTTTAATCAAAATGATGATTGTTGTTACACAAACAATATTTGTTTTATTGTGATTTAAATTTCAAGAAAAATAAGCAAATACTCCTAAAACAAGCATTCTGAGAGTATTGCATGGCAATACATAGTCCCTTACCAGTTAAAAATTAATTGTACTGGAACAAAATGCTGAATTGATATATAACTTGTCATGGTGTAAACTATACAACAAATATCAAGTCAATATCTTCAAGCATGACGAAAAAAAGTGCGGAAAACTGATAATTTAAGTGAATTTTCTAAGTCAAAGGACCATAACTCTGCAAAAAATCATCAAACCGAAACGAAATTCAAACTTGGTCTGTAACTTGTCATGATAAAACTATGCACCTATTATGAAATCAATATCTTCAAGCATGACGAAAAAAAGTGTGGAAAGTTGATTATTTGAGTGAATTTTCTAAGTCCAAGGACCATAACTCTGCAAAAAATCATCAGACCGGAACAAAATTCGAACTTGATCTGTAACTTGTCATGATAAAACAATGTACCAATTATTAAATCAATATCTTCAAGAATGACGAAAAAAAGTGCGGAAAACTGAATATTTGAGTGAATTTTTTAAGTCCAAGGACTATAAGTCTGCACAAAATTATCAGACCGGAACAAAATTTTAAATTGATCTGTAACTTGTTATGATAAAACAATATACCAAATATCAAATCAATATCTTCAAGCATGAAGAAAAAAAGTGTGGAAAACTGATTTGCCGGACTGACAGAAGTACAGACAGACGGACGGACAGACAGACAGACGGAGTGCAAACCTAAAGTTCCCTTTGACTTCGTCTGTAGGGGACTAAAAAGAGTCATCTGATTATTTTAGTGGAAATAGGAAGGATCATATTGTTTTCTTGCAAATTTTTCTATCTAATTATGGTTTCAAGATATTCAGACAATAAACAGTCAGGGATATAACTCTTTAGGGTTATTAGAGAAAATATCTTGCATGTGTTATTACAGATACTTTCATGAGTTGTCTACTCTTTAATCCTTAAATTTTCTAAATCTGTAGTAACATATGTTTGTTATTTGTTAAATAAATCATAAATATTTTAATTTTTAGTGGGCACTTGGGAAGTCCTGAAACTTTGCGCAGAAACTAAATACATAGCCTTGATAACTAATTTTCGAATTAAATTAATACCTTTTTCATCAACCATGGTAAATCAATGAGACAAGGCTTTTAAGGGATAAACTTAGCTGTAACAAGCATTCTGAGAGTATTGCATGGCAATACATAGTCCCCTACCGGGTAAAAATTCATTATACTGGAACAAAATGCTAACTTGTTCTATAACTTGTCATGGTGTAAACAAAAAGTAAATATCATGTCAATAAACAGTGTGGAAAACTGATTTATATATGAGTGATTTTTTCAAGTCCAAGGACCATAACTCTGCACAAAATTATTAGAACGAAACAAAAAATTGAACTTGATCTGTAACTTGTCATGATAAAACTATATACCAATTATCAATCAATATCTTATAAGCATGATGAAAAAAAAAACATTAGATATGATTAATAGTTCTCTTAAATTAGATATGATGTAGTACAGTGTATATCTATTTTCAAATTATAATCAAATATAATTAATAGTTCCAAATATTTTTTCTTTCATTTGTCACAAACTAATATAGATTTGTAACTTATCTATAAAATGTCAACAACTTTTATCTACACAATGTAATGTATTGAAATATATACATTAATAAAAATAGATTATTATCTAATTAAAGGATTTCTCTTCATATTTTTTTATATATATATATGGCATTCAGAAAATTAGTTTATACTAAATAACAAACAAACCTGCCAAAAAATTCTTCAAATAATTTGACAAAGAATGTCTTTTAAAAAATGAGTTATCTCCCTTTGTACAGAAATATGGTTTAACATAGTACTCTAAAATAAGATTTGGTCCAGAGTTATGGTCCATAACTCTGGACTAAATCATCAGACCGGAACAAAATACAAACTTGATCTATAACTTGTCATGATAAACAGTCAGGGGACTTACTTAAATGAGTGATTTTCTAAATCACTGATTCAAGTAACATTATGTCCATAAAGGTTGGAAGTAAGAGTTGTCTTTCTTTAATAATCACCTATTTAAGTGGTACAAATTAATCACTAGACTAAGTGATTTAATTTTATTGTAGCTTTAAATATAGAATACTAATGATCCAGGGACTAATTATGTTGCTAAAATTATCAGAACCAACATCTGTGTTGATAGGATGACCGGGTCATGTCAGGTGATGACCTTGTACTAAATCTAGGATAATGACATAAAAATCACTTGTTTAAGTATCATACCTCAATTTCCTTCCAAAAAATCACTTCTTTAAGTATCATTATTTTAATAACCCCCACTAATTTCAACACCCCCGAACAGTGAAATTTTGGTCGCGAACAGTAGAATTTTATTACATATTCTTTAAATTTAAACCTTGAATTTTACAAGAAAAATACTCCCACTGCTGGGAAAAATCTGTTAAGAAAGTATCAGTTCATTATGTAAAGCCAATTTAATGGCATTTTTTCAACTAAAATAGAATTTGCAGCTAAATGATTGCATCAAATGCATAAACCTGGCAGTTTAAAAGAATCAAAAAGTTAATTTTTTTCAATTTTACTAATGAAAAGATATAATCTAAACCTGTGTGTTTAAAATTTTGGTAAAACTACAAAATCACAATTTGTGACAAAACTTCGAATTTGCTACTTAAATAAGTGATTAAAAAATCATTTATTTCAATAAGTCCCCTGACTGATAAAACTATATACCAAATATCAAATCAATATCTTCCAGAACGAAAAAAAGTGTGGAAAGCTGATTTGCCGAACTGACGGATGGACAGACGGACAGACTGCAAACCAAAAGTCCCCTTCGACTTCATCGGATGGGGACTAATAACAAGGTTTTGTTATTAAAGGCATGTAACTTATTATATGAGACACTTGGGAATTACTGGGAAGCTTGCGCAGAATCTCATTACATGCTCTGATCATCAATTCTTACAATAAATTAAAATACATTGTGATTAAGCATGATGTATGTCCGAGCAAAGGCTTTGAAGTGATGTAGAGAAGCTGTAATAACACCCTTTAGTTATTACAGGCATATTTTTTTCTGTAATAACATAGGTATACTATGTATGATTGGCAAACTATGAACTGTTATATCTTTCTATAGTTTAGTATACATAAAGACAATAATAATATCAATAGAACTTGTATACATTTTAACAAAACAAATGATGTATATTGGCCCTTTGGAACATGTAATATACATATGTTATCACAGTTCTTTGATTTTTTTAGTCCACAATAACAAATGTATGTTATTTTTCTCTAATAACCCTATAGAGTTATATCCTTGACTGAGATAAATGATCATTAATGCATCTTATCCTTAAGTTCTATTTTTTCCATGGTTGCCATGTTGGTTGATAGGCAGGAATAAAAAACACAAAATTAGTACTAGATACATTAAGAATCATTCAGTTAAAGTTTGGTTGAAATAGACATACATGTATTTACACTTTTGGTATGCAGCTGAATTTTGTCTCCAAATGACCCCAGATTTGTCTCCAAATAACCTTCTGATATCAAGCAACAATCAATTTTTATTTATGACGTCTGCTTTTTTAAATTGTGATGCAATGTTTGCAGGAACTCGTGTGATTCTAAGGAATGGCAGACAAATTTGCATACAATGGTAAATTCTTCTTTTGGTGAATGGTTTCAGAGGAGAAGGTTTTTGTAAAAGTTTATGTCGATGATGGGCACTGACTGATGTAAATAGCTCCTATGGCCTTTGGGTTCATGTAGTTGAAGTGGAAGCAAGTTAACTCATACCATTGTAAACTCGTACCACGTAAACTCGTACCACGTAAACTCGTACCAAAAAAGTTAACTCGTACCAACGTAAACTCGTACCACTGGGAAGTCGTACCAATCAGAACTCGTACCACTGCAAACTCGTACCATTAAAAATATATTCAAAAATACGAATGTTTTATGATTTTTTTGGGGGTAAACTTAACAAAAAAAGTTGAATTACTTGAATTGTATACTAGATTTTAATAAAAACTTAGACATAAATACGAATGTTTTATGATTATTTTTTTTAAGCTTTATACAAAAAATTAAAATATCTTTGAATTTTATACCAGAATTTAATGAAAACTTAGACAAAATAATATATGATATATATGTGAAATAATATATGATATATATGTTAATAAAACATAAGGTGTATTTCTTGAGAGAAAAAAATAGTAATATTTGATGTTTTGTTAATTTTTATACATGAATGTTCTTGAAATTGTGGTAAATAAAGCATCAAAATGAAACATATTCTTTGTTATTCTGCCAACACTACCATTACGCCTCCTGGTCATTCACAATACCATTAGACACATCATTAAAAAAGAGGGGCGAAAGATACCAGAGGGACAGTCAAACTCATAAAAAAGACAAACAGACAAATAATAGTACACAAGACACAACATAGAAAACGAAAGACTAAGCAACACGAACCCCACTTAAAACCGAGAGTAATCTCAGGTGCCATTTCATATATTGGCTACTTTTTCTAAAAGAACTATGCATATCTTCCACTACAGGTGATATTTATAAAATAGAAGAATGATAATGACCTATTATTTATATCAAATAAAAGCATGGTCATATTCTGCTACAAAGTGCTGAATATTATATAAACATATATTATTTCATACTTTCTAACTGTTGGTCATAAACAATTTTAAACCTTTAAAACACAATTAATAAATTCTTTCATTAAATAAAATTCCTTTTAGAAACAATAGAAAAATACACAAATCTATTCAATGTTACCGATTTGGAATGATTAAAAATTAAATCAAATAGTTGTCAGTAAAAGTTTAAAAAAGAGTCTATTCAAGAGAGACAACAAAGCCAATCTGCCACGATTTTCTCTGTGGTACGAGTTAGCCGTGGTACGAGTTTGCATTGGTACGAGTTTTTTTTAGTGGTACGAGTTGACATTGGTACGAGTTTACAATGGTACGAGATAACTATAATTCGTTGAAGTTTAAATTAATTTAGTAGTATAAAAATTAAACGGTTTAATAAAGGTTTTCTTCAAATATAAAAAGAGGACATCTGTTACTTTATATTATATGAGTTGTCTACCTTTAGTAACACTTTGAGTCATCAGAATAATATTATTTGTGACTGTCAGCTATTCATCCTAGGATAACAATATAATCTATGGAAAACCAGGTCATTTCTCTCCATTATAGTGAAATAAATAATTGTTTACATCATTAATTCAATTGAAATATTAAAACAAAAACTAATATAAAGAGAGAACACATAATTTTTTGGCTACATACACATAGTAGATTTTGCTAAACACCAGAAGTTTAACAAGGAATTCGGCATATGCAATTACTTTTCTCCACTTATTCTGTTCACCATGAAACAACATGAACACCAAGAAGGTTCACTGCAAATCAGCTTGGCTAAATTAATCTGTTTATTAACTTTCGGTTTACCATTTTTGGCGACTGTGCTTACGAGGGTGCGCTTTTTTCAAACAAACGCATTACTCTGTGGAGCACTTTGAAACCATGCAATTACGTCGTCGGTTTGTGTTTTAAAAATAATTATTTAATAAAAGTACGAAAAATTATTATAAAAAGAAACATAAATTAAGCCAAAAATAAACAGAAATTACAAACAAAATTATACTTTGAAACAAACACACCCTCTTAGTTCGGTACAACCATGAACCAGAAATACCACTATAAAAAGCAACAGTTTACCATAACCCAAAATGTTATGTTATGTTATGTTATGTTATGTTATGTTATGTTATGTTATGTTATGTTATGTTATGTTATGTTATGTTATGTTATGTTATGTTATGTATTGTTATGGGCAAAATACCTTTGTTATAAAAGGGAAGAGAAGTCTGATACCAATTATGCAATCGAGATACCATTCGTCGAAGAACTTGTGACAGACTGACAAAACATTATCAAGACGAACAGAGAAACATTAGTTCAACAAAACGCTAAACAGAAGACTTAAGATTGGTTAACATGAGTCCATCAAAATAAATGTTAGTGTGACAAATATGAACTACATTTAATAGATATGCCAAACAAGAAATCAAAGCATATAATCGGGGGGCCCGTGGTTTTATATATTTGACACTAAACTCCGAAATGATCCTAAACAACACGGTTAATTTTTATTCTTTTTTTTGTATTCGATCAAACACATTATGTATAATATATAATTCTATTTCTCTATGATATATATTTGGTGTACGTGCAATACATAAAACAAAAAACAAAAAAATATAAACAAATGTAAGTTACTGTCAAGTTAAAGAAGAGAAAACATGAGCACTGTATATAATGGCGATTACGGACACATATACTATCGATTGTCAAACCATCTGCGGATTTTTTCACATGACGAACACACATCTTGGAGAAAAAAGTCAATTCGTAATTTTCTAATTCGAATGATGTACGGCATGAAAGAACTGTTGTGAATTCGGGTGCAGAGAGACTGTCCATAAAGACAATGAACTCATTTGGATTAACGTTGATTATTTCCTGCCATAGATCATCTCGTTTGTCTTGTATAGAATCACAGGACACCAGTAAATGTTCAACATTATTCAAAAAGAACTTGCCACATTTGTCACAAAGTAAATGTTCATCTTCGTAACGTACTACAGAACATAAGTCAATAACATACTCGGCAG
Organism: Mytilus californianus; assembly: GCF_021869535.1. Classification (NCBI taxonomy): domain Eukaryota; kingdom Metazoa; phylum Mollusca; class Bivalvia; order Mytilida; family Mytilidae; genus Mytilus; species Mytilus californianus. Next base: position 196,921 of record NW_026262667.1, read on the forward strand.
AGGCACGAAGTTCAGGAAATTGTTTTGCAATTGTCCATGCATTATGTGGTTTGATTGCAGAATGAATATGTTCAAACATAAATTATAAAAGTCACTAGCGCCTGAAATTCGGTATAACCCCAATTTTTCGTCAGTTGCTTTTATTTTCCGGTTTACAATGGCTGACCAAAGTTTTTTTAAAGAAAAATAACCAGTATTTGCAAAAATTCACAATATAATCTGTAATATTATATTCCTCGGCTGCTTTATAAATGTCAGGTATAAAACCAAGTTGTTCTGGGACGCATAGATGTTTGAATTTCATTAGTCTGCTGATCATAATCGTTTTGGTAACGCTGAATACTTCAACCTACATAATCTACCAAAAATAAAAGTTTAAATCTGTTAATAATGCTTTCAATTGAAAACCAACCAAGAAGACTTGTACATTTGTCAGAACGGTTCCGTTTCGGAAGTCCTTGGATGATTTTGCACACAAATTTGTGAGATCTTTCTAACATGGTAAGTTCTGTTTGAGTCATTCATATACCCCAATATAGATGATCATAGATGTATTTGGCAAAACTTTTCGGAATTTTGGGATCCTCAATGCTATGCTACTTCGAACTTAATTTGGCCTTTTAACTGTTTTAATTCGAGCATCACTGATGAATCTTTGTAGCAATATACCAACTTCACCTGCATATGGGATATACATTTCCCAACTCATTCGGTATTCAAGAGCTTGCAGCTGCTACTCATGGATAAGAGTTACTTACCACGCCTCATGTTTCTTATGATTTTAAAATCTAATATTAATCTTCAAAATCTCAGTTTTGTATGATTTTAAAACCGTTGCAAAGATTAAAATTATGCTATTAACAGTCGAATTTGACATAAGCGGTCATCTCAGTAACAGAATCTATGACAAACGAGACGATTTTAATTTAGAAATTTTCAATTTCCATCACCTTAGTAGCAATATACTAGCTTCACCTGCATATGGGATATACATTTCCCAACTCATTCGGTATTCAAGAGCTTGCAGCTGCAGCTGCTACTCAGACTTTATAAAACTTCACCAGTGTCTGAGCAGAAAGTTGATGAACCAGCTAGGGTTATGTCAAAGAACGTCTCGTCCTTTTTCTAAAAAAGTTCATCGGAAGATACCAAGACCTTGTTGATAAATATTCCGTATCAACTTCACAAACAATACATGATGGTCTTGAAGTATAGGTTCTAGGTACTACTGACGTTGTTTATCATATTAATTACGTGTTATAGTGTTATTTTAGTTGTCTTTGTATATTATTAACCTTACTTTTTTGACAATTTTATCTATTATGTCTGTTTGTTTTGTTCACACATTGCTGTGAATATTATCGAATTTTATGCGACTGTCATACAATTGAGAGGTTTAGCTAGTTATAAAACCAGGTTTAATCCACCATTTCTACATAAGGATATGCCTGTACCAAGTCAGGAATATGACAGGTGTTTTCCATTCGTTTGATGTGTTTGAGCTTTTGATTTTGCCATTTGATAAGGGACTTTCCGTTTTAAATTTTCCTTGGAGTTCGGTAGTTTTGTTATTTTACTTTATTTTGTAGAAGAAACGCGCGTCGCGTACAAAATCATAAGCCAGCTTGGTATCTTTCATTAGTTTTTTTCACATACATGTATTTTGGACACACAAAACATTCGTGACATCCGAAAACATCACCAATTAGATTGTATATATATATTGGTATTTTGTGCATCACGGATTCCAGGTTTTACCAGATAACCAACATCAGAATATTTCGATATCTGTGTTTTAACACACAGTGTCTGTTCATTAAAATCAGAAACACATTCATACAATGTATAAGTAAGAGAAACCACTTGGATAAAACTTAAGCGTGATACAAAAAACCTGAAGATCAGTTTAACTCCATCCAAAGAGTATCAGACCAAATATTACATTGAGACAAACCTACAACATGTCACTATATATAATATAGAAATAGCTAAACGAAAAAAAGTTTAGTTTATACAAGTAAAAGAATGGATATGGTGTATTTATTCAAGACACATAAACCCTATATGCACTTTACAAACTCGAAGCAAAGGAACAGCACTCTTATTGCTGTACTTTTATCTCAAAGACATAAGATAACTCACAGTCAAGAACGAGTCCTTTAACGGCGAACAAAAGCTCACTCCTCACTCCAAGTTCGAGACGGCCTATAGCAATTTAAAGGCTTCAGGTGAATTCTTTGCAAGATCTCGTCGGCAAATAGCTACATATAAAAAAAAAATGCTGTCAATACGCAGAATTAACTCTTAACTGTTCACTTATTTATACCATCATCATTGAAATTTAATATACTTTATAATTTACATAGCCTTCGCGCTTTTAAAATATATGTACGTCTATACAGCGTTAATTTGATTAACTTGATTTTAACACATAAATGGTGACTTATCGTAAGGTATGATTATACTTAGAGACTTGAATGAAAAAAAGCATTGCACATTTTATGTTTTGTTGGTAACGTTGTTAACAAGGCAAACAAGTTCAAGAGTTTTCATTGCGATAAGTGAATTTATTGACAAGGCGTAAAATGTAATGTTTATTCTCTTTATTTCGTTTTATCCAATTAAAAAGTAAAATAACAAAAATACCAAACTCCAATTCAAAACGTAAAGTCCCTTATCAAATGGCAAATCAAAAGCCCAAACATATCAATCGAATGGAAAACAACTATAATATTCCTGACTTGGTACAGGCATTTCCTTATGTAGAAAATTGTGGATTAAACCTGGTTTTATAACTAGCTGAACCTCTCAATTGTATGAGAGCTGCATAAACATCCAATATATTGACAACAATGTGTGAACAAATCAAACAGATATAATAGGTAAAAATGTCAAAATTGGGGTACAGCAGTCAACATTGTGTTATAATCTTAATGACTATACAAACAAACAAATATGTCAACAAAGAAAAACAAAATGAAATATAGACAAAGCACATAAGCAAAAATGAAAGACAAAAATACAAAAAAATGACCATAGCACAATAACACAACGGCGGGATGTATAAGTACCGAGCCACGCCAAAAGAATATTACCTAAAAATTGACTAAACAGTAAAGGTTAATAATATACAAAGACAAATAAAAGAACACTATAACACGTAATTAAGATGATAAACAACGTCAGTACCTAGAATCTATACTTCAAGACCATCATGTATTATTTGTGAAGTTGATACGGAATATTTATCAATAAGGTCTTGGTATCTTCCGATGAACTTTTGTAGAAAAAGGACGAGACGTTCTTTGATATAACCCTGGTTCATCAACTTTCTGCTCAGACACTGTTGACGTTTTATAAAGTCTGAGTAGCAGCTGCAAGCTCTTGAATACCGAATGAGTTGGGAAATGTATATCCCATATGCAGGTGAAGCTGGTATATTGCTACTAAGGTGGGGGAAATTGATAATTTCAAAATTAAAGTCAGTCTCGTTTGTCATAGATTCTGGTACTGAGATGACCGCTTATGTCAAGTTCGACTGTTAATAGCATAATTTTAATCTTTGAAACGGTTTTAAAATCATACCAAAACTGAGATTTTGAAGATTAATTTTAGATTTTAAAATCATATAAAACATGAGGCGTGGTAAGTAACTCTTATCCATCGTTCTTGACAATTATAAACCTTTATTAAAACACGTGGACAGGTTTAAACTAAATTAGTCTAACTATTCATTAATGATTTTCATCCATCTTAAAATGATATAATGTTTTAATTTCTTGTCAGATTGATATGTGCAGAGTATACACAAGTTCTCTCTCTTTTATCTTATTCTAACATATTTAAATAAATTTTAACATGATTATTTATTTTAAAAATAAACGCATATATATTTTAGTGCAGTGACCCTGCAAATAGGGTGGATATCCTACAGAAGCAGTAGGTACTATACTGTTTTTTTTTACAGTCCCCTGTTATGCCTATATTATTGAGTTAAGTGGATTTTCTTGTCTTATTTTTATTTTGCGTTGTTCATTGTTTCATTTTTTATTCCAGTAATCGTGATGATAAGGAGACGATTTATTTTCAAAATACTTATCTAATGCCCAACACATTCTTACTGACTGTTCGGACTAGGAATCTCGTCAGTGGTGGTGGTTGGCTATCATTAAAGGATTTGTTGTTGATATACAAAATTCTAGATCTTTGCTTGTCTCAGTTGAACTCATTCGGTTCGGTTTGATGCTTAAAACCCTATGGTGGTTACTTCTAAATATCTAAATTTTCTGAATTTGTGTATATAGGTTGCTGTAAAATTAAGTTATAAATAAACTTGTCGTTGGTTCATGTCTGTCATATTTGTTTTTCGTAAATTGTTTTGTTATAAATTAGGCCGTTAGTTTTCTCAGTTGAATTGTTTCATATTTGTCATGTCGGGGCCTTTTATAGCCGACCATACGATATGGGGTTTTCTCATTGTTGAAGGCCGTACGGTTGCCTATAATTGCTTACATCCACTTCATTTGAAATTTGGTGGATAGTTGTCTCATTGGAAATCATACCACATCTCCTTATTTTTATATTGAAAGTGTTATTTAGATGTATCATTTAGATGATTTAAGTGTTTCATTTTTAGACGAATGATATCAAAGTATATCATTAATCACCTTCTGTCAACATTTTGTGACAATTAAATTTGTTGTTTATTATTTGGAACTCTATAGAAATTGTGTTCAAATCATTTCAATCTCAAATATTTGTATACGGTTTTCATCATTAAATATTTCTTAAATATTTGTAAAAAATTTAAATACCCACTTTCCTTGTTGGTTATTTTTTTTTTATAAATTCAAACAAAATAGTGAAAACTGAAAGATTTGTTGTCAAAGCTTATGCTGTATATGTGTCAACAAGCATTAACATGAAACCACACATATCGTTAGTTGGATAATATAATGACTTTCTTTTATATCAGATAAGACCAACGTTTGTCAATGATGAAAGTGCTTGTACAGTCGATTTATGTAACATTAGCCATTTTACAGTTTTGAAATATTATTATCAATAATTATTACGATTAAATCTGACATCAGATGAATATTTGGAGCATTATTGTGCAAGAGATGACTTAATATGTTTTATTATCACGGCGCCCTTTTGTCAACGAAGACAATCAGCCGTCTTGTCTCAGCCATCTTATGTCCGCAAAATTGATTGTTCTGCTTATCATTAATCGTTAGTTTTTTAATCAAGTTTAGTTGACATTGCCGGTGATGCTGCGCCATTGCATACGTTATCGCCCTTTGATGGAATACCGTTGATTGATAGGCGAGACAATATCATGAATGTTTAAATGGGTAAATATGCATATTGAAAAAAAGGAAGATGAGATCTCGGAAACATCACGATATTACCGTTTTTATCATGAAGATAGCCAATTAACGGATGCCTTAATTGCAATTATGAAGCAACATAGCGGATGTAAATTCACCTATAAACATGATAAGTTCGTTATGTTTTTTTGTTTTTTTTTGTACACAGGATTAACTTGGTATTCTATCAATCAAATAATGCATATTATGAAGAAATTGAATTAATGAAACAATGAACATGTTCAAAAGACTGTTTATTAAACGCAATGGACGAACGCTACATATAAAATAGAAATAGATAACATTCCATCAAAACGTAAAAGTGACATATGAAGGCCTCACTGTGACTTTGAGATGAAGAACAGCAATAAAAGCGCTGTTCCTTTGCTTATTTTGTGGTTTTTTTTTGCTGTGCATGTACTGATTTTGTGTCATAGATGGATACCCCATATCCTTTGTTTTTCTGTTGTATTATTTCAAAGGTAACGATATTGAGTTACCAAACAACACATGTGTATCAAAATAGACATTTTGAGGTAATCATATGGTGAATCGGTGCAGAAGCGACCCTCCCCCAAATAAAACCCAAAGTAAAATGGATCTCCGATTTCAAAAAAATATTCACCCGCTTTACTTCTTATAATTTGATATAGCCGATGTCTTTTAAGATACAGCAACGCAATTAATTGTAAAAAAACATCTAATATAGTGCCATGCTAAATGTTAGCACAAAATTTATCAACTGATAAGTTAAAAAGATGATAAAATTATTTCATAACAAAATCTATCTAGCTATGCAAACGAATGATATATACTGCATATATCGGGGAGCTAGTGTAACATTTCCATTAAATAAAGAAAATGGACAATGGCTAACAAGAACGCCGTCTGCACTTCATTAAATTAGGTTGCAAAGAACTTTTTGTAGAAATTGCAATATTAATGTCCAGAAAATTAGACCATTAACTAAGATTCATAAGATTTAGTTATGGTATGGTGCAATTTAGAGAGAATGTGAATTGTCAATATTTGAAGTCTGGACTTCAAAGTATGTTACCTATAGTTTCTAACCTTCTACGTCATTTGGGCGTTGATGGAGAGTTATCTCATTGGCAATCATACCACATTTTCTTATTTTTATATTCGAATTTAAAAAAATCATTCAAAGGTACGCACTACAGAAGTTCAAACAGCTTTGTTTAAATTCGACCCTGCACTTTACAACTTTCAGATATATAAGATTTCAACGACAATTTGGAACAATGTTTCATTCTAAAAGTAGTCATAAAAACTGTAAAAACTGTGGTAATCTCAATTCTGATACCTGTTTTCAATTGACTTGACCATTAATTGTTACAATACACACATTCACAAGGATCTGAATTGTGCTGCCTCTAATATAGTGTACAGTATTGAATGTACAGTATTGAATGTACCGTATTGAATGTATAGCATTAAATGTACCGTATTGAATGTATAGCATTAAATGTACATTATTGAATGTACAGTATTGAATGTACAGTATTGAATGTATAGCATTAAATGTACCGTATTGAATGTATAGCATTAAATGTACATTATTGAATGTACAGTATTGAATGTACAGTATTGAATGTATAGCATTAAATGTACCGTATTGAATGTATAGCATTAAATGTACAGTATTGAATGTACAGTATTGAATGTACAGTATTGAATGTACAGTATTGAATGTACAGTATTAAATGTACAGTATTGAATGTATAGCATTAAATGTACAGTATTGAATGTACAGTATTGAATGTACCGTATTGAATGTATAGCATTAAATGTACAGTATTGAATGTATAGTATTGAATGTACAGTATTGAATGTACAGTATTGAATGTACAGTATTGAATGTACAGTATTGAATGTATAGCATTAAATGAACAGTATTGAATGTACAGTATTGAATGTACCGTATTGAATGTATAGCATTAAATGTACAGTATTGAATGTATAGTATTGAATGTACAGTATTGAATGTACAGTATTGAATGTACAGTATTGAATGTACAGTATTGAATGTACAGTATTAAATGTACAGTATTGAATGTACAGTATTGAATGTATAGCATTAAATGTACAGTATTGAATGTACAGTATTGAATGTACAGTATTGAATGTATAGCATTAAATGTACAGTATTGAATGTACCGTATTGAATGTATAGCATTAAATGTACAGTATTGAATGTACCATATTGAATGTATAGCATTAAATGTACAGTATTGAATGTACCGTATTGAATGTACTCTTTGTTGGCTAATAGATGTCGGTGAAAAAAGACTAACGAAAAATGTATATGATCACCGGTATAATGTTAATGATCATAAGTGCAATAATTTTCTCCTTAAAACTCTAAGCAACGTAACCATTCCATTGTTTCTGTAAAAAAGTCAGAATTATAGAGAAAATTCATCATTCAACTAATGACCCCATATTGAGTTCACCATATCGCATACAACTAGAAATTTTCTAAATTCGAGAATAAGGAACAGTTTTGTTCATACGGATGCAACGACAAATCTGATAGTGTAGGTAGTTTGTCTAGTACCAGGTGTAGGAATATCAACACGTCAGAATTATTAAACACATCTGTTCAACGCTATAGAAGATACAGTCATTGAAAATATACATCACATGTAGTTCACACCGTATCTATAGATGGTTTGTTTTCATCCTCTGTTGGAACACCTTTCGGAATAATTCGTGTTCATACTAAACTGTTGATTCAAGTTCTGCTAAGTAAAGACTGGTTGCAATAATTATGGGCATTGCAAACCACAAGCTATTCAAACCTATTCCAAAGATGATAAAAAACGCCTTTTTAAAAGTAGAATTCGCAAATAATGGTTTAAATGCTATCAATATGAGCAGACTTTCCACATAAGATATATTCAGAAAACAATACCGGAGTACCCAAAAGACACAACTATACCATTAATTGCATATTCTCATATCATATTCATTGCACCCAAGATCTTTAAGAAAGTTTCAAGTACCTCTACCATTAAGGATGTAAACTCCATTTAGTGACGTATTGGAAAACTCGATGTGCCATGAGGACACATGAGGACACGGGTTTCGCAAGAAACCGATGTTGTAGATGCTTTAATATCTTTTCACGACACAAATATTGCTGTTTCAGCAGACAAAGCCTCAAACTTTATTGTTTTGTATGCACAAATCATCATTTATAATGTCTAACAAAAGAGCTAGGAATTCACAGCTAATTTAGGAATTCCAAAAATAAATCTTCAGCATTCACGAAAGAAGAGATTTTGGAACGGTATATAGCCGGGTCGTCTAGATGTTCGAAAGTTCTTTTTAAAGTTCCTACAACCATTATTCCATTATTCCTACAGTTAAAGATGGCATTCATATATATTGTGATGATATTTTTTGATCCATTGGTGTTATTCATAAGTGGATTATTACAAATTTTAAATATCTACCCAAAATCTGCAAAATCACAATCTTTACATTTTTGCAGATATATCAAAATGTTTGGTTTTTCTATGCTCTACACTTATGTTCTCCAAGCTCTGTTGAACGACCGACTTCATTGTATCAATAAACAAAGCTTTTTCTACAAATAATGGGATCATTGATACAAATTTCTTGGTAATGAAAAATCTTTCTTTGCGAAGAGCCACACTTTCTCACACAGCAAATACACTGAAGAGGATGTCATAAAAATGATTGGCATTTTGATCGACAGCATGTTTGCTGATTGTGGTTGATTGATATATCCAGAGAAAGTCGGTATTCCAATGGGTCAAATAGTAAACCCTTACTGGCAAACTAGTTTTTGTACTCATATAAAGCAGAATTCATACAGAACCTTCTCAAAGACCTAAAAGTATCTTACAAAGTTCTTAAACTTTAATTTCAGATATGTTGACGATGTCGTATCACTCGACAACCGACATTTCAGCGCGTGCTTCCTTATCATCTATCCCAGTTGAAAAGAGAATAAGAATGCTACCGAAAGTAAAAGGAATGCTTCATATCATAACCTTTTGCTAAATATTGACACCGATGCGACTAGAATCTATGACAAACGTGATGATTTCAACATTCCAATCGTCAACTTCCTATATCTCAGCATTTCAACTAATAAGTTTCGCTCGTGAATGTTCACACTACATCAGCTTCATTAACATGAGTGTGATTCTTTCATAAAACTGCTATGAGTTACGAGGACGAGCGAATGAAATCGACATTACAACAGTTTGACTGTTATCGTCACGAATTGGTTGACTGATATGATTTGTCTTCGTCTCACTAGCTAGATGCTTTTGCGGTCTTGGGTTTTTAGATACGGAATAAGTCGTCTGATTTGTATAATTACAGATCATGTCCCGATTGTGACATTTTGACTAAGTATGCATTCGCATGCCAAGTAATGCATGTATAGCAGAGTACGCCTACCATGTCGACGTACCCGATCTCTATCCTATTCATGTCGACGTACCCGATCTCGATCCTATTGATGTCGACGTACCCGATCTCTATCCTATTGATGTCGACGTACCCGATCTCTATCCTATTGATGTCGACGTACCCGATCTCTATCCTATTGATGTCGACGTACCCGATCTCTATCCTACTGATGTCGACGTACCAGATCTCTATCCTATTGATGTCGACGTACCCGATCTCTATCCTATTGGAATTCATACAATTCCCACAGTTATCCAGCTATGACTCCTGTATAGAAAACCCTTAAATTACTGCTTTCCTTTAGCTTTATATAAAAAATAATTATGTTTAACATAATAGAATGAGATATTATCCTTTTTTTATATAGATTTTCCATTCAAAAATAAATATTTTTGAAAACATTAGAAGGCATAATCGGTTTAAGGCACACCAATTCAAGGTTTACAGCTAAATATCCTCTTATTACCCACTTTTAGGAGGAACTTAGAGCATTTATTCATCACAAGAAACCCTACATCAAGTCCAGATGTAAGATCAGATGATAACATACATGTATATAATTTTTATAGTGTTTTCAACACTGGTGTTAAAAACTTTAGTATATTAATCACAGTCTTGATTTTATCAGTTAACGTTGTAAATGGTGCTATTCTAATGTATTCACTCAAACTTTTATAATTCTGTTATATTGTTCTATCATATTCATAGAATATTCAAATACAACCATTAAGCCTTAATTTCCCAAGAAGTAAAAAGAAAACCAAAACGCTCTTGCTATAGATATTCGAGTTTTCTTTTTGATATCCCAGGCAATTTTGTTATAGAAGACTTAGACATTGAAAATAATCAAGCAATATCAATTTTCATAAAAAGGGATTTAAATGTCATCTAATTTCTACTATAGTTGGTCGTTAAGTCATCGACGAATCTATTTCGTACTTCGGGCAATTTAATTGTTAAGGAGAGAAAGGTGATAAAATTAAACAATAAAATCTCATTTAAAATATACAATTAAGATAAAACAAACTAAGGGAAATTCCAAAAGACTAGGCGCGTCGACTGGGTAAACGTATCCTGGTAATTATGCATCACGCGTACTTGCGAATCCGAACTCAGCAAAACTGTCACAACAAGAAAATGGAAGCAATCGACAAATTTACATATCAGACGACTGTCCTGGTTTCAAACGATCTTAGACTGCGAAACATGTATCTTGTTAGTTGAAGCACAGACTCATTATATCGATCAAACAATTGATGCTTGTCACCTAACCCTTGTATGGTGTCGATTTCAGTCGTTTTCTCAAAATCCTATCGGTTCAGTTTTTGCATAATGGGAACAACCTTGTTTTATATCGATCAAACAATTGATGCTTGTCACCTAACCCTTGTATGGTGTCGATTTCAGTCGTTTTCTCAAAAACCGATCGGTTCAGTTTTTGCATAAGGGGAACAACCTTGTTTCTTAAGTCCGTATAATGTGAACAGGCATGCGCTTAACGCATCAATTGAGAAATATAAATGTAATACCAAAGGACAGCTGTTATGCTTTTGTTAAGAAACGGAAAGTTGTCAATGAGAAAACTAAGGTCATAACGTTGGTCATAGTTTTAGTTTGAAGTCGTCCATCTGTGTCAATATCAAGAAAAAGATCTAGTTTTATGAAGCAGACCTTCTAGTTTCGATACTATCCTCGATTTCAAGTTAACAGGGATGTATGAGATTCAAGCTTTCACTGAAATGTGGCTAATGGAGTGACAGAATTGAAAGGTTTTTACTTTATAAGGATTATATGAATTTTGTTACTGATGATACTAGACATTTCACATTAACTTTATACACAATTTTCTATAAAGCCATGTAAAAAACATCAAAGATACAAAACTTATAACTTGATACGCCTGACATGCGTTTTGTCTACATAAGAAACACCAGTGACGCTCGAATAAAACAAGTTGAAAGTCTCTTAAAATAAGGAATGGAGCATTGCAAGCCAACAAATTCCGAAAGTTGTGCCAAATACGGCTAAGACTATCGTTGCCTTGGGATAGAACAACCTTGATATTCCGAATAATTTACAATTTATAAGCAGAACATAAAGAGAAAATGACCACATCGATGATACCCAGGGGGTGAAAGGTTGAACAGAAGTGGCATACAAAAGCTGTAAAACAAGGTTTTATCCACTTTTTTCTACATAAGGAAATGCTTGTACCAAGTCAGGAATACAACAGTTGTTTTCCATTTGTTTGATGTGTTTGAGCTTTTGATTTTGCTACTTGATAAAGGACTTCCCGTTTTGAATTTTCCTTGGAGGTCGGTATTTTTGTTATTTTACTTTTGTTTTTATACACAAAGTGGTTATAAAAGCTCATCAAAGATAACAAGCTGTGAACGCCAGACTATTCAGGGCCGCACGAATAAAAACGCCAAATCAAACACGAAGTTGAAGACGGAAATTCAGAAAAGATATGCCAAATACTGCTATGGTAATCTATGTAGAGGATGGGGAAATCTGAGTGTTTCGAATAATAAAAAAAACATATAAACAGAACATTTACAGAAAATTATCATACCAATGATACTGCATGTCAACACAAGGACTTATGGGTGGTGTTCGCGGGTTACGAAACGTCCATCAGTAATGTCATTGGCCGGTGATTGTGATTAAAGATACCAGGTTTATATTGTTTAAATTAGACCCGCGTTTCAAGACTAGACAACAAATCAAACATTATCATGTGAAAAATCGACCAACACTACTTTCCATTTGTTTCTTTGTAGTTTTGGCTGTTTTATCTGCAGTTATCATAAATTTGCTGATGTTGGTTTTGCTACCAATCAAGACATTTTGTGTGTTAAGATCATTAAGATCCTAACTTAAATTCATCATTCATAAATAGTAATCTCAAAGAGATTTAGTGCTTCACATATAGTTGAAATATAATTATTCAGTGAAGCTCTAGATAATATCAAACAAAGAGACCTGGTATGATTCCCAATGTGACAACTATCCACCAGAGACCAAAGGACAGTGATGTTAAATTGGATGCATTGTTTGTTTCATTGTTTTGCTTGATTTCCATCAAATCTCCTTTTATTTATATAGATAATATATAAGGAAAGATAACATTAGAAAATATACTGCCACTTAAAGAAAATATGTTCTCATAAATTCTACTTTGGATGGTAAAAAGTAAAATAAAAAAAATACCGAACTCCAAGGAACATTCAAAATGGAAAGTCCCTTAACAAATGGCAAAATCAAAAGCTCAGACATCAAACGAATGGAAAACAACTGTCATATTCCTGACTTGGTACAGGCATTTCCATATGTAGAAAATGGTGGATTAAACCTGGTTTTATAGCTAGCTAACCCACATCTCCTTTGTATGACAGTCGCATAAAATTTCATTATTTTGACAACAATGTGTGAGCAGAACAAACAGACATATAACACTAGTAGGTAAAAATGGAAAAAATTGGGGTACAGCAGTCGACATTGTATTATAATTTTAATCGCAATAAAAACAAACAAATATGTCAACAGAGAAAAACAAAATGGCATAGAGACAATCCATACACGAAGCACATAAGCAAAAATGAAGGACAAAATACAAAAGATGACCATAGCACATTATACAATGGCGGGATGTATAAATACCGAGCCATATCAAAAGGATATTACCAAAAACGGACTAAACAGTAAAGGTTAAAAATATACAATGAATAAAAAAGAACACTATAAAACGTAATTAAGATAATAAACAACGTCAGTACTTAGAATCTATTCTTCAAGACCATCATGTATTATTTGTGAAGTTAATACGGAATATTTATCAACAAGGTCGTTCCGATGAACTTTTTTTCTTTAGAATAAATCATATTGTTGATCATCGAATTCCCGAAATTACAATGGCAATTAAAATCGTATACAATTCAATTATTTTTTAAGAGTAATTATATATTTTTAATCAAGTGTGGTTCATATGAAAATATTATTTTCCTTGAGTAAAATCTAGAATGTGTACTTACTTGTTGTTCGTATGTTCAGTGTGCATTCAGTTATGGCCGTATGACCTACAGGTTAGGCATGACTCTCACGTCATCTATATTCCTTATCAGAATTGACATTAATTTTTTTTTACCAAAAACCTGTGTGGAAGAAATGGCATTTCCTAAATTGTACCATTTTGACAACTTTGTAAAGATGTTGTCATTGAGATAAGCAAAGAAAACTGTTTTTTATATATATAAAAGTATTACCAGACAATCAATGTTATTTAGCTACACAATTAGAAACTTTGTCCAACATAATTGTAACATATTTGTTATAGAGATAAAGTCTTTGTAACCTGAGAGTCTGTGGTTCTAATAGCATTCACCTACAGCTTAGCCAGTTTAAATGGTTTAGCTTTCTACAGTAAAAAATGGCATTTAAAATATTGTGATCAGGTAATAGTATATTCAAATAGCGGTGTCAATAAGATGTAAATTCTGAAAAATTTAAAAGATCTACGTTTAAATCCCCAATTACAATCGTTACAATTTTGCAGTAGTATCAAAACCTTTGATTTTTCGTCGCTTTACACTTTTATTTCCCATACTTGTTTGAAAGATCGACTTCATCGTCTCATTAAACAGAGCCTTTTCTACATAAATGGGTAACATAGGTACAAATTCATTGCTTAAGGTCATGAAAAATCTTACTTTGTGAAGAACAACAATGATTCTCATAACAAATACTAAGTACGTTGAAGGTGATATCATCAAAATGCTGGACTCTTTGATCAACAAATATTTTTTGAGTTTGCTTGATTGTATGGAAACGTTTAGGTCGTTTACACTATACGGTCTTTAATACAGACGTGTGTGTATAAACTACTACAACAGAGTAATGAGGAAGTAACTACTGAAATCGACACTACATAAGTTTTACCAATTCGGATGGCAGGTGATGCATGCATAACAATAGAATCTTACCCTGTCGACGAACACAGTTTTGCTCCTTTTGGAGTTCATGGATTTACGAGATTTGAACTTCGGTACTTCTGTCGACTTTATTTATTAGAGACGGGTTTTCACAGTTTTTCCAAGTATCACTGTGGAAAACACTCATGTTAATCAATCTATTCTAAACCATTGAATTGTATTTGTAGAAGGATTTATTTATCAACTTTTGTTTTCTCAAATTCAACTTTACCGGTTGTTTTCAGAAATTGAGATGGTTTTCATGTTTTAATTCAAAGGGTTTAGAGGTTTGAAAAATTGCATGCCATAATGTCTGCACTTGTCTGCGAAAATCAGGACGAAAACAACAAGTATGGTATCGATTTTCGTACATATGAAAAGTCTGGAAAGTAAAAAATATAAAGGACATTTATTCAGTTATTCAAACCCTTTACAAGTTACATGTAAAAAATAATTTTGAAACCACAAACAACTGAACAGCTGAAAAACATTTACTTGGATAAACAAATAAGATAAAATATTGCCATTATAAACCTTTCATCTAAGTTCTAAGGTCTTGTATTTAATGTGGCCAGCAAAGTATTAGTCACATGTAAAATGACTTAATGTCGTCTTGATAAAGTGTCCGGTCAGAACAGATATGCTACACTTTGTATATTTTACTTGTGATGTTATGCGGAGTAGCGTTTATTGGGGTTAAGGTAAATATATGTGTCACCTCTTCTGATAAGACAAATGACGAAGGGTAATAACAGAGGGAAACGAAAAAGAACACCATCTGGTATCGGTATTTAATATCATATATCTTGTCTTTATATGATGAAGATACTATTTAATGATAAGAGAACATTATTCCGTTCAAAGAACAATAAAACTGATGGAAGATCATAATAGGTCATATCTTTTCGTTTAAAAGATATTCTTTTTCACCAAGAGTAAAAAAAGTTGAAATTTTAGTCTGTAGTTAACTTAACATTAAAATTCTTAAGAACCAATAGAATGCAAAGGTAGGATAGTGCTAAAGTATTGGTATGATTGTAAGGATACCAATAGAATACAAAGGTAGGATAGTGCTAAGGTATTGGTATGATTGTAAGGACACAAATAGAATGCAAAGGTAGGATAGTGCTAAGGTATTGGCATGATTGTACGGATACCAATAGAATGCAAAGGTAGGATAGTGCTAAGGTATTGGCATGATTGTAAGGATACCAATAGAATGCAAAGGTAGGATAGTGCTAAGGTATTGGCATGATTGTAAGGATACCAATAGAATGCAAAGGTAGGATAGTGCTAAGGTATTGGCATGATTGTAAGGATACCAATAGAATACAAAGGTAGGATAGCGCTAAGGTATTGGCATGATTGTAAGGATACCAATAGAATGCAAAGGTAGGATAGTGCTAAGGTATTGGCATGATTGTAAGGATACCAATAGAATGCAAAGGTAGGATAGTGCTGAGGTATTGGCATGATTGTAAGGATACCAATAGAATGCAAAGGTAGGATAGTGCTAAGGTATTGGCATGATTGCAAGGATACCAATAGAATGCAAAGGTAGGATAGTGCTAAGGTATTGGCATGATTGTAAGGATACCAATAGAATGCAAAGGTAGGATAGTGCTAAGGTATTGGCATGATTGTAAGGATACCAATATAATGCAAAGGTAGGATAGTGCTAAGGTATTGGCATGATTGTAAGGGTACCAATAGAATACAAAGGTAGGATAGTGCTAAGGTATTGGCATGATTGTAAGGATACCAATAGAATACAAAGGTAGGATAGTGCTAAGGTATTGACATGATTGTAAGGATACCAATAGAATACAAAGGTAGGATAGTGCTAAAGTATTGGCATGATTGTAATGATACATTGTTTCTGTTGATTTTCAGTTTATAAGTTATGTAGTTATATTAAACACAATGCTGAAACTCCCTGAAGCAAAGTTATTTTTTTTTACTGTTCTGTATATTAAAGCTTTCCGGTTTATTATATGCATCTGGCTTCCCAAGTTTTGATATAACACCTACTAGAGACAATGTTTACCATCAGAAATACCTGGTGCAATAATATCGATATCATGGTTTTGTATTAAATCAACATGGGCCTTGCTGCTGGTCGACTATTAATCCCATCGAGCGGCCTGTGATTGTGCTTCGACATTGGCACGAATTTAATCATCTATTTTGAAAGTACATTATTAATCTATAAATCATGTGATTGTACTAAAATAAAATCAGGCCATGCTGTTTTTAGTCATTTCTAGTTCTGTTACATATTTCATGTTAATTTTTTACTACTTGGAATTATTGGATATAAAGGTAGATTTCCTTCAATACTGTGTAGGTTTTGGATCAAGCGTTTCAAAATGAAACAAAAAAGTATACCAGTATTCAATGTAATTATATAAGGTAATAAACATATATTCCAAATACGAACTAAATTGATTTGTAAAGATGAATATCGAATTATTCAAAAGTATAATGGATTGTGCCATATATTTATTACCTTATTACCATTATAACATTGAATACTGATATATTTTTTTGTTTCATTTTGAAACGTTTGTTCATATATATATATCTAAATTGAAGACAACGTTCAAACCTATGATTGCGTTGGATAAAAACCGCAATATATATATACTAGTATATCTTTTAAAAATCAGTAAGACAAATACGTATTTGAAGTCTCAGATTATGCGCCGTGTCGATGAGAGTAGACGGGAAAATATTTGCAGGGAGAATCCTTTGATATCATCGAAATTGTTTTGTCAAATTGACTTCATTGATGCATTTTATGATCCTAACACCGTATATATTATCTTTGGATCATATTTTGTGTTGCGGAAACCTTCTGCAGATAACTCTAGGTTTGTTTTACATTGGTTCCATAAGTAGACATGTTGGAAATTATCATACCAGTCTGTTTGATGTTGAGGACTCTAGCTGTTCTTCTAACAGGTCGATAGTTTCTACCCACCCAATATCTTTTATCGTATGATTTATGGGTTTCCGCTACCACGAATGAAGTTCGGCATTTAGCAGTATTGGTTTGTATTCCAAATTTATCATTACCGGTTCCAATAAATTGTCATGGCATTTGTGCGGACTCTTGTTTGGTCATTTACAATATCATGCATGTGTTTTTTGTATGATTAAACTGTTCTATATATTGAGAATGTGCAATATCAGGTGACTGTGTGCTTTTTGTATTGGTTATCAACATTTTTCAAAATATTTCCTTTCTCTATTTGAACTGTACACGTATACCTAACAACAAAATTATTTTCATTTACCTGTGTTTAAAGTAATTGCTAATGGCTGATATTTTTTGTTCAAGCATATTGTTTTCCTTAAATTGTTTAACATTTCACAGCGGTATAACATGTTACTTTAATTATTCTTCCCTTCGTTTATTTATTTTGTATTTGCATTGTATCATAGATCAAATTTATTTGTTCAGTGTATGTTTACTGGTGTTAATGTGTCTTTTGATTGAGTTAAGCCATTTCAATTGATATTTTATAGAGTGTCTTTCTATGTTGTGAAGTTACACTATTGTTTCAGATAAGGGTAAAGGTTTGGTACCATTAAAACGTTTAAACCCGCTGCAATTGTTTGCACCTGTCCTTAGTCAGGAATCTGATGTTCAGTAGTTGTCGTTTGTTGATGTGGTTCATAAGTGTTTCTCGTTTCTAGTTTTTTATATAGATTAGACCGTTGGTTTTCTCGTTTGAATGGTTTTACACTAGTAATTTTTGGGGCCCTTTATAGCTTGCTGTTCGGTGTGAGCCAATGCTCCGTGTTGAAGACCGTACTTTGACCTATAATGGTTTAATTTTATAAATTTTGACTTGGATGGAGAGTTGTCTCATTGGCACTCATACCACATCTTCTTATATCTAAGTTTAAAATACTTAAAACATAGGAAAAGGCTCTCGCATGTACTTTTACATGCAAAATGAAGATATAATTCTGTATGAACGTATGCTTTTGACCCTGGAATACCAACTCATCTTATGTTCTTCACAGTTAGCATCCTTATCTTTTCATTGCCGAAGATGAAGTGTTCGATGAAGTGAACAGACTAGGACACAACAGCCATTCACCCCTTCAATCAGGTTATCGACAAACAATATTAATCAAGAAAAATTATTAAAGGTAAATAAGAGAATTTTATCATGAAAACGATATATACATGTTTAGTTTTTTTAATATTTTTAATCTTCAGCGTACATGAGGAAACCCAGTTATGTATCTCAGAAAAGCGCTTCCGACGCATGAAATTTATATCGTGTTGTTTTCATTTTTTATAATGGAACAGTCCATAAATTTTACAATAGGAAATCTAACGAATATAGTGAATTGGATAATGCCTATCAAAGTTACCTTCATAAAACGAACCTTAGTTTAAATAATTATTTTATTCTTAAATTATGACTAACAAGATAATACTAATAAAACTAATAATAACAATAATCATAATAATCATAATAATTATAATAACATTAACTTGTCAATATTTTCAATAGACCTATCTAAATATATGTTATTTTGTCATGTCATCAGTATTTTCCCGATACTTTTGGGCTGTTTTATATATATAAAAAAAAGGTGTGGTATGGTTGCCAATTAAACAACATTCCACCAGAGACCAAATGATATTTTTCTACATTTAATGTGTATACTTGCATTAATCGTAATGATTAAAACAATTGTTAGTCAGAAAAGCTTCTCTTCTACATTTTAGTAAAAGTCAAAAAGGTTAAATGCTCAATTTCACTAAATATCTATTATCAACCTTTTAAAGAAAAAAGTTTTACTTTACATTCAAGACAAAATAGTTCAAAACCGGGACTAAGCGTCACTGTTAGATTAATTATTACTTTTGATAAGTACCACACGTTTAGTCCCTCTGCTTAAGTAATATAATAACAACTTTGACCTCTACACCGTTTTATTCCTCACTCTTACCTTACAGACAGATTGATTTTGTCCAGCTTTGTTTCAGAAAAACGAATAAATAACGTTGACTATTTTTTAATTTAGTAAATGGACAAAAAATACTTCGTAAAATCCGATTTTGATTCGAAAAAAAAGAGGATTTGTGAAACTGCTATCATACAAATGCTTCATCTTTTGATCGGAAATAAATAGAGACGTTTGATGGACGTGTTGTTCAAAAGACAGTGTCCGTATTGATATGGAAATCAATATTTCTCTTCTTCTCGAAAACTTGTTCCGTTATTCATATGATGTCATACAGGGGCTTCCCGAGAACAATTAAAAAAGCACTAATAACTTACTTCACATTTGTTATAGAGATGATGTTCTCTCACAACAAAACAAAAAAAAACAAAATGTGGGTACTATCCTGGTCGCATCTATCCCTTTGAACTTTAAATAAAAGATACAACTGATGTTATCAGGCTCATATCATATCCTCTTACCTGCCAAGTTACCGATTGTGTCCCATTCCTGATTGTGACATTCTAACTGAGTGCGGATTCAATCTTATGTTCAGTAGTTGTCGTTTGTTGATGTGGTTCATAAGTGTTTCTCGTTTCTCTTTTTTTATATAGATTAGACCGTTGGTTTTCCCGTTTGAATGGTTTTACACTAGTAATTTTTTGGGGCCCTTTATAGCTTACTGTTCGGTGTGAGCCAAGGCTCCGTGTTGAAGACCGTACTGTGTCCTATAATGGTTTACTTTTATAAATTTTTACTTGGATGGAGAGTTGTCTCATTGGCACTCATACCACATCTTCTTATATCTTTAGCAGGATAGGCTTACCCTGTCGACGCCACAAGGTTGTTCCTTTTGAAGTTCATGTGATTTCCTCAGTGTTTTTTTACCTTGATTTGTATCTTCTTAATAGATTTATGAAATATGAACATCATAAACTATTGTTGCCTGTAATTTACACATGTAGATTGACAGGGGGGATGATTGAGAACTAAACGTTACGGCAATTGAAATGATTCAATTTTCATATCATACGCTTTACGTATTTATGTAGCACTACGCTAGCACCACATAGATAAGGAAGATACAAATACAAGCTGATACGATTATCCAGACCTTGAGTTCCCTATCACAAATTTTGTTTTGAGAAAAGATTGCTGCTTTCAAGGAAACACTTAACCAAGGGTTTTCTGATATTAAAGATGAAGTCAACTTTTATAACGTTTTTCAGATCTGTTAATTTACCGACTGTTTCTTATTGCCTATCTCAACATTTTTTTCAAGACGAATGTAGCATGGGTTGCTAGAGACGATTACCCTGTTGACGCACCCGATCTCGCTCTATTTGGCGATTTTGTGTTTTCAAACTGGATTTACGGCTTTTGAACATCAGCAAAGTACTGACGTTATCTATTTACGGGCAGCAACATGATTTGGTCGACCCATATGTTGTGGTTTGTTGTTTTTACACATTTTTTTTTCAGTTCCCCTTGGTATCTTTTCTCCAGGTTCAAAATGTCATGTACCAAGTCAGGAATAGGGCATTTGTTCTCAAATAGTTCGTTTCTATGTATGTTGGCGTTTGTTTTTGTCGCACGTCAGTGTTCCTGTTGTTCCTTTGTTTTCCTCTTATGGTTGTTGCCTTTATTCTTCTTTCTTATGGAAAAAAAAATAACGTACAAAAAGATCTTCAAAGAACGCCATACGAAATGAAATTTAGTATCTGTGACATTTATTTGAATATTGGTTTATGATGTTTATTAATGCTAGGCTAAGCGGTTAATTTTCTTATCAAAATTATTCTTCATGCTATGCTCCTAGTGCGTTTATAGTGTATATGTATTCCGTGTTTGATTTTTATAAAGAGTACCCAAAGTCTTAAGACAATTAACAAACACATAAAAACATAATTTATATTGTACGTAGGAAAATATAGCTTTGTTAAGGACAACAGAAATATTCATTGTAAAATACCAGGCAACGTAAATGGGCTGTGTTCACATCTTGGGCTTGTTTTCGGGACAAAAAGTATTTCCAGAATTCAATAAATAAAGTAAATGTACTGAGATGACAAATATCCTGCACATTAATAGAAACATTTGATAATTAGATTTTGATGTATGCACAATACAATATTTTGACAGAAATGTCTTATTTACGTTTTGTATTGTTTGACAATCCACACCTTTAATGTCTTTATAAAATACAATATGTCATGACCGTTACCAATATCTATATATTTTGTGTATAATACATTATCGTTTTTGCCAAATTTACTTTATGTAAAAAAATTTAACATTATCTTTTGTACATGTCATTACATGTTTATGTAACTGCATATTAAAAGTTATGGTTGGCGGATGTGTACCAATTTAATTCCTAATTTCTGGCGCCAGTTTGTCTCAAACGTTGACAATTACAATCTTTGAAATATTTTTGTTAGAAGAGAACAAGGTTTACATGTTATATTCATTATAGAACAAAGAAATAAATTTCCTGGCTATTTCACCTGGGTTATTACTATACTCTAGAACACGTGTTAAATATATTTGTTATTAAGGTTTTATATATTACGCTTTAAACTAGTCAGGAATGATAGCTAGCATACTAATAAGAATTCTTTTTAGAGATTACTCTCCATAAAGAACATAACACTTACAATATATTAAAGGAAAAAAGTAACCAACCGCCAAGATAAAGGAAGTTTTGCATGTTATGAAAATGTTTAGCAGAAATTACAAATTATTAAAATATCATTAGAAATAAAAGCAAAAGTTCCCACTATGTTTACTATCAATTGCTACTATTTAATCAGTAAATTACAATTTAGATTAATTTCGTATGTTTTTTTTTATTGATTTTCTACATTTATTACATTTGAATCACTTTAGATATTGTACTTATATGATAATATATATCTTTTTTTAAATATTTTGAATCTTTAATTATAATTTCAGAAGCAATTTTATCATATAAAAGTGTTAGAAGTGACCTGACATAAGACATCCTTGTATATTGCCTTGCCACTTATAACTATTCAAAAAGTCTCTTCATTGACAAAATGAAATTAATTTACATTTATAATGGAATCGAGTAGACAAAATATTTAAAAGAAATTTCTTAAACTTTAATACTATCATTATCTAAGATGAAAAAAAGCAAATGAAAGGAAAAAAATCATGGGTTACCGGATCATTATGAATTTTTTATACTTTAAACAATGCATATACAAACTTTCAGAATTGTTTGAGTAAAAAATGGTCTGTCAGTCACGTTTTTTCATATTATTTGAAATAATGTAATGAACAAAGAGTCTAAATACATTCTAAATTGGTAATTAAAACAACTTGCTTGGTGAAGAATTACATAGAATATTTTTTCTCAGAAATTTTACATAATTAAGTTTCAGATAGATGAAAAGATGAAAACTAAAACATAAGTAAGATAAAAGGATCCCAAAGATACTAGGCTAATAATTTTGTACACCAGACTGGCGTTTCGTTCATATAAGACTCATCAGTGGTGCTCCAATAAAACAGTTGGAAGGCCAAAAGAATCAGTTGGTGGAAGAGCATTGAAAAAAAATCTAATATATTTCCCCAAATATACATAGACTTGTATGTCTATTGTAGAAAACCTTAGACACCTGGAACTTGGCTTGTTCAGTGGGGAAGTAATAACAAAAACATACTTGTTGTAAGATACCATAGGTACAATTCGTTTTAGAATAGTATATAGCTGTGTTTAGGCTATTTATTCAAACAATAACAAAACTGACCTTGAGTTTCACCTTATTTGTATAATCTTCCGCATTCTTGTCTAGTAAAAGTACTAAAACATGAATATTTTTGCAAAAGACCTGCAGGAAAATATGTCATAATAGATGTTTTGTGTATTGTGTCTTTTCCTTCAAGGCAAATTGAAAGAAAGTCCCTTACAGGCAATGAATGAAAACTAAAGCCGCCATCTTTGTTTTGTAATTATAGAAGCAATGGATGCCTCTGGGTTATGTATAACATTTGTTGTGACAAATTTTGCCTGTAGATATATTAATTGGCACACTTATTTGAATTTGACACACATTTTACAATAGACAAGCATTCTATCTTCTTTTCCCTTCCTATTTTGTATGTTTATTATTTCTAAAGCAAAAACTTAATTGTGGACGCCATGTTAAACCCTACACACACAATGTCAAACTGACGACCACTGGGATTCTTTGTGCCATATAATATTTAAAAAAGATTTTTATTCTAATAATGTGAGATATGTTTGAAGAAAATTGTATCGAAAATTAAGATTAGACATATTTTCTTATTAGAAAATAAGATAAATTCTGAAGTAGTTGATAAGATCTTAAATATTTCTTATTGCATCTAGAATAAATTGAAGCACAATTTTCACAATTGGGTATGTAGTTCGTCAATTCCAGCCTTTAGTAAGTGTAAACAAAGATCTACAAAAATATCTCATTTGTTCAATTGTCTCTTAAATTGGAGGAGAACAACGAAAGCGCTTGACGCGGATGCGAAATAAACATACTTTTATTTCTATATTGAGATAATGCTATTTTTATTATGCGGACACATTTCTCCTACAACTTGTCAAATGGAACGACGCGAAACACCTGTTAATGACACTGTAGAGACAATGGAAAAATAATAATTATGATAAATAGAAATTACCTGTCAGTGTGACGAACGACAAGGTTATTAATTCGCTCTTGTTTGTTATAAATATATATGACCGTTCTTAACTTCATAACTGGCAAACTAAAATAATATGGAATTCTAAATATTATTTCTATGTTTACCAAACTAAAAGAAACATAATGTTAAGTTTCTTATTGTTACAGTCAAACATAAACAGCAAACAGTTTATACTGATCATTTAACTGATCCACATGTAAACAATATGGTTTATTTTTGAAACATGCATTAAAAGTCCAAAGCAGGTTTTTAGTTTTTTTTTATAACGTCGATACATAAAGTCTTCACAGTTAACAGGATTGAAATGCAGTATGCAAGCCGCGTTTCATCTTTTTAAGGCACACCAGTCATGCTCATATCAAAACAATTAGAAGGCTAACCCAATTAACGGCTAAAAGCATTGAACACTATATGCTATTCAGCCGTACTTACGCTGTTCAAGACACTTTTGGTTAAAACTAGTACGTCTTGCATAATTTGCAGATTCTACCCGGCAGGGGATTTCCTTTCCCTGAACATGTTCTGTATAGTATGAATTATTGTGCGTTTAAAATGATTAAAAAGATATTAAAAACTATGACAGTGACTGAAAATGTACTATTTAATATGTGTATCGGGATATCACATGTATGATGATAAATAGTAAATCATAATAAAATGTTAATAAAGCATTTTTTATGGAAACGTACGTTATATGATCAAATCTAGGTCATGATTGAATCTAGGTCATTATTGAATCCATTATTTTACTTGATAATAGTTTTTGGGGATGGGACTTGGATACCAAAGATTTGTTCGTTGACTGCTCTGAATCAAACTTTAACGTTACAAAGAAACCCAACTTTAATGATATTCATCTAAATTCAGCAATTATTTTTCTCCATTTGAAATCTTAGAACATTTAACGTTAAAAGTTACCTTTATTCATTTTTGGATCTTGATATTGGAGTTCTTCATGTAGTATTTATACAACACTTTTTGATAAAAGGGACAAATTGTGAAGTGTACATTTCCCCGTTAATTCGAACTGGTCGTGTTAGCTATGTTGTCCATTTCTAAAAACTTCTTCAAAGAGTTTGATATATTAAAAATTGGATTAAAACTACTTCGTAATTTTATGACATATATACAGGAATATATTATGGGAATATCATTGTTGTAATCTATATAAAGAGGGGAATTTTAGTCTTTTTCTTGATAACATATATAAAGCTGGTTGGATAAGAAATGTTCTACACGGTTTGTTTACCCCAATGCATATATAGCAGTAGTCGTATTTGGTACAACTATTTCTGACTTTTCAGTTTTCAGTGCATTTCAACTTCGTATTCGGTTTGGCCTTGCAACACTTTTGATTTGAGTGTCATTGATCAGTGTTGTGTAGACGAAATGTCTGGCGTACCGAACCATAAGACTGGTATCTTTGATGAGTTTTATAAAAATAATGTTGTTGTTCAGTTATTACATTTATAAATCCAAACTGGTTAAATGGTGTTGGGTTGCTGTCCCATTGATGCATACCGAAACATCTGTGTTTTTTTTTTCATTTAATGATAAAAAATATTTTATAATTTATTTTCATTTTCTTTTAGGATGCTACAATGCATAGAGATTCAAAATCTAATCTGAAAAAAAATATCAATAGCCCCTTTTAACATCAAGATACACGGGTGTCTTATTTGTTTGTTCAGGTCATTCATCCCGGATGTGTAATATGCAAAAAACACTTTTTTTTATTTTTCAAGATGTTATTTTTATCAATGCTTTTGAGGAAATACAATTACCTTGGGTTTTCCACTTTTTTTGATTTCTTGATCTGTTATTAGTTTGTATACAAGACGTTGTTATGTAGTCATATGAAATTTCATTACCTCTCCCTGAATTTTAAAACAATATTTCAAGTTTTCATTTATATATTCTGCGAATAAATCTATCATTTTGATGTCTTCTAGTGTAATTCTAATGTTAAAGTTAATGATTTGATATATTCAACATAGCCAAGATAATATTTAAAGTTTTTTTTTATTATTTCCTAATGATTACCAACTTTTAAAAAAACCTTATAACATCGTCAAACAAAGATTACCCAATTTGTTAAAGAATTTACAATATTGATCTCAAGTCCTCTAGAAAGTTTTTGAAACATGCTTATGTTGCATCAAATCATCTTTGAATTCTGTAATTTTGTATTATCTTAGTATTTCAAATAGTTCGACTACGTTTACATTTTTTCAATTAAGTCAGTGGATTGAGTGAGTCAGAGGAGTAACGAACATAAAATGTCTCTTCTCCCTTTCTTGTGAATTTGGCAAAAGTAATGTTTTTCTATATAAAACTACCAAAATATATCGGAAAGAGACCATAATGCCACTATATGAAATTATCTGAGAAAATTCAAATGACATTATTCAGTGCTTTCGAAGGAATTACGAATACAAAATGGGCATCACTTTTCTAGATATGGCAGAGCTCGTATTTTTGTACTGTAATTTCATCTAAGAAGCGATCAACAAATAGAATAGGAGATGAATATTGACAATATGAAACATACTCCAATTTGTTTTGGATATAAAAATAAAATTAGAAGTGCACAATCATTAATTTTTTTACGGTAAAGCATCATAAAACCTGAATGAAAAGATTAAAGTCAACACTATAAAACATCCGCTTTCTATATGAAAAATTACATTATACATTGTAATGAATCAAATTCAAACTAAAAAATATTAAAATGTAAATCAACGCATAAAATAATTAATTCAGTCATGAAAGACGTGCCCTTTTACATTGTCTAGAAAACTATTTTACACATCACACAAGAGAATAAAATATAAGAGATTTTCCATGATGCAGAACAATATCAGTATAATATAAGTCAAGCAAATGAACAACCACGGCGAACAATATCAACAGATGTCAAAGATATCAACGTCCTGTGGGAAATCTTCCTATTGAATGAAAGTATTAGTAGTTATTGAGTAACTTGCCTTGTGATCTGGGGAAAGCTTACGTTCTGATAGCATCGGTGATGTCAACCATTCCACAAATTAAACATTGGAGGTACGCACATACACAATATTGAATATATTTCTTGAACTTTTACAGACAAGTTGCAAGGTGTAACATTATTTAATTGAAAATTATCATTCCTTTTTGACCGATGATATTTTCTTAAGAAAAAAATTATTAGTGCAGATGATAAAATAACACACATTCAAGACCGTTCCTTCACTGATCAGTAATATATTTATCATACTTGCAGAATTTGAATTATATGGGAACTTTGGACATTTTACTACAAAATAGAGGGCTTTGTAAATTATAGGAAAGAAATAATAACAAATGCTAGAATGTAGAGAATGTATAAATGATATCGAATATGTATGTGAATAAATCTTGCAACATTTTCAACCTTTTGACCTAACAATGACGTCAAAACATTATTCTTCATTTCATGTATGAAAATACTTTCTTGAAATTATCCATGCATCTTTTTTTCGGCACATTCGTGAAACAAAACAAATAAGATGTGTTTATTCATATTTTATTTGCTTGAATATGTAAAAGGAATGAGACACAATTTAATCAAACTTATAAAGTGTTCTCTTACAAAAATATGAAGAACTCGTAAAATGACATCATGAACAGCTCTGCTAGAGGATAAAGCTTCTGAAAAGTTTCATTATTTCCACCTTAATGAGATATAAAGTAATGAAAACAGATTTTGGAATTTGATAGGGGTTCCACAAATTATCAAAAATATGTGCATAAGGGTTAATAATTGTGTAAAATCAACTGTATTCTGAAGAATGGTATACTGTAGAGGAATCTGGACAATCTTATAGACTATAAAATTCATTATAAAACGGCGAATAAAGATGTGCTCATATTCACATGATGATAAATAACTTTGTAAAATGTCGTTGCAATATAAAGGACACTGTATGAAATATGATAGTCACATAACTTATTAACGGACCTATAAAGTGAAAATTATAGGGCCAAGACTCATCTATGCATTTCTGCGTGTATAAGTTATTTCAATGTTGTGTTCAAACGATTAAAAATCGATGAAACAGGAAATGACCAAAAGTATAGCTAAAACGTTTTTGAATACAATACTTAAATGCTCTTCAACTTAGTACTTTATTTGGCCTTTTTAACTTTTTTGATTCCAGCGTCACTGATGAGTCTTTTGTAGACGAAACGCGCGTCTGGCGTACGAGATTTAAATCCTGGTATTTATGATGAGCTAATTCAATACAAACATTGAAGAACGGATATAACCGAATAGAACCATGGGTATTGCCAAAAATCAGACAAAGGAATCCGAGCTATGCATGAGGTAGATGCATTAGTTAACTTTAAGGTTTATCACTGCAGTTGTATAAATGATATATATCCGTACATTCCGTATTTACCAATTGTGTCATTTTGACTGAGTGTGAAATCGCATCGGTGAAGCATGTATAGCAAGAGACGAATACCCTGTCGAAGCACCCTGTCATGGAGATCATGATATCCCTAATGTTTGGTTTGTTATCTTGATTTTTCTCTTCTTAATTGCTTAACGAGATTTTAACATCGGTAAACTACTGTCACCTTAATTTTTCATGACACCCCAAAAATACTAAGCTACTGCATTGGTGATACCTTCGTGAAGTAACAGTCAACCATCAGAGGTATCTTTTAAGTGGTAATAGTAACATCTAAGCGGGGTAAATTACACTGCTCCTGGTGAGTATTTCAACAAAAAAGACTCTTTTCAACTATGCTCGAGATAAATGTTTTGGGAAATTCAAAATCTAATACAAACATTGAAGAACTGATATAACTGAAAACGACCAAAAGTATAGTCAAACCTGCACTAATAATCAGAGCTATGCATGTAGAAGATATATTCCTTAATTGCAAATAGTTTACAAGTTTTATCACTGCAATAACATAAATACAATATTCGCATTTTTATGCTAGTATCGAAATACTGAGCTACAAGGCTGTTGATACCTTTGGACAGTAGCAGTTAACCAGCAGAGGTACCGTCCGTGTGGTAACAAAAACATTTTGTTTACTGTACGAGAAGCGCATTCCGATAAATCCTAGTAGTGTCTCTTCATTGATGTTCCAAATCAAAACATTTGAAAAATCAAAACCTAGTACAAATGTTTTAGATCTGATATAACAGAAAAAAACCAAAAGTAGAGTAAAACTAGGGCTATGTTTGTGACGGACACATTCCTTAATTTAGATGATTTCCATAAATAGGCCGTAGATACCTAAGGAACAATCAAGTTTTATTACTGCAAATCTCATAAAACTAATATCCGTATTCTGAAGACTGTTCCGAGATACTTGGCTGCGTGGCTAGTTGTACCCTTTGGGCAAACTGTTCACCAGGAGAGGTAGCTATGGTAATTTTAACATTGCATAATACCAGTTTTACTGCAAAGGATGCTTATCTCAACAAAATGTGACTCTGCAATTATTATCATGATCATTTAAAAAAAATTAGAACAAGGAAGCAATGACATAATCAATATAGCTTTATCTCTGTATAAATATGCCGACCATGAATAGAAGTTAACAAGCTATTATTCACCGTAGGAATTGTCAACCCTTCAGAAGAATCGGGTATAACATTAAATATTTTACGTTGTGATTATACCCTGATATTTTTCTGTATTGTGTTCTTGTGATCCCAATACTTCATACAAGAACTTATCTCGTACCTGTTTCTTGTGGTATTGATAAATATATAGTTATATATTTAATATATATCATACAAATACGAATGCTTATCTTCTTTGGACAAATGTTGACGAATGATTAACAGAGTACATTAAAACGGATTTACCATACATTAACTACACTGAATATGTATGTTTTGGACTTAACTTGAAATGTATAAAGTTTACTTTGTAGTTCTTCAGTTTTCTATAGAATCATTATGAAATAAACGTCCTTTGGTAATTTTTGGATGCAACAATCTTTTTAGCATCAGTAAATCTTTACAAGTTGAATATTAAATCTCAGATAACCAGGACAAATGTTCAAAGAAATATGGATATTATCATCGTCATTTTGTAAAACAAGTACACATACTATATGTAGTTTTCCTTGTAACTTTTTTAAAGGACAAACCAATGTCATTGAATTATCATACTACAAAACAACTGTTGTTTAATAGATTGAAACATCTCAGTTAAACATAGAAAATTATATACAAATATTAATGACAAAGGGGACGATTTTTTGTTCGTTGCTGTTAATCTTTTATTATTTTTTTTACTCTGATGTTTTAGTTACATTATTTTTTTATTAGTTATTATTGGCTTTGAACTATCCTTCAGTAACTGCTAGTACTCTCATATCTGTACTTTGTCTCTTTAGTGTTTTTGTGTTTTGTATCGATCTGATGAGGCAAGCCCTTTTCATCTGGTTTTTATTTCGCCTGCTACGAAAGTCGCGGAAAGCAAGACATAGGTATTGATTTTCAAGCGACGACGGCGGAGGAGGATGCGTAAACAACTGTTAAGCTTTCTGCTTAAGTCAGTTTGATAGGAACTACTTGTAAGATCAATGACGTTTTGTATAAAGTTGCATTACTTTCAGTACATATCAGTTTGACAGCTATTTCGATGCCCTGCCCCCAAGGTCAATGACTAGAGACTTTCAATTGATAATCAATTTTCAATGCTAAGTTTTCTGCTTCAGTTTGTTTGATAGGAACTACTTGTGATAGATCTATGATATTTTCTATTAAGTTGCATTACTATCAGTTTAAATCAGTTTGATGACTATTTCAAGACCCTCCTCCCTAGGTCATGGTCAAGCGACTTTGAATTGTTGCTGTCCATCAGATTGTCTTTTTTCGAATTTTCTGCAGACAGGCGATACATATCTCTGTGTCAACGTGTTCTGTTGTTGTGCTGTTACACCACTATGCCAGGTAAGGGGAAGGTTGGCCGCCCGCAAACTTGTATTACCCCACCACATTATGTATGTGACTGTCCCAAGGCAGGAGCCTGTAAGTGAGTTGTTGTCGTTTGTTGCTGTATATCAAATTTGGTTTCGTTTATTTGTTTGTACATAAATCAGGCCGTTATTGTTTTTGCTTGAATTTTTTTACATTTTGTCATGTCGTGGCCTTTTATTAAATTTTTTTTGGCTCATTGTTAAAAGCCGAACGGTGACCTATAATTGCTAACTTCTACATCAGTTGGTCTCTGGTGGAAAGTTGTCTCAATGGCAATCACACCACATCTTCTTATTTTTATATTAGATGCATAGAAACGCATCAATAATAAATATATAGAATAAAATCACTTGAAGAAATGAAGGAACACTTTAATTCAACTCCGAAATGACGTTCCTAAGCCTAATATCATTTATTGAGTTTTTTCAACCACTGGGTGGATGCTATTGCTGTTGAACGTTTCGTCCCCGAGGGTATCATCAGACCAGTAGTGAACACTTTTGTGTTGACATGATGTATCATTGGTATGCTCGTTTTCTGTAAAATTACTGTTTATAAAATATTGCATTATTCGAACCCCTTAGGTTTTCTACCCCCGGCAAAGATAGCACTAGCCGTAATTGGCATAACTTTTCGGACCTTTTGGTTTTTAATGCTTTGCAACTTCGTATACGATTTGGCCACCCAAGTGTTTTGATTCGAGTGTCAATGATGAGTCCTCTATTTATGAAATGCGCATCTGGTGTACCAAAGTATAATCCTGTGATCAGTTTCACAAAAATTCTTACGACTAAAGTTGATCGTAAATATACTGAATTATTCATGACTTACGATCAACTTTTGTCGTAAGATTTTTTTGTGAAACTGATCACTGGTATCATTGAGTTTTTACGTTGTAAATCGTTTCTCGGTAGTACAGCATTATCGATCTTGCAACTCTAGATTGTTCTCACAACACTCAGTCATGATAACATCACTCAAAACAGAGTTACTAGTTTATTATCATTTGATTTACCAATGATAAAATGAAATGATAATGAGAATCTAAAGGCCAACACGAAAATTCTTGTACATGCATTAGTTTGCTATACGAGATATTGTTAAAAATGTTCACTTTTTTGTTGTATTGACAAAGGGGTCCTTCCGGGAATGGTAAGAATAAATTTTATTTTATCGATGTGTACAAAATGGTTGTTGCTGTCGGTCAACAGTTTTTGTTCGTTGTTTTTTTTAAACATAAAGCCATTTATGTAACTTACCTATTGAAGTGAAGATGGATCGCATTACTTCAATTAAACTTCATTACTCTTTCTATCATTACAAAAAAGAGAAACAATTTGCTAAGAAAAAAATGGTTTTAATGAAATTTTGAATATAAGAGGCCGTTGAACTGAAAGTTTAAAGTATTAATACATTTAAATCAAAAACGCGAGTGACGTTTTGTATAAAGTTGCATTACTTTCAGTACATATCAGTTTGACAGCTATTTCGATGCCCTGCCCCAAGGTCAATGTCTAGAGACTTTCAATTGATAATCAATTTTCAATGCTAAGTTTTCTGCTTCAGTTTGTTTGATAGGAACTACTTGTGATAGATCTATGATATTTTCTATTAAGTTGCATTACTATCAGTACATATCAGTGTGACGACTATTTCGAGGCCCTGTCAACTAGGTCGAGTGACTTTGTATTAATAAGCAATTTTCAATATTAACTATTCTGCTTAAGTCAGTTTGATAGGAACTACTTGTGATAGACCAATGATATTTTCTATAAAGTTGCTTTACTATCAGTTTAAATCAGTTTGATGACTTTTTCAAGACCTTCCTCCCTAGGTCATGGTCAAGCGACTTTGAATTGTTGCTGTCCATCAGATTGTCTTTTTTCGAATTTTCTGCAGACAGGCGATACATATCTCTGTGTCAACGTGTTCTGTTGTTGTGCTGTTACACCACTATGCCAGGTAAGGGGAAGGTTGGCCGCCCGCAAACTTGTATTACCCCACCACATTATGTATGTGACTGTCCCAAGGCAGGAGCCTGTAAGTGAGTTGTTGTCGTTTGTTGCTGTATATCAAATTTGGTTTCGTTTATTTGTTTGTACATAAATCAGGCCGTTATTGTTTTTGCTTGATTTTTTTACATTTTGTCATGTCGTGGCCTTTTATTAATTTTTTTTTGGCTCATTGTTAAAAGCCGAACGGTGACCTATAATTGCTAACTTCTACATCAGTTGGTCTCTGGTGGAAAGTTGTCTCAATGGCAATCACACCACATCTTCTTATTTTTATATTAGATGCATAGAAACGCATCAATAATAAATATATAGAATAAAATCACTTGAAGAAATGAAGGAACACTTTAATTCAACTCCGAAATGACGTTCCTAAGCCTAATATCATTTATTGAGTTTTTTCAACCACTGGGTGGATGCTATTGCTGTTGAACGTTTCGTCCCCGAGGGTATCATCAGACCAGTAGTGAACACTTTTGTGTTGACATGATGTATCATTGGTATGCTCGTTTTCTGTAAAATTACTGTTTATAAAATATTGCATTATTCGAACCCCTTAGGTTTTCTACCCCCGGCAAAGATAGCACTAGCCGTAATTGGCATAACTTTTCGGACCTTTTGGTTTTTAATGCTTTGCAACTTCGTATACGATTTGGCCACCCAAGTGTTTTGATTCGAGTGTCAATGATGAGTCCTCTATTTATGAAATGCGCATCTGGTGTACCAAAGTATAATCCTGTGATCAGTTTCACAAAAATTCTTACGACTAAAGTTGATCGTAAATATACTGAATTATTCATGACTTACGATCAACTTTTGTCGTAAGATTTTTTTGTGAAACTGATCACTGGTATCATTGAGTTTTTACGTTGTAAATCGTTTCTCGGTAGTACAGCATTATCGATCTTGCAACTCTAGATTGTTCTCACAACACTCAGTCATGATAACATCACTCAAAACAGAGTTACTAGTTTATTATCATTTGATTTACCAATGATAAAATGAAATGATAATGAGAATCTAAAGGCCAACACGAAAATTCTTGTACATGCATTAGTTTGCTATACGAGATATTGTTAAAAATGTTCACTTTTTTGTTGTATTGACAAAGGGGTCCTTCCGGGAATGGTAAGAATAAATTTTATTTTATCGATGTGTACAAAATGGTTGTTGCTGTCGGTCTACAGTTTTTGTTCGTTGTTTTTTTTAAACATAAAGCCATTTATGTAACTTACCTATTGAAGTGAAGATGGATCGCATTACTTCAATTAAACTTCATTACTCTTTCTATCATTACAAAAAAGAGAAACAATTTGCTAAGAAAAAAATGGTTTTAATGAAATTTTGAATATAAGAGGCCGTTGAACTGAAAGTTTAAAGTATTAATACATTTAAATCAAAAACGCGAGTGACGTTTTGTATAAAGTTGCATTACTTTCAGTACATATCAGTTTGACAGCTATTTCGATGCCCTGCCCCAAGGTCAATGTCTAGAGACTTTCAATTGATAATCAATTTTCAATGCTAAGTTTTCTGCTTCAGTTTGTTTGATAGGAACTACTTGTGATAGATCTATGATATTTTCTATTAAGTTGCATTACTATCAGTACATATCAGTGTGACGACTATTTCGAGGCCCTGTCAACTAGGTCGAGTGACTTTGTATTAATAAGCAATTTTCAATATTAACTATTCTGCTTAAGTCAGTTTGATAGGAACTACTTGTGATAGACCAATGATATTTTCTATAAAGTTGCTTTACTATCAGTTTAAATCAGTTTGATGACTTTTTCAAGACCTTCCTCCCTAGGTCATGGTCAAGCGACTTTGAATTGTTGCTGTCCATCAGATTGTCTTTTTTCGAATTTTCTGCAGACAGGCGATACATATCTCTGTGTCAACGTGTTCTGTTGTTGTGCTGTTACACCACTATGCCAGGTAAGGGGAAGGTTGGCCGCCCGCAAACTTGTATTACCCCACCACATTATGTATGTGACTGTCCCAAGGCAGGAGCCTGTAAGTGAGTTGTTGTCGTTTGTTGCTGTATATCAAATTTGGTTTCGTTTATTTGTTTGTACATAAATCAGGCCGTTATTGTTTTTGCTTGAATTTTTTTACATTTTGTCATGTCGTGGCCTTTTATTAATTTTTTTTTGGCTCATTGTTAAAAGCCGAACGGTGACCTATAATTGCTAACTTCTACATCAGTTGGTCTCTGGTGGAAAGTTGTCTCAATGGCAATCACACCACATCTTCTTATTTTTATATTAGATGCATAGAAACGCATCAATAATAAATATATAGAATAAAATCACTTGAAGAAATGAAGGAACACTTTAATTCAACTCCGAAATGACGTTCCTAAGCCTAATATCATTTATTGAGTTTTTTCAACCACTGGGTGGATGCTATTGCTGTTGAACGTTTCGTCCCCGAGGGTATCATCAGACCAGTAGTGAACACTTTTGTGTTGACATGATGTATCATTGGTATGCTCGTTTTCTGTAAAATTACTGTTTATAAAATATTGCATTATTCGAACCCCTTAGGTTTTCTACCCCCGGCAAAGATAGCACTAGCCGTAATTGGCATAACTTTTCGGACCTTTTGGTTTTTAATGCTTTGCAACTTCGTATACGATTTGGCCACCCAAGTGTTTTGATTCGAGTGTCAATGATGAGTCCTCTATTTATGAAATGCGCATCTGGTGTACCAAAGTATAAGCCTGTGATCAGTTTCACAAAAATTCTTACGACTAAAGTTGATCGTAAATATACTGAATTATTCATGACTTACGATCAACTTTTGTCGTAAGATTTTTTTGTGAAACTGATCACTGGTATCATTGAGTTTTTACGTTGTAAATCGTTTCTCGGTAGTACAGCATTATCGATCTTGCAACTCTAGATTGTTCTCACAACACTCAGTCATGATAACATCACTCAAAACAGAGTTACTAGTTTATTATCATTTGATTTACCAATGATAAAATGAAATGATAATGAGAATCTAAAGTCCAACACGAAAATTCTTGTACATGCATTAGTTTGCTATACGAGATATTGTTAAATATGTTCACTTTTTTGTTGTATTGACAAAGGGGTCCTTTCGGGAATGATAAGAATAAATTTAATTTTATCGATGTGTACAAAATGGTTGTTGCTGTCGGTCTACAGTTTTGTTGTTTTTTTTAAACATAAAGCCATTTATGTAACTTACCTATTGAAGTGAAGATGGATCGCATTACTTCAATTAAACTTCATTACTCTTTCTATCATTACAAAAAAGAGAAACAATTTGTTAAGAAAAAATTGGTTTTAACGAAATTTTGAATATAAAAGGCCGTTGAACTGAAAGTTTAAAGTATTGATATATTTAAATCAAAAACGCGAGTTTTGTAATTAAAATAAATATTGGATAAATAAATATAACAAAATTAGAAGGAAAAAAACAGGAAAATTGAAGGAAACATCTAAATATGCAAACAATAGTAAATATGCAAACAATAGTAAATATGCGTCAGAAAAAATATGTAGTGGTTAAACAAAGTTCAAACGACAAGTATTCTTGATAAAATATCAGGAAATTAAAATTGCAGAGGCTATTGGTTCAAAATCCTTAAAGATGACAAAACGACTCATTTGTCTTCGCTGCTTTTTTCAGGTCAAATACTTTAGTTGCGACGTTGTTAAAAATACAAATAAGGTTTGTGTGTTAGTTCAAGAATAATACCGACTAAAACAGTCTTGTACAAATAAATGTGGGATGCAGCATACTTTCGCATAGAAAAATCAGACATTAGAATTGTGTTCTATTAATTGGGAGGTGCAAATATCAAAGTACCAAGAATAGTGGCGAGGACATTTTGCGTAGAAAGGAGTTCAGTCAACTTTCCAAAATTTATTTCTTTTTAACGATGACTTGCGTGTAACGTATAACAATTGTAAAAACGGATCATGTTGTTTTTATTGTCTTTGGCACAGAGAAAGAAGTTGAATAGGTTTAACCAACCTCCTTAGTTTTATATATATATTCTGTAATCTGAAGGTCAAAATGTCCGACGTATTAAGTCTAGTTCTTAAATTACATGGATGATTATATACATTTTATATGTGATAAAGTTTTCCAATTATTGATTTAATAATTTTGTTTGTCCATTTAAATAGTAGCTATTAAATATTCCTGGTATCTATGATGAATTTATTTACAACCACTGGGTCGATGCCACTGCTGGTGGATGTTTCCTCCCAGAGGGAATCACCAGGCCAGTAGTCAGCACTGATGCGTTGACATGAATTATCATTGGTATGGTCATTATCATAAACAAATGACAACAAAACTTAGAATTCTCAAAATACTTAGGATTTGCTACTCCAGGAATAGATTACCTGAGTTGAATCGGCAAAACCTTTAGGAATTTTGGATCCTCAATGCTCTTCAACTTCGTACTTTATTTGGCTTTTTAACTTTTTTTATAAGAACGTCACTGATGAGTCTTTTGTACACGAAACGCACGTCTGGCGTACAAAACTTAATCCTGGTATCTAAGATGAGTTTCTTAAAGGGAATTGGATTTCTCAGACTCAGGGGTATCACCTTAACAAGGAGTGCTAACTCTTAGCTCCTGATAAAACACAACAAAAGCGTTAATCGTATGATACAACCAAAAGTCACTGCCATAGCCAGATGCAAGTATCTATCTAATTCAATAGAAAAAACAGAAGATTGTCTGAGAGCAAACAAAGACTTATAGATTCTTCAACTCTTGTAGAGGATCCAGTCATTGTAGGCATTTGAAATATTTGAGGGTTACTTCCTTAAAGATTATATTTGTTTTTAGAACGTGAACGACCTGTTATACACCGCAAAGCTTCATAAATTTAGATCTTTTTACAAGGGATCGTGGTAATTGCCTATGACACTGCATTGGTATAACACCGATGATAATGGAAGGTGAGCTACAGAATTTTACATTATTTATACTGGTCAAAGCTTAATATTCAGATTGCATGTCAGATTGTAACATAGTTCTAACACTTTATGATTAATAATAAAAAGTCAAATACTTACCATTGGGAAAAATAAAGTTCTTTGGAGGTAGACTTTTTCAACAAATTTGAGGTAAATTTTTTCAAAAATTTGTCGGCATTCCTATGGGAACGAACTGTGCGCCTCTCCTTGCCGACCTCTTTTTATTTTCATATAAGTCGCAGTTCCTTCCGACACTTGCCAAAAACAAGAAGATCAAAGAAGCCAGATCATTTAATTTCACATTCAGATAATTATATTAATGATGTTCTTACCATTAACAATCCAAACTTTTCTGATTGGGTTCCATTAGTATATCCACCAGAGCTAGAAATTAAAAGAAACAACAGACACGGCTTCCTCCGCCTCATTTTTATGACTTATACCTCAAATTTGACAAATTTCTCAGTACCAGAATCCATGACAAACGAGACAATTTTAATTTTGAAATTATAAATTTTCCCCCACCTTAGCAGCAATATATCAACTTTACCTACATATGGGATATACATTTCCCAAATCATTCGGTATTCAAGAGCTTGCAGCTGCTACTCAGACTTTATAAAACGTCTGAGCAGAAAGTTGATGAACCAGGGTTATGTCAAAGAACGTCTCGTCCTTTATCTTAAAAATTTCGTCGGAAGATACCAAGACCTGGTTGATAAATATTCCGTATCAACTTCACAAATAATACATGATGATCTTGAAGTATAGATTCTAGGTACTGACGTTGTTTATCATCTTAATTACGTGTTATATTGTTCTTTTTATTTTCATTTGTATACTTTTTACCCTTTACTGTTTAGTCCATTTTTGGCAATATACTTTTTGGCGTGGCTCGGTATTTATGCACCCCGCCATTGTGTTATTGTACTATGGTCATTTTTGTATTCTTGTCTTTCATGTTTGCTTATGTACTTTGTCTATAGAGTGTCTATATGCCATTTTGTTTTTCTTTGTTGATATAGTTATTTGTTTTTATCGTGATTAAGATTATAACACAATGTTGACTGCTGTACCCCAATTTTTGTCATTTTAACCTATTATATAGATAACTCTCCATCCAAGTCACAATTTATAAAAGTAAACCATTATAGGTCAAAGTACGGTCTTCAACACGGAGCCTTGGCTCACACCGCACAGCAAGCTATAAAGCGCCCCAAAAATTACTAGTGTAAAACCATTCAAACGGGAAAACCAACGGTCTAATCTATATAAAATCGAGAAACGAGAAACACATATGAACTACATAAACAGACGACAACTACTGTACATCAGATACTACTAAATGGTAAGTTCGCAAAGGTGTTCTCGTAGTGAGTGACAGCTTTTTTTTTTAAAACAAAAAACAACTTATATTTTGTAAAGATATGGCGTTTGTATGGAGACGTTTGAGATTTTTCAGAGAATGTCTTCGTTCGAAATATGTTTTTCTCCACAGAATTTCATAAATGCAAATATAAGAAGATGTCGTATGATTACCAATGAAACAACTCCAAAAAGACCAAAGGACAAAGATGTGAACAATTGCAGTTCACCATACGGCCTTCAACAATGAGTAAAACCAATACCATACAATCAGTTATGAATTTCCCCCTGGATCGCAGGTTCCTGACTTAGAACAATCACGTAAAGAATGAGGCGGAGTTCATATATAAAACGAGATGTGGTATGCTTGTCAATGAAACAACTAATCACCAGAGACCAATAACGTGGATGTAAGCAATTATAGGTCACCGTATGGCCCTCAACAATGAAAAATCTACATATCGTACAGTAAGCTATCAAAAGCCGCGACATGACAAAATGTTTAGCAATTCAAACGAGAAAAACTGCCTGATTAATGACAAAATAACAAACGAAAAGCAAATAACGAAAAACAAATTTGACAGACAGCAACTGAATTACAGGCTTCTGACTTGGGACAGGTACATACAGAAAATTGTAGAATTAAACATGTTTGCGAGCGCTCAACCTCTACAAACCTTGGATAGTAGTGTAACAGCACATCATAAAAACAAACTGTAAAAATCCGTTGGAAAAGGTTTAAATAATCAGATTGACACGTAGCACAAAAATCACTAACAAAAAGTCAAAAGGACAAAAAACACAGACTTTCGTACTATCAGGAGCTGAAAAAGAGAGGCGAAAGATACCAAAGGGACATTCAAACTCATAAGTTAAAAAATAAACTGACAACGCCATGGCTAAAAAAGAAAAAGACAAACAGACAAACAACAGTACGCAAAACACAAAACACAACATAGAAAACTTTAGACTGAGCAACACGAACCCCACCAAAAACTGAGGGTGATCTCAGGTGCTCCGGAAGGGTAAGCAGATCCTGCTCCACATGTGGCACCCGTCGTGTTGCTCATGTTAATACAAACCCGGTAATAAGTCTAATTCGGTAGGTCAAATTCGGGGAAAGTGGGACGCTGCTGGAATGTTGCTACGTAGAAATGGAAGTTCACAATTGGGAAGCTGAAATCATCCAGAAATTTAGTTCAAATCCAATTACAACTCTTAATTATATAATGTTTTCCCAGATCAAAAGGATATCAATCAGTACCAATCCAACAAATTTAGTGTAAAGACATCATAAAAAGTCTTAAAAAGCATGATCTTGTGTATGCCAAAATATAAGTATCGACAGGATGCACGACCATATGTGTTCATTATTGTATAGCAATACAATCATATTCAGTTATGTTTTAATTTATTGATAACAAAATCAACGTTAGTACCGATCAGAAAATTATACAAAGATCTTACTACACTGTTAAATTTGTAATCTTTCAAAATAAGTGTATTCAAATGATCAATAAGTTAACATGGGTCGAATTTAAATTTACGGGCTCTGTAAACAATACTGTTGATGAAGAATATCTACTTGCATTTGAAGCGACCTCATTTTCCCCTTGATAACTTTGACTAGATTGGGTTTATTTGTACATGAATACTTGTTAAACACATCAAATGCATAAGATAATGTAATGGCTTTGTGTGGCCTATAAATGGCATTTTCATTTATGTGTTCTGTGATATATAAGTAAATGATGGCTCCAAAAGTGAGAAATTTTGAATTAACTGAAATAACAATACAATCGTCTCTTTAACTATTAGTGCTAAGTAATATTGTGTAACATCCATTTATGCGGAATTATGTAGTCACTATTTCAGCAAGGAATCTCCCCATCAAATCAATAACCATA
Source organism: Mytilus californianus (assembly GCF_021869535.1). Taxonomy (NCBI): domain Eukaryota; kingdom Metazoa; phylum Mollusca; class Bivalvia; order Mytilida; family Mytilidae; genus Mytilus; species Mytilus californianus. The sequence continues at coordinate 238,642 of NW_026262667.1, forward strand.
TCCAAACAGTCATTTTATAGAAGTGTTGGGCAATATAATGTCATTACTGTGTAAAGAAGTTCAGTTTTATATTGTAAAATATATAAACGTTCACGATGAAATGTTGACAATGAGTGTTCTGATGAATGATATTCCAGTTATATTTATAGAACACAACAAAGTATGTACGTATCACTTTGTCAAGCACAAATGGAATTATGAAATGAGCCATAAATCATTGCCAATTTCGTATGCTGAAGAAAAGAGTAAAAAAAATCCGTCGAAAAACTGAATCAATCCGGTCATACTGTCTGTCTCTGTAGTTTCAATATTCTTTCCAATATTTCTGTAAAATTTTTGTATATTTGCAATTCAAAGAATCATAAATTTATGATGAAATATAGTACATAACAACATATGCTTCGAGATTTAGGATTTTAAAAATAGTCCAGAATTATTTATATCATTCTTTGTAATAGGTAAACCAGAAATTTGAGTGTCTTTTTTTTTAATTTGATAGATTAATCATAGCACACAGATTCATGGGTTATTTTTGCATAAAAGTTATAAATCATATTGTACCATATGTTTCATAAAGTATTGTTTAAATTACCTGTACTTCTCGAACTCTTCTCTATTTTTCATTACTATTAAATTCATTTGTTTCATCTGTCGAAATGATTTAACAACATTATTGTTTCATCTGTCGAGATAATTTTACAGCAGGATTGGTTTGCTCAAACCGTAAATTTAATATTGTGGTAAACGTCCTGTCGCTTTTCCTTTTTTTTTTTTGGTTTAGTACATTTAAGTTTGAATATCATTATTTATTGAAAATAACACTTTATAAATTTGATGCGTCCGACCAGGTTTTTCTGGATTTACCTTCATCAGGAACACTCAAATCCAAACATTTGAAAGCCACGTCCGACCAGGTTTTTCTGGATTTACCTTCATCAGGAACGCCAAAATCTAAACATTTGAAAGCCAGGGATGAATAAGTATGTAGAAACGTTAAATGCTATCTGACCAAAAGATATTTAAACAGAATAACCAAATTCATATAAGGTCAGCTTTGCCTGAGGAAGATAATCTTATGGTAAATAACGTGAAAATAACATAACAAGGTTTTGCGGCATGTGTAAAACACTTCTTAACTAAACATACGTGTTTGCACATCCAGAGCAGCTTTATATTAGGTCGGTAGAATGTCGGTTATACTTGTATACATATAACAGATACAGTCAATGTTAATTTACACGAATAAAAAGAGATGATTGGGTACGTCAATAAGACAGCAATCGACGAAAAAATAGCAACAATACATCTAGAGGACAAGCTACATACAGTCTTCAACAATAGACATGTGACTTTACAATATCAAGCTCTTCAACAATAGACATGTGACTTTACAATATCAAGCTCTTCAACAATAGACATGTGACTTTACCATATCAAGCTCTTCAACAATAGACATGTGACTTTACCATATCAAGCTCCTCAACAATAGACATGTGACTTTACAATATCAAGCTCTTCAACAATAGACATGTGACTTTACACTATCAAGCTCTTCAACACTAGACATGTGACTTTACAATATCAAGCTCTTCAACAATAGACATGTGACTTTACCATAGCAAGCTCTTCAACAATAGACATGTGACTTTACAATATCAAGCTCTTCAACAATAGACATGTGACTTTACCATATCAAGCTCTTCAACAATAGACATGTGACTTTACAATATCAAGCTCTCAATCATTCTGAGTCTATACAATTAGTGACTAAATTAAACAGACAAAGATCTGCCACCAACTTCGAATCTCTAAATAACAAAAACCGAAGATATTTCTTAAAACAACAACAGCTGACGATGTTCCTGACTTGGGGGGCACATAAATGTGCTGTGGGGTTAAACTAGTCTTATGATCAGCTGACGATGTTCCTGGCTTAGGAGAGCACATAAATGTGCTGTGAGGTTAAACCAGTCTTATAATCAGCTGACGATGTTCCTGACTTGGGAGGGCACATAAATGTGTTGTGAGGTTAAACTAGTCTTATGATATATATGTATATATACATCTGTAATTAACACACAGTTAACGACAATACAACATAATCACTTTACCTTGCACATGTATTTATTTCAGTCATAGAGTTTAATAACGCAAATGTCATCAAACGTTGTGCAGTCTGAATGTGATGAAGCATAAATATGCTTACATGTAAATAAAATTGAGAATGGAAATGGGGAATGTGTCAAAGAGACAACAACCCGACCATAGAGCAGACAACAGCCGAAGGCCACCAATTGGTCTTCAATGCAGCGAGAAACTCCCGAACCCGGAGGCGTCCTTCAGCTGGCCCCTAAACAAATATGTATACTAGTTCAGTGATAATGGACGTCATACTAAACTCCAAATTATACACAAGAAACTAAAATTAAAAATGATACAAGACTAACAAAGGCCAGAGGCTCCTGACTTGGGACAGGCGCAAAAATGCAGCGGGGTTAAACATGTTTTTTGAGATCTCAACCCTCCCCCTATACCTCTAGCCAATGTAGAAAAAACAAACGTACAACAGTACGCACAGTAAAACTCAGTTTAAGAGAAGTCCGAGTCCGATGTTAGAATAGGAAACAAAAGAAAATAAACAAAATGACAATAATACATAAATAACAACAGACTACTAGCAGTTACTGACATGCCAGCTCCAGACCTCAATTAAACTGATTGAAAGATTATGTCTTCATCATATGAATATCAGGCACAATCCCTCCTGTTAGGGGTTTAGTATTATACCATCATAAAATATATGAGAACATAACCCGTGTCATGCCAACAACTGGTTTTAGAATAAATATGTTTAATTCCGATGCAAAGACCCTATAAGTGAATCAATATTAAAGCCAAAATATGCAATCTTTAATGACCTGACAACAGTATCGTAACTATATCCCTTCTTAATAAGTCTGTTTAAAGGTTTTGTTAGCTTATGAGGTGAATACTGACATTTTTGTGCTTTGTAAAGAATATTACCATAAAAGATTGGATGTGAAATACCCGAACGTATAAGATGTCTGCATGTTGAGTTATATTTACGAATGATGTCCTTATACCGATGATAAAATTTAGTAAATGTTTTAACTAGTTTATGATATCGAAAACCCTGGTGTAATAATTTTTCAGTAATACATAAATTTCTCTCGCTAAAATCTAATACGTTGTTACATACACGAGCGAATCGTACAAGTTGAGATATATAAACACCATAAGATGGTGACAAGGGAACGTCACCATCTAAAAATGGATAATTAACGATAGGAAATGAAAAATCATCTCTTTTATCATAAATTTTTGTATTAAATATTCTTAATATCATCAGATTATCATTCTGGCTTATACATTCTTAGTGTTGGTTTGAAATTTGTTCTTTAAGCTTGTTTTTCATATAAATACTCAAAACTTAACAATTCCTGTCATAAGTTGATGGATGTTCATTTACATAGCATAATGTGTAAGAACTTGTCATTGCAACATGAAGAAGTCACGTGACATTTAAGGTTCGCGGACTTTTGGAAATTGCTCTGCTATGAAATACATACTAAGGACATTTGATCCTTCCTCTTTTAGTGAAGGTTGATTTGTATAATATATACATATATAGTACATATTCGCCAATAGTGATATTGACGTCGATCAACGTGCACTGCCGTTTTCTTTATTGAATAGATCGACGATCATAGTAGTAGTGTCAACGTATATTTGTTCCGCCTAACAGAAGTTCCACTGGAAACTTTGTTATAAACAATGTCATAATATCTGTTCCTGTTGGAACAAATATTCTATACCATTTATTCCGTTAGGAACATTTACTGTAATATTTATTCCAGTGGAAATAATATTCCAGAATACTGTTTCCATTTGGAACTTATATTATGAAGGAACTTGTATTCCGTGACAGTAGTCGCTTGTTGTTGCAGACAGAACTCATTCGTTGAAACTGTTATTCATCTGCTTTCATTTAAACTCATTTTCATAAACATATTTAAATATACAAATAGTACATCCTGTCAAACCAGGAAATGGGCTTGCTTTACACAATACCATGTTTTCCATGAGAGAGGGAAACCTCGGACAAGTCTTTCCCATTTTCAAATAACTGTTGTTTTTTTTCTTTTTATTTCTAACATCAGGATTGGATAAAGTGTATTCGTGAGACAATGCGTCAAATACAAAACAACTCAAAATAGACAGTCATTAGCTAAATCAATAAATACACGACAATATTACTAGATAAGCTTGGGACATCACAGTATTACTAGATAAGCTTGGGGCACCACAGTATTACTAGATAAGCTTGGGGCACCACAGTATTGCTAGATAAGCTTGGGGCACCACAGTATTACTAGATAAGCTTGGGGCACCACAGTATTACTAGATAAGCTTGGGACACCACAGTATTACTAGATAAACTTGGGACACCACAGTATTACTAGATAAACTTGGGACACCACAGTATTACTAGATAAGCTTGGACACCACAGTATTACTAGATAAGCTTAGGGCACCACAGTATTACTAGATAAGCTTGGGGCACCACAGTATTACTAGATAAGCTTGGGGCACCACAGTATTACTAGATAAGCTTGGGGCACCACAGTATTACTAGATAAGCTTGGGCACCACAGTATTACTAGATAAGCTTGGGACACCACAGTATTACTAGATAAGCTTGGGGCATCACAGTATTACTAGATAAGCTTGGGGTATGGGACTTTAATATGGGGCAATCATACACTGCAAAAAATGTGGCGTCCGTCTTGAGCAGTAATTTGAGGAAAAGCGAACATTTTGGGGCTAAATGTAGTTGTCTCATTGGCAATCATACCACATTTTCTTATCATTATATGTCTAATGTTTGGTTTAAGTCTTGTATCACACATGGTGGTCCGATAGAGAACGTGTGTCGTAAAGTTATCTCATCTTAAGACTTATATCATAAAATGCTATAGATTTGACTGCATGATAAGTACTTATAGTATCACCCCTTATGGCATGCAGACAAAACCACCAGCTAATCTGCTAGGTACATGCCACAATACACCATGTACTGTATAACAACATGGATAAATCAACGAGGAAAGTTATATTTGTGATGTCAATCATAAGCTTGAGTTATATCTGCGATAGAATAATGCTGTAAAAGATCTAGCTGAATGGCTTCATTTTAGTACAAACTAATTTGATAATAGCTGACTAACATTTAATTTCTTAATGTCCTTGAAATATATCATTATTTTTTAACTATGAGAGTAGATTGCAAATCAATCAAAGATTTTCAAAAACCTAGGCAATATATATCGACACTAGTTTTAAGATTTACCTTGAAGATGAGCACATTTCCTATTTTCTATTTTACCTTCACATATTAAATCGGCCCTGCAAATCAAACTTTTTATTTCGAGTTGTGAAATAACAGCCAAAGAATGAAATATTTGTATATGAGTTGATAAAAGTATTAGAACATTTTCAGGGTGTTCAAGAAATTCAGTTTTTTTCTGATTTCTGATGAAGTGTGTCGAAAGAGAGGCAAGACACAAAAGACTCGATAAAACGAGTGGAAGCAGTGGTGGATCCAGAACTTTTTATAAAGGGGGGGGGGGGGCACTGACTGCTATAATAGGGGGCCCCGCATCAGTCATGCTTCAGTGAATCCCTATATAATCAACCAATTTTTTCCCACGAAAGGGGGGAGGGCCTGGGCCCCCCTTGATCCGCCTATGGGAAGATATATGTTCTTCAATTTTAAAAGAGCGCCTTTGTTTCGAAAAGCTTGATATCTGAGGGCCTGAATGGGTTTTATAGAAAAGAAAATACTTGGCAAATACAGAAATAAGAGAAGACACAATGGCTTTAAAACTAAGGAATACAGAAACGGAGACCTTCATATCTCTATTTATTGTTTATGCTAGAAATAGATTTTGAACTATCTGAATCGTCTTGAAAGTTTAGTATGTTGTGTTTTTGCAGACATATTTACATGTGGTTAATTAAGATTTGTCAAGACTGTTTTTAGAATAATCAGTAGCTGTTATCCCCTGTAAAGTGACTGGATAGTTGTGAATTGACCGCAAGCATAATGACTTATTAGAGTATTGGATTTAACGCCAGAAAATATCTGAAAAATACCTTAAACTCCAAAACAATGCTCGGACATTTCAGATTTCTTTATTGTGTTACTGTAGATGCACACGAAAGTTTAGCTAAAAAGCATGGAAATGAAAGTCGATGATACAATATTTATTTTACATGTAATAGTAAAAGGGGTCAGCAGTTACGTTTGCACTATCTTTCAATAATATCATATGAAGAAGGACAGCATAAACTTTGTAAATTCGGCATGTTGTGGGTAACCAGATTATTTCAAGAATTTTAATTTCTCTCGTGTGATTTATTAATGATTCATCTTTAATAGAGACTTATTACTTAAGTAATATTTTATTTGGACAACATACACTAATTTTTCCAGCTTATGACAGACCATTAAATGCAATTGTTCATGTATCCTGTACCCTTTCAATAAAGAGGTTGCACGATTGTCGTGTTGGGTTGAGTCATACATTGCACCAATGACATGAAACTTATTTCCATTCATCTCTTATGGGCTCTTGATAAATCTATATCAACATTGAAATAATTGTTTCTTTTTTTTAATATATGAACCACATGTTCATATAATATCATAATACATAAACATATTAATTTTTCATATTTATAACATGTACAATAACTCTTCACTGGACATCACATAAGTTAGGAATGTACTTATATCCAATGAACACATTAAACTCGCTTATATATGCTTTCACAAAATATAAAAAAAACAAATAATATAACATTTCTCCAAATATTTTGATTTCAGTTCGACTAGAAAGAGACTACATAACATATTAGAACTCTTGTATTTTGATTAATTAGTAAGGCTTTCAAAGAATGACTAATTTGACCCGTGTAAAATATGAGACAATGGAATGCTACAATGATTTTTACTATCACTCACTCGCATCCATACAAGAATGAAGAGAAAAAGAATGGCAAGAAAAAAAAGAATTGTCAGGCACTGTTGTTTTGATTAATCTTTCTGGTAATGCCACAACCGTTTGAATTCATTTATATAAACAACAAACACAATGAATAAACACGGGTAATGGCTTAAAACAGTATCTTTACGCTGATTTTTTTCAGCTACGATAAAAGTTAATATAAATGTTCTCGCAATTCACTGGATTTCCTTGGAATTAGCAAAGTCTGGTTACCTTACACTGGAAACAAACTAAGCACATTTGTCTTTTGGAATTATCAGCACTTTTAGACATTCGGAACATCTCTTCATCATACCTCAACCAGATGATATGTAAATAGATGATTTTGAATAAATATTTAAATTTCAATCTCGGATATTATCGTCCTTTTCTTGTAACTTTGACTTAACATCCACTTGATTGGCCGAGGACACTTGTGTATTTTGAGAAGTAAAATTTTTGTCAATAACTTTTAACATTTCATTTAAATAATTCTGAACAGCAGTCAGTGAAGCAACAATGGCGGGCGAACCAAAGCCATGTGTTATTAAACTGAAATGTGTAAGATGTCTTTGAATTCCTGGTTCTAGAATGGTCTGTGGTCGAGTATTTCCTAGTGGAGATCTATCTTGATTGAGAAGATCCATGAATTCTTTCAAGATTTGCCTACAAATATAAATATATTTGTTAATTAAAACAAGACAACAATTAATAATATCAAAATTTAGCAATAGGTTCGTTTCATTGAATGTACACAACATTTACAAACACCAGGAGTGTTTAACATTCAGAGGCAAATATATCCTTCTTATTCAATACCATGTTAATTTCATATAAATAAAGTGTATTGTATTTTACCAACACGTCGAGTAGTTATACCAAAGAAAGTAACAGTACACACAAAAACATGGGCAGCCTACCACGACTTATTAAACGTTTGACTCCTAGCCGACGAATTATATCTCAGTGGAAGCAAAAACCAAATTTAAAGTCTTCAGTTTAAAAAGATCACGGGTTGAAACTCAACGTTCCACACTCAAGGCCACATAGGCAAATAGCTTCAAATATATCTACTTTGAGTTGTACGCATTTATTCCTGATTATCATATACAACTTTCATTTATCTGTAAAAAATTTTAAAAAATCTGAAAGTTTTCTGAAAAACCTTCAAATTGAAATTATATCCTTAGCTTCTAATTTTAATTTCCTAGTTTTGTATGAATTGCTGATAACCCAATATTGCTCCCAGAAGAAAGTCCACGAGTAAGATTGCTCAGACCAATCAGATTATTTGATAAAATGATATAATACAATACAAAACAGAACAGATTCATCCATCTCTCCGTGACTCAGCAAAATTTACCACAGGTTAGATTTAACATGTTTTACGTGATAAAAGAACAATGCGGAATTTTGAAAAATTGAAATGCATACTAATTTCAAAGCTGCTCTAGGAGTAGAACAAAAGTCTATGCTTACTTTGTAGCTAAAATCATATTTTTTCTCGTTACAAGTTCTGACGGATCTTGTGTATTATATTGTCGACTGTTATATTCAGCACACTGTCTGCCTGGAAATTCAGTCTCACACAGGTACCCGTAATCTCGTGCTAACCTTACTGCCTCTCCTATAAAAAGTAAAAAGGTAACCAATTACACTAATGTAATATATTTAAAGTGATAGAATGTAGTCAAATGGGAGTAGTTAAAAATCATGAATGGCGTCATCACAATGTGGGAAAATGCTCAGATTAATCCTAAAATGTAAAATTGAATTGGGACAGTAAAATCTATATTAAATCATCATCCATGTCGCCTAATGAATGATAAACATGTATATATTTGAAGGTAATGGGCATGGTTCGGTGATCTGATGAGTAGGTATAGCTTGTCATCCATCTATCACTACAGTTGACAACAAGGAAAAGCTTACACGTCTCACCACTGAAAGCATTACCTTTTAGGAATGTCAATTCGTTAACTTTACTAATAATATTTATATATACTTATTAAGTATATATGTCATTCCGGTACTTATTTTGTAAATGTCTTCTCGCTATATTCAAGAAACCGTGACATAATGTTTCTTTATCATTTACCGTCTAATGTGTCTTTCTATTGAACTTATTTTTGATTCTTTGGTTAGATATGAAAATAAGAAAATGTGGCATGCTTGCCAATGAGACAACTCTCCACTAGAGACCAAATGACATAGAAGTAAATAACTATAGGTCATCGTACGACCTTCAATAATGAGCAAATTTTTGGAATCATTGAAGACCCTTGGCAATCTCTGGGCCGGTGTTTTTTTTTAGAACATGTGTTGTCATTAATGCAATTCAACATATTTTATTCCTATCGAAGTGTCATATGTTTATCATAACTATGTTTATTTTTCTTACCTCTTAATGTGGTCATTCTTACGTTATTTTTTTAATTTCTGTTCAACATGTTTAAAAAGTGTGATACCACAAGTACAAATACAAACGCAAATTCATTGTTTAGTTGATATAAATGATGCGAACTTCCCTTGGTTGTCTTAACCTCTGTTGAATGACGTCTGAATACCGCTTGTGGTCGTTATTCCTCTGTGTGTAAATGCATTTTGGGTGATTTTTCTTTTTGTTTTATGATCTTTTGGAAATAAAATTACTTTGTTTATATTTCTTATCTTTGTTTTCTTCACTTACCCTCGACTAGTGACGTCAGAAGCGTGACGTTTGCAGCCTTACGTCTTCCGGCTGGTAAGCTCAGACCAATTTTATCTAACTTTTCTCGAAGCGATCTTCCTCCATTTTTAGATTTAGCTCTACAAGAACGAAACATATGTATAATTTTAGAGGATAATAAAGGACTAATTATCAGATCAAACAACGAATAATAGTAGAGCCAAAAAAAAATGATTTTAATATGATCTGTAGAAATTTGAGTGATGTCGTTTTACATATATTGATATATAAATTTATGCAGTGGTACTGCATTTCTTATTTGGGGTTTAAGACTTGAATTAATCGGTACTTGACGTCTGACTTTTCAATTTAACCAGTCATAATACTTAGACTTCATAATACTTATATTTTATAGCCTAGAGCTATGTAATCTAAAATCCTCTTTTGGACTACTTTTGACAGCTTTGTCGTTCTGAGATTACCTGATCTTACGCGATATATCATAATGCCTCTTTAAACCTTCTTGGGTCAGGAAAAGGTGAAAGAGCGTAAAATCGAAATACGCTTGGCTTACTCTGTTTGTATACGGTCTTATATAGACGGTCGTTACTTTCTTTTCATTTTATGAATTTAGACCACTGTACATAGTAATGAGACAATAATTAAGGAAAGTTTTACATCAAAGAGATGCACATTTCTTTAATCTTTACAAATTTTAACATCAAGATATTTTATAAAGCTCAAACTTAACTTGAAGTTCCAAAAGGTCAACAATCTGCAAAACATCATATTTGTGAATGTATGGAGCGCTCCCGCTGACATAATGAAAGACTAACAACTAAGCGTTAATGTCAGTCTGTTAACGACTTCTAAACTTAGAGTCCGTCCATTGTGTCTATTGATTATATTAAGATTTGAATTTGTTTCATAAATTTAAATTTATGGACGAAATTATAGTAATTTAAGCATATGAATAAAAGTGGAAGTTACAATCTTGTACAGCTGGCTGAATCTATTATGTAAATGGGTCAGACAAAAGATTTACCATTTTGATTCCACGAAAAATAGTTCCTATCTTACTTTTAGCGCACGACCATTATAATGTAAACATATAGTTAATTATTTTTCTGTTTTACTTACCGACGAAGAACGCCACCTAATAGAGATGCGTTTAAACATTCAGGAGGAGATAATCGTCTTTGGACTTCAGCAACAGTTACTTTATACTTTGATGTTGAACTCAGTAAGGACAGTCGTCCTGGCACTGAACAGAATATGTCTCCAGGGGAGGTTATTCCTGATATAATTAATTCTTTACCATTTTCAGTTTTAGGTCGAATTCCTGCAACCAAATTGAAATGAATTAGAATTAAAATTAATGCTAGCACATCGATCAAATATTATTAGATGAAACTACCAGAAGAACGATAGTCTTGTCCTGTAAACACCTTCATACAATATCCAATTGCAGTATCCAAAACAACATGCACAGTAAATGATGTGTCAGAGGTGAATTTAGAGGGGGCGGGGTGCCTGTGTCCCCCTTATGAAGCTACATTTATGGTTAATCCAGACTTTTTTCCTGTTGCACTCCAAACTCTGTCTAGATTGGGGGGTCCCGGGCCCATCCTTTTTCAAAATCCTGGATCTACATCTGTGAATTTTTTGGTGGACTCCATGTAGTGGGTTAGGAAGAGAAGAGTGTTAAACATATAACATATTCTTAACAGGGAATATACCCATATAACTTTTAAATAAAATCTTTAGATAGAAACGTTAAAAGTAGAAGACAACTAATATATGCATAACAATGCAAAGAGAACAAAATAATAATTGATTGGTGATTGCTTCGTATCCAGAGGGTATGTTTCATATTTAGGGCAGAAAAATAATAAACAATAAAGTAATCAGATAAGTTCTGCATATAGTGTACCAACCAGGATCAAGAAGAGGGGAGGGGGATTTGAACAGCCTTCACTGGTGAAAAGTATGTTAGGTAGGAACAGAAATTCTGCTAATAGGTCATTAACGGACCCACTGACTGAATTGTTGCAAGGGTTCTGTTAAGTATCGTGGGATTCTTTAAACATGACGCATCGGATTTGGCGTAACCATACCGACTAGACCGTGCTGCGGCGAATTTATAGACCAAGCACAGCAACACAGACTCCTCCTCAACACGTTCTTACTGCCGGCCGGGAGAATAACTGATGACCATGTACATAAATCCACTACCATTTTGAATTGAATTTAAATCTGACGTTAGGAGCAATAAAAGCAAAATCCGAATACAGATGCACTAGTACATTGATAAGTGGTACAACTGTGTGTGCATGGCTTAAGAATGTGCGTTGGGATTTGAGAAGATACCTTACATAGGCTGAAAAACCCGAAAACACACAAAGAACGAGAAAAACCGAAAACACACATATAAATCCTAAATATTATATATGCCTGCGTTATCACGACCGATTGTGTTAAAAGACAATACTACTAATTTTACCATATTAACTAAATGATTTGCTGTTGTGTTGTAAAAAGGGACTTAGGAAAAATCAATTTGTTGTATATTCAATTTGTAAAAATTCTTAAACGTTCTGGAAATCTGACAACGGCAGAAGAATCCCGTCCAAGTACTCAGCTCGTCTTAATTGCAAAAATCTGTCTATGACGACCAATTTAAATACAATTTTGGGTCATTATCTGCAGTTCTGATGATATTTAGCTTGAGTGAAGTAATATAATTTATCTCTTATTCGACTCTCCTCTCAAATGATTTGCTAATTACGATGAAAATTGTGTTCTTGGAAATTTGTTCTCAAATAAGACTCATTGCAATTGAGCGAACATTATGGTGACTAAACGCATATAGAACATTCTTTTCAAGTTTTTTTTTGTATCCAGACAAATGCAAATAGAAAAATTTAGATATGCATGCCATGTACATCGGCGAATGCACCGTCAATAAGAGAAAAAAGGTTGCACATATAAACTATTTTGCATATCAAATGATACATTTTGTCTTCAAATTTACAAATCATAAATCAAGCAAGGGTTGCAACTTCCCGGACAAAGTTATTTTAGACGGTTTTTGTCAAGATCTGTTATGTCCTTCTGGCTTTTAAACTATCAAATATGTTATTTTTGTGGCTTATCAAACTTTTAGTCTGGAATGTACCTAATGAGGATTATTCAACAAGACAATTATATTCTAAAGTTTGAAATAGGCTGTGTAAGTTTCAGCGGAATATCTTTTAGCAAAAGAAGAAAAAAGATTGTCAGAAGTTCACGTTGACCTTAGGTTAAAAAAAGAAACCATTCGTTTGATGTGTAATTGGTTAAGTGTGTTTTGACATTGATAAAACCAGACGGTCGTGAATGCTCCTTGTCACATCAATTCCGAAAGGTATTTTAAAAAGGAGTATTTTATTTATTCAATGTTTCTCGTCATTAAATTAACGAACAGTTGAACCGAATGATTTTTTTTTCGTTTCCTTGTAAATCGGGATAATTTTATGTTGTCGATTTCCCATGAAGTAAATGGATTTTGGTACTAATTTCATACAGATAACATCAGCTTTTAACGTGTAGTTTTAATTTCTTTTACAAAGTATCTCATCTTGTCTGAAATAAATATAATCGTGGGGGTCACGAAAGAAAAGAAGATATGAGGAGGGGATAGCAAAAGTGAAAAAACAGAAAACATTAGTCCAAAAGAAAAAAACCCGAAAAATGGCTACAAACAAAGTAACTCGTAAAACAACCCTGACAATATGTTCGGTAACAAGTATAATTTTGAGAAGCAAGAAATATGAAAGAAAAATAAATAACATACATAGGGGAAATACAAAATCAATAGTCCATATAAATGTCTCCAAGTATGACTCGTTAACGGAAGGCTGGATTTTTTGTTTTGAACTGGTGAATCCAACTGATGCATCTAGATTCTATCTTTTTAATCAATTTATCATCATTATACTTCGATAGTTGAAACAGTACAGTAAATTTAAAGTTTTTGTCTCATTTTTTTTTTGATCGAGATGATCAATTAATGCAATGTTATTGCGGTGGTTTTTTTTTAATTTGGACTCCAACCTGAAATTTTTTTCAACAATTTTCAAATCCTTTGTGTAGTCTTTGGAGGACGGTTGTCTCATGGTAGTCATAAACATTTCTTTATTTTCTAATAAGAGAGCACCTCAAAAACAAAGGATAGAAAACAACACATAAGAAAGAGTGAAAACCGAAAAGATTTACAACAGTCAACGAGTTATACAGAAAAAAGTAACACAAGCCTTAAAATTGAGTCGGCAATATATATATATAAATATTGAGATAAGGCATCTGCTGTCTATCACATCGATTTACAAGACAGTAGTTGGATAGTGTGGAAAACAGGCTAGTCCATCTAAAGTTAGCTCATTTTACTTGGAATAATGCTGTCTGTGATTACTAGAATTTTAAAAGCCCTTTGAAAATCGTAGTTGTTACTTAAACAAGAATTAATCATTATATATACTATCCAATTTACATACTAAAAAAACGTATACTACATTTGATTAAACATTTCTGAATAGAGGAAGCGGGTATTTAATTATCCGATGTACCAAATTAAGCAAAGTAATGCACACGTCTACCTGTTTTACATGTGGTTAGAACCAGTAATGTGTAACCGGGAGCAGAAACCATGAAATCGTTTTCTGGATATCTCTATTATACTAACACCAATTAAATAACTAGGCCACCTGCCTCCGTAGTCATGTTTCCTTTAAAATCCGTACCATGCTAGTAGGTTGCACAGATTTAATAGTACGTCAAATTTTCAACAGAAATTGGAATTTTATTACGTTGAAATTAAAGTTAATATTTTTCTAATGGAAGTCGACCCGCGAAGGGAGGTGTTCACAATAAACCGTCAATTTGTTTCAGGAAAATAGTCTTCTCTTGTGGTTTGGTTCGAAGATAATAAGTTCAAGGCAATGATAACATACATCAAATTCTGCTACAAATAATTACAAGACTTTGATTCCAACATGTGAAAGGTAGATTGCTTCTTGATAAGTACAAAAGCAGTGTTTATAGAAAATAGCATTAGATTAAGGACATACATTACTGTTGATATACTGAATTGCAAAACCATACCAAGTATGAAATATAAAAACTATGTGGTGTGATTACTAATGAGACAAGTCTCCACCAGACCAAATGACGTAGAAGTAAACAACCAACTATAGACCACCGTAGGGTCTTCAACAATGAGCAAAAAATCGTGAAATGCCTATTGCATGATAACAGACGACTGAGGGTGGTCTTTTGTCCACGTTTTATATGCAAATACTAGGTTTTTTAAATAAAAAAATTGCAACTTAGGGAAAACTTTTCTCGTACAGATTTGATTGAAATTCGTTGCCATTTGTTTCCTTTAAAGACAAACGTGATACAGAAGTTCTTTGGAATTTGTAAGTATAATGGACCTTATATTAGAGGATTATGAAAGCAGAAAGAACGGGATTCCAATGGTTTCTTACATTGTCTATGGACTTATTAGAGGATTACATGTGTGATCATACATGGGTTTTTTTTATTGTATCGTCTGCTTACCTTTTCTGATGACTCCATGGCTATCGGCAATGTAATTATTCGTATCCTCTATAATGTTCTGAAAGAGAAAGGGACAAAAATTAATTCTATAAAAGAACATTATCTAATTAATTGATGTTAAAGGGAAATGTGTTGTGAAAAACTAAAACGGTAATCAGTATTACGGTCACCATGACAACATAGTATAACTGTCGTAATTTCTGAAATGAAAGGTAACTGTAATCTGTCACTTGCCAAGATGTCGACTATATGCTATCAATCAAAAAATTGTATCAACATGGACCTGTAATGGCGACAAAGTAACACGTAATTGACTTTCACTCAAAATTTCAAAAACAAAGATATATAAAAATCATAGATAAATATCTTCCATTTCGATGGGTTGTTTTATCAAATTTAAATCTACACTATCAAATCTTTTATAGTTAAAATTACTATTCACCCACCCGAAACTATTCATTTGCAATTTCAGATTTGTGAGAATGGTCAATTAAATAGACATTAAATGTGTTTGGATAGAAGTGAAGGCCAGTACCGGCTAGTAATGGTCATCTTATTGTGCAATGCCAAAGGAATGTCATTGTGGGCTGACCTACAAATGTCGTGGGTTTTAATAGGTGTTGTATCATTTTCCGGCTTAAATTCCAATTTAAAATAAATTGAAATTAATTTCTGAAAACTGAACCGCATCCTATTTTACCAAACCAATTTTACAAAAATCTAAGAAGGGACACTTCCAAGATTTGTTTGTCCAAATTGGTCCAAATGTTAACATCCGACCTCCTAAAATGAATTAAAATGAAGAAAATAAGAAAAAAATAGATCGTTGTTAAAAAATTCAACGCGCACTTGCAGATAAGGAACATAATTTTGCCTCAAAATGTACACAACAGGTACAAACACACGACTTTGTAGTCAGTACTTAATTATTAACATTTCAATAGATGAGACATCCATGCATCCAAATATATATAATTCAAATTTTGCACAACACTCAGTATACTAGTACTTTATGAAGATTGTAATTCAGAAGTGAAGTGTTCATTTGAGTTTGAAACACCAACTTGTCCCTTAATTACCCTTACCGTTGTATATTTTGAACTATGCAACAAATTATCTGTTAAACCCAAATTCTATGCAAAACACAAAATAAAACTGAACAAATAATAGATATAAGAAGATGTGGTATGAGTGCCAATGAGACAACTCTCCATCCAAGTCACAATTTATAAAAGTAAACCATTATAGATCAAAGTACGGTCTTCAACACGGAGCCTTGGCTCACACCGAACAGCAAGCTATAAAGGGCCCCAAAAATTACTAGTGTAAAACCATTCAAACGGGAAAACCAACGGTCTAATCTATATAAAAAACGAGAAACGAGAAACACTTATGAACCACATCAACAAACGACAACTACTGAACATCAGATTCCTGACTTAGGACAGGTGCAAACAATTGCAGCGGGTTTAAACATTTTAATGGTACCAAACCTTCACCCTTATCTGAAACAATAGTGTAACATCACAACATAGAAAGGCACACTATAAAATATCAATTGAAATGGCTTAACTCAATCAAAAGACATATTTACACCAGTGAACATACACTGAACAAATAAATTTGATCTATGATACAATGTAAATACAAAATAAATAAACTAAGGGAAGAATAATTAAAGTAACGTGTTATATCGCTGTGAATTGTTAAACAATTTAAGAAAAACAATATACTTGAACAAAAATATCAGCCATTTGCAATTTCTATAAACACTGGTAAATGAAAATAATTTTGTTGTTAAGTATACGTGTACAGTTCAAATGGAGAAAGGAAATACTTTTATAAAATAAATAATTTTGATGTTCATAGTACGAAGAAGTGAAAATTTATAGTAATACCAAACACTTATCAAAGCTGGTATATAGACCAGATATAACCCTGAATAAGTAAACATTAAATAACAAAAAAGCATTACAATTAGTATCAACAGGTCAAATAAACAAAGTAATAAGTTCGTTTTCTCCTTACTTTCAGAAACTGCACATGAATAATATTGAGAACTTAGTACATCTATTTAAGAATGATTTATTTATAATTTGGATAACATACTAACTATATGTGAAAACAAAAATAAGTCCCACTCTAATCAAAGTAAGAGGCACTGTGGGTTATACATACTAGTATATGTCGTCCCACTCTAATCAAAGTAAGAGGCACTGTGGGTTATACATACTAGTATATGTCGTCCCACTCTAATCAAAGTAAGAGGCACTGTGGGTTATACATACTAGTATATGTCATGTGGGTTATACATACTAGTATATGTCGTCCCACTCTAATCAAAGTAAGAGGCACTGTGGGTTATACATACTAGTATATGTCGTCCCACTCTAATCAAAGTAAGAGGCACTGTGGGTTATACATACTAGTATATGTCGTCCCACTCTAATCAAAGTAAGAGGCACTGTGGGTTATACATACTAGTATATGTCGTGTGGGTTATACATACTAGTATATGTCATGTGGGTTATACATACTAGTATATGTCGTCCCACTCTAATCAAAGTAAGAGGCACTGTGGGTTATACATACTAGTATATGTCGTCCCACTCTAATCAAAGTAAGAGGCACTGTGGGTTGTACATACTAGTATATGTCGTCCCACTCTAATCAAAGTAAGAGGCACTGTGGGTTATACATACTAGTACAAACAAATGTATATGTCATAAAAAGAAAAGATACCAAGTAGAGCCACATAAAAAATCATAAATCGGAGGACAGGCATCATCATTACCGTAAGATCAACAGACGAACAGACAAAGAATAATCAGCAAGACATTGCATGGATCAGATGAACTCAAGTTCTCTAGGGTGGTTTCCCATGATATTTTAATGTCCGACTATAAGTATTTGGGGATAAATTATGAAAGCAGAAAAAACAGGATTTATATTGCGAAAAATGGCGTAGACCTGTGGTTACCGTATCTGTTACACAGATATTCGGTCAACCAATGACGACCGATAGAAATGTCGTAAATTTTACCACTGTGAACCCTTGGTTCAGTGGCTTCCAAGTATATAGATTGATTGCTGTTTGTTTATCGTCTTGAGGCAAACATATCATGCATGTTCCGGACGAGCTTCCAAATAGACAACAATCCTCTATCCAATAAGTCCTTTTACAAAAACGTCTGCAATATCGTTTCGAAATGGGATATATACACAATACTTTGGTGCAGCTGGAATGTTGCTATATTAACTGGGAGAAGTCACCTATTATGTCGATAATCGCGTGTATCCATAGTCTCTTAGTGTCGATAATCGTGTGTGTCTTTTTTTTTAAGATTCAGTGGGATAAATTCGATCAACTTATTAAAAATAAGGATATGTGGTATGATTTGAAACTAATTACCAAAGACCAAAGGGTGAATATGTTACCATAAAAAGGTTATATCTAGTTAAACCATTATTTCCTAGACTAAATTATCAATCAGTACACCTCCTATAGATTAATTACAAAGATATCATCAGTAGTTTTAGAAATAAAATGGCCTTGTACCTCATCTACATAGCGAACTTAAAGGATAAGTGCAATATTTTCCTGTTGAAAAATTTCAGTCATTATGATTGAATAGTAGTTTCAATATGTTTATAACAACTTTTTTACTGTCATCAAACAGTCGTCATGGTTGGCCTTACATGTATTTTATATGGATATTATTATATAACCAGTACAAAATTATCTTGGAAGTTTTTAGTATTGATATTTCTGATCTATGTAACATGGTCTTACTCTGACATGTATACATCGCGGACAGGTATGAATTTTAGGTAGAAATACTTCGCAAAAGTGACAAACCGCACCTTTCTCGATAAATAAGTACACATTGCTCATCTGTCAGAATGTTGTTGATTCTTTGATGGGAATGAGTGATAAAAGAGCTGTAAAATGATCATTTATATGATGCATGGTCTACTAGATGAAGGCAATAGATTTTCTAATATGTCCATGTTTCAAATAATTTATTTCTAGGTCAGATATGAGTTATCTAGAAAACAAGTAAAGAAATGTTATTATAGACTGCTGTATATTACTCAAGTTATGGAAGCTTGTCCGGCCTTTCGATAATTTTGGCATTAACCATAATCATTAAAATTATATTTAGGTCTATACTGCATACTTGCAAATATATACTTGGGACAGAGCACTAGCCTTATTGAAAGCTTAGCCTTTAGTGCCAGTAATTTCCTTACACAACAACCTTGAATTGAAACACGACTCCCTTTTAAGAATAGAGAATATATAAAAATGAAATGTTGATTTAAAGCTTAACTAATTTCGTATGATAATTACATTTTGACCACCGTTGCATAATTTCCCATTAAGTATTATTGTCCAGAAAAAGGTCATCAAATATAGATTTTCTCACTAAATGTTATTCAGAATCGCGGGATAGATTAAATTATATTGTAAACGTGGTCATTTCTTTGTTGGACACTATGTAAGAAGTCTATGGCTATGCGTGAATTCAGACCCCTACTTACAAAATTGAATAGGTGTCATGACACCTAGGAAAGATTAGTTTTAGAGGCTTTTGAGAAAAATAGGTTTTTTTCGCTTGTTGTAATTTTAGTACAACCGAAGTGACAAAATAAATGTATATAAAATGTTCTTAATTATGTTGATCCGAAAGTAAACATATTTTTTACCTGTTCAACACCTTTAAAAAAGTGGTAACCTTAAAATTTCATTTAAAAAAAAATCTTTTTTAACATCTTAAAATTCTAAAGTAATAATTTATCTAAAATCGTTCAGTAATGGGCGGATGTTCACATCATTACTACAAATTTTAAGAAAAATTAATGTTATGTGATATACTCAGTACAAGTATATGATGTGTTGTACATAAAAATGTCTTTTGGTAAAATACATTTCTAAAAGAAAAAATCCTTCAACCTGGAACGACCAGGTACATCATAATATATTAATATGTATAAAATACATTTTTGATTTATGATTATTTTCTGACAAATTGTGACTATAAATGAATTTTAAATTCTGATACGAAATTTTATAGCAAAAATATTAAAGATTATTTTGCGCAACATTGAAAATAATTAAAAGAAAAAGGTAACTAAAAGCATACTATGAAAAATAAGGAAGCGGTTAAATATTACTTACAAAACGGAACAAATCCTATCTACGATTCATTTTCCATAACTGTTATGTCTATTATAAGAAAAGTCATTTAATAGTCTAGCTAACGCGTGCCGTTTAGTTTAGCCCGGGGTGCACTCCACGGTTTTGAATGGCTTTATCTATTATGCGGTATAGCTTGCACTTGTAATATCCCCCAGGGTACTTGTAACAATACCGGAGTCAATAAGTTTATTTGTATTTTCATTTAAAGAACGAAAACAAATATTCAAATTTATTCAATTTCGCTTCTGATTTTTACCTTTAATTCTAACAGCAAATATTTTATTTACACTTGTTTTTAGAAAATCATGGAAAAGTAGCGGGACTAAATTTTCCCACCCTGGTTGATGAAGAAATTTCAAAAGAATAATAAAGTTACATTGAATTGAAGCTATTCAAAATGTCATAATGGTTTCGATTATTCAAGAATTCTGAAAACTCTTAGTAAGCGATAGTAATTTGAAACTATTCAAATAACACATAATGACAGAGATTTACAGATCTACGACTTTTATAACCATTAATTTTATAGAAACAACATTTAAACTCTAATTTTATTCTAGCTACACTTCGTCAAATTCAAGAAATGTTAAATAGTTTTTAAATATATCTATATCTTCAGTTAATTATATCTAATCGAAAAAGGAAGAAAAAATTAAGATTTATCAAAACCGAAATAAGTAAAAATGTAACAAATATTCCAAATCAAAAATGAATATTATATAAAAAAAAAAAACGTAATGTCTTACTTGATGAACAGCATCTTCAATGGCCTGTGTTACTGAATTATGGTGCACAAAAGACCCGTCGTGTTCACCAAATCCTAAATGGCCACCGGGGACTAAAACATCAGAGCGTCTAAATCCTCCATAGTCTAACCTCCGGGAATCATTAGGTGCCGTAAGTCCATGCATGTTATGAATGGGTTCTTCTTTATAACGGATAGCTCTACTGTCCGGAACATGAATTTGTTGATAATTTTGGGATCCTGGATGGAAATTACTTAAATGAGAATATGAGTCTGTATTAAAATGAGCATGGTGAAATTCCATTCCTTGTTGTGCCTGGAGGTTATATGGCGGAGGAAAGTATGGAGGCTGGAAGTCAGATGTTGGAGTGTGAGATAGTCTTGGAGCCGGCGGAAATGATCCTGTTGTAGACATAGAACTGACCAGCTGACCAAGTCCTCCATGGCTGGAAACATCTCGTCTTTCCTGAAATAATAAAATGAAAGAAAATTGCAATATAGCCATAATTATAATTAAGATATCTTTGCGACGCTTAATTGACGAATTTAGCTCTAAGCAACTGGAAAATAAAACAAATATGTATCAAAAAGGCTGCAAAACATTACTATCATATAATTATTATATAGATACCTCCGTTTCAACATTGCCAGTGTATGCCGATGGCATGTCTCGTTTGTAATAATTCGGTGATTGATCGAGATCGGTGATAGAAGTTCCGTTAACTTCGGCTTGTCCTGTTTCTTCTGCTGTTGCGACGTGATTATGACCCACGGGACTGACTTGGGCCATTACTTGCTACTACCGCTAATAATAAATGTCCCTGGGATATTTTAGCTTCGTTAATTTCTGGTCGAAAATCTATTCCATATGACATTAAATTAAACACTGTTTGTAGTACTAGTCCAAGAAAAATACAAAATATAAATTAAATCTGATACAAAAATGCAGAAAAAATCTTCAAATAAGATCACAGTCAAATATCAGTGTGTAAACAACTAGCCCAAAGGCACATATCCAAAATAAACCTGGAGCACTGTTTTAAGTGTATTATAGGACAAGCCTATCATACCATGGTTCACCGACGAAAAATAATAAACCGAGACGAAAAGGCGGGATTAATGAGTAATTTTTCAGTCTGTATTTCTGTTTAAGGTAAATAAGGTTTTAATAGACAGGTTGTAGCTCCGCCCAAAATTTAACACCACTCAGTTGCTCGAGTAGAACTCAACAGAATTTTTTCAATTGAATTAGTCTTTTATAAAACCAATGAATGGGAAACACTGAGAAGAGATTTTGTACAATTAGTGATGTTTACTCAATTTTTTCAATGAACTTTTCCGGGTCGACTCTAGAAGAAGAGAGAGGTGGATGAAGGAATTTTCACGCTTGAAATTTTTCGTATATGAAACTGTCTATTTGAATTATTTCAAATTCAATTGAAAACTTTAAACTATTGTTGAGTGATAGCTGACACAAATAAATCCACAATAAAAAGGAAATTGATTCTAAACAAAATGATAGTCCTTATATTTTTAATTAAATGATACATATTTTGGAATAATTTCCATTTCCCCGGTGTCAAGTAATTGGGACCTTTTTGTATATATTTTGGATTAATTCTCTATTTATCCCATTGTGAGAAATTATTTTTGTCATACAAACAATCAAATTCTACAAAAAAGATTATAGACTTAATTCCAACAGTGTAAAGATATTTTGTTTTGTGTTTACTTTTTAATTAACAGTATGTTTCTCAAACTTTTTTATATAAATCCACAGGATTTGCGTAGAGAATTGATTCATTAGTATATTTATGTAAAGGACTAACTATCTTACAGTATTTTACGCTTTTAATGGGTTGACAGTATTTCTGTAATGGAATTTTGACGCCTTCGTTTTTCTTACCTAAATCTTACACGGATTTAAGATAAATCGGAATTTTGTTGATAATGTTGGCCTCTTATCATGGCCATGTGAAAAAACAATGCCGCCATCAAAATAAACATTGAAAAATGGAAAGTCGTATTTGTATAAATTATTAATCCATTTAAAGACAATATTATACTTTTTTCAATATACTACGCTAATCCACTAAATCTTAAATCCGTAACCTAAACTTTAATTATCTTTTATCAGAGATAAAAGTTTACAAAAAAATCTAGATTTTACTTGTGAATAATTAACATTTCAGCAATTATTGGTATGAACAGTCTCTGTCAATGAAAATCATTAAACAAATATAAAATTAATTTTAAAAAAATATGTATATAATCAACGCATATTCAATTCTCCTGTGGAATTAAAGTTTTATAAACTGTGCCAATATATTACTATGAATTCTGGAAAAATAAAATATAATGAAACGTTTATTGGAAGATTTTTCTCTTTTATATATTTATCAGATTTCACATTTTGTTGACTGTATGGCTAAAATGAGTGTGGCTTAGATATTTATGTTACTATCATTTTTTAACTGCAATTAATAATATTAACTTGGTTTTTTAAAACAAATGCAATCTTTATCATCTGTCGCAATGATCAAATCTACAGTAAATGGTCCTATTACATCTTGCTTGTAAAATAAAAGCTTTTAAGGTAAAACATTTATTTGCGAATGCTTCATTAAGGAAATTAAGGAGTACATGCAAAAAGTGAAAGCTTTCTTTGTACTGTTTTCTTCCGAATGTTTTAACCTTCAAGATCCAAGTCACTTTGTGTGTGTCAGCACAAGAAGTGGTACATGGAAAAATTGTCTACCAATGCAAATACCAGAACATAAGCTATGATCAAATTAAGGAATACAGCAGGCGTAGTTATTAAGTGTAATTTTTTATTTATTTTGAATTGTTCTGTTTTCACTTTTTCGTGTAAAACCTGTTGGATGTGTACTTAATGAAATTTTATTCTGGAAAAAATTGCTTAATTGTTAGTTGTTATTGGCTTTGAACAAAATTTCAGTTACTGCGAGTACCCTAAATCAGTAATGTGTGTCTTTTTTCTTTTTTTTTCTTTTTGTTAGTTGATTTTGTGCTTCGTGCCGATCAAATGAGTAAAGCTCTATCCAACTGATGTTATTGATTTGTCCTTATGTAGTGCTCTTACACCACTGACCCAGGTTAGGGGAGGGTTGATCTGTCTCAGACACGTTTAACCCTGCCTCATTTTTTATGTCCCTGTCCCAAATTCAGTGGTAGTCATTGGTTGTTGTCTGTAATATTTGTTTTTCGTTTGTTGTATTATAATAAAGCAGGTCATTGGTTTTGTCGTTTGAATTGTTTGAAATTGTGATATGTCGGGCCTTTTATAACTAATTATTCGGTATGGGTTATACTCATTGTTGAAGGGCGTACGATGGCCTATTGTTGCTGTTGAAGGGCGTACGACGGCCTATTGTTGCTGTTGAAGGGCGTACGATGGCCTATTGTTGCTGTTGAAAGGCGTACGATGGCCTATTGTTACTTATATCCTCGTCATTTGGTCACTGGTGAACAGTTGTTTTCTATTCGTTTGTTGTGCTTGAGCTTTTGATTTTGCCATTTGAAAAGGGACTTTCCATTTTGTATTTTCCTTGGGGTTCGGTATTTTTGTTATTTTACTTTTTATATGCAATTATACCGCATCTCCAGTTATTTTAATACTAAAGATCATTCAAGAAACGCATATCGGACACACACATATCCAGCATACACATATCGGGCACACATATATCGGTCATACACATATCGGGCACACACATATCGGGCGCACACATATCAATTCCACACGTTTAAATTAAACACGAAAAGGCATTGAAAACAGACTTTCAACATAAATGAAACGAGAAGGAGCGACAAAGTAATTGTTTTAAACATGACCAAGTTCTGGTCATTCTGTCAGTAAGAAACTATGTTAAATGTGCTTGTAAAAAGTACTTGCAGTTTCAAAATTTAAGTTAGTCAGGTCTTCATTGAGTTTTGAATGTGTGAACATTTCCACAAATAAAGCATTACTCAGTGAATGTTTTCATAAAAAGAATAAAGATCAAAATTCTAAATTCAGAATTACATCTAATCGAAGAATATCATTTTCACAAAGCAAACATAAAATGTTTTAAATCCCTAGATTTTGCAAATAGCTGGAAGAAAACTATATTGATTTTGACTTCATAACGTCAGCTATTTTATAAAATATTAGTGCATTTTTTTATACAAGTCTTATATTGTTGTTTTAAGTGTTTATCCTAAAATTAACTTAAATTTACTATTATTTATTTAAACACTTTTGAAGTACTATTCAAAAATGTAATATGAACTCCGAGTTGGTTTCATGGCTTTGCGTTTTAAACTGTGAACATTATGTAACCTAAAACATTTCATTACCACTGGAGTGAGGATGTTTAGAGATGAGATTAAGAAAAGAATAGTGGTCATAAGACGATTTTCCGTCCATTTTGCTGACCGTTTATTACTTTCATGTTTTGAATGTAAAACAGGTACTTCATTTAAACAACGTATCATCGGTTAAGTGGTTTGGTGTTGCTTTTGCAATTGTTACATAGTTTGAAGTGTGGATCGGTATTTCATGAACAAAGCGGCTTAAGTAAACTCGAGACAGACTGGCGCTACCGTTCAATGTTGTAAAAATACATTTTGAACAAATTAAAGTTTCCATTTAAATAAGAAACAAACGACTTATCCTATTTAATGAATAGCAATTTAAAAGGAGTGAAAAGCTACGATTTTCTTATCTTTTAATTGGTTCGTATATATTATGGAAAAATCTGTTAACTAAATTGTAACCATTTAAAATGTTTTGGTACCATTTAAGCACAAGTAAAAAATAAGTTGGCACCTTTTGCTTCATTAACACATGAAAAAGACTGTCATAAAATGTCCACAACCTTTTGATATCATTGACGATATATTGCTAAAACATAAATATATAAAACACATTTAAAAATCAATTAGCTTTACATTTATTCGATTAACATGTTTTCTGGAGCAACATATACAAGCAATGTAAAGTTTCAATCTTTAATTATTTCTCGGCTAATTGATTTGTTGATCCTTATTTTTTTTAAACGGTCAACGAGTAATGAGTTTCATAATGAAATGTCCACACATTCAAAACTCAACAAAGACACAACTATCACTTTCATAATGAAATGTCCACACATTCAAAACTCAACAAAGACACAACTATCACTTGTATTTGGATACTGCATGTACTTTTAACAAGCACATTTTGCATTGTCTAATATTGACAAATTAATTAATTTGAATAAAAATTTTATCTGCAGTGAAAAAAAATTTCTCTGTCATCTAGATCTAAAAACGGACTAGCTTAATACAAAAAGAAAGTATAGGTTATTAAAAGTACAAATAATTCAAGGCTAAATTAGATAAGATATGTATTTTTCTATTATTGTAAATAACAACATACCCTATTAATCAAGTTTACATATAGGGATGAATCAACCCTCCCATTGATCACAACACTTTGTACGTCTGTTTTGATAACTGAAATTAATTTGACCATTTTGGTCTAGTACCTATAATTTGTTGCTTGTCTAAGTTTTGTGGGTGTAACATGATAAGATGTCAGGGTTTCGTCATCAGATGAACAACAAGGTTCTTTCATCCCCACCTCTCATTCGTTATATACTACAAGACTGTATCATTTATCTTAACTAACTAAAACCAAAGAACCGTCACAAAAATATATAATGTCCACAAAATATAATGAACCATACACATATATAAACGACAAAAAGGATCACATCATGACCCCTGTTTACAGAACACCTGCTACAAAGAGATGAGGTCTTTAAGAATTGTTTTGTTTGTGTGTGGTAAAATGTTAACATAAAAGTTACGTCAGCCTGCTTCGTGCTTATTTACTATAACATATGTATTTAGTTAGATCAAAATACAAGAACGATGTTTACGGAAAGAATCATATAAAGTCAAGATCCATGAATTCATCTTAGTTACAAATATTGTAATAATTGTTATGAAGATTGTTTGTAGTATCTGTTTTCTTATGTGTTTATAGTATCTGTTTTCTTATGTGAAAATAGTCATAATATTTTTAAAATACTGAAGACTTGATTAATGAGCGGTTAATCACATAATTTTTGCTAAATTCAAATTATGACCTGTTAACATAATTTTTGCTGAATTAAAATTTTGAGCTGATAACATAATTTTTGCTAAATTCAAATTTTTGGTGGTAACTCTAATATAGTTCTTGCAATTGTCAATATTTTTACAATTATTATTTGAAGAAATTAGTTTCTTTGATTAATTTTAATTTCTATTCTGACAAAGTAAAATATAAAATTTTAAAGAAGTTTCTAAACAGTAAGTAGCATTGTTTTCCTTATGACTTTTTGTAGTTCCGTAATAGCTTATTTTAACGAGTTTCTTGATAACTCAAAGGAATTTGATAACGACATTTTTTCCTATCTCGAAATCAAAATTTCTGCAAATTCTTAACATAATTTTAAATAAATAAATCTTATCGATATAAATATTGTGGTTCCGGAGTTCTTCAGCCCGACATGCTGTATATATGCTTTATCATATTTAAGTATTAACACGGACTGACTACAAAAGATTCCAACCAAAAGGAGAATAAACCAGCAAGCATGCCAATGAAGTCGGCAACTGTCATCTCAGTGAATTCGTGAATACAAACTCGTTATCTTTATCAAATCAAAACGCATGAAAAGGACGTGGCAATTATATCACGAAAACTAAATGAAAGTGAGACAGATTTTACTATTGGATTCAGAGTCAATTATTTCCCATAGACAATTCATAACACATGAGCGAACCACATGATGCCAAAGTTTTTCTGCTGTTTTGAGCAACATGGGATATGACAGGGTTTTCGTGCAAAGAATAGACGGAATTATTTTAGCGATATCATTGACCATATTGGTTAGAAATTATCGGAATATTTATCTCAAAATGATTCTCAAGATGTTTGGTGTCTTCAGACGAACAAATACGATTATGGCGGCAAATGTCATCAATAGTTGTCCTAGCCAGCAATGTAAATTGAAATATGTGTTTGTGCTATGGTCGGTCGTTTTATGTGAAAAACTAGACCTACCGAATAGCTTGTAATTTGTTATCACGCGGGTATTATCAGTTTTTTGTGAAAAGTAAAGTGACAAGATCTTAAAGGATATCATTTAATGTTGGATGCGAATTACTTGTTACAACTGGTAAAAAGAGTGCCAATCATAAACTGGTAACCAGACACCCGTCAATTTCAAGTCCTTTTTTTGAATTCGTAATTTTGATCAACTGAATAAATCATCTCTACATGCAACTGACATCTCTTTTGAATGAACGGAAGCTAATATTCTGAAGATCATGGGAACTTCGTTTCAATCCGAAAAAACCTGGAATAAATTATTTAACAAGTTTTTTTTATATTCACTGTCAATTACTTGAAATTTAAAATGTGACCAAGTTTTGTGTTAGGTCAAACAATCCCAACAAAAAAAGTTCTAAACTTGCTTTGATATTGGCATTAAATGAAAATAATTTAAAACATTAAATTAATAAATATTTGAATTTTAGTTGAGTAAAAGCTTTTACATTCAAGCAAATATATTCACTGAAAATAAAGCTGCCCAATGCATTAAAATTAGAACTACTAGACAACTAAAAAAAGAGAAAATCGGAGAGAAGACCTGTGCAAAGAATTTTGTTAAAATGTTTTTACATTTTTTAATGCTGCAATAAATGATATAAAAAGTTCGAAGTAATTTGCTGACAGATTGGAAGACTGATAAAACTTGGTGTCTTTAAAATATTGTTACCTAAACAATTTCTGAATTCAAATGAAACCATGAGGACGGTACGGAACTAGTTTTCCACCTTGTGACTCATATCTATATGGGATCTTAATGTTTATCAAATTAAACGAATTACATAATTGAAAGGGCATTTTATCAACCGTTAGTATATATTTACTAAACCAGAAAATATTTCATCTTCAAAATAGGTATGTACATATAAGGTAATGGGAGTAAACTATGTTAAATAATGGATGAATGACAGATGTCACTAAGAGACTTGATATAAAAATGATACCATGATGCAAGGGAGATAACGCAAAGAATAAATATGTCATCCCTCACCAATATTTTTTTAAGGTCTGTAAAGATATGGGTTATTTATACTAGGATATGCAGGGGCGCATATATTTAAGAGAATACGAGAAAAGACAAATTATTTGTGGATGTGATTTATTTCACGGGTACTTGAATTTTTGGCGTGAAAGAAAATTACGAAAAAATTGATGATCGGATGTAAGCCTCAGTTAGAGATGAAAACAAAATAATAATAATACTTGCGTTAAATAGAAGGGTTAGTGAAATATAAAATAAAAATAAAAACTCATGAAAAGAAAGTCTGGAGCTTTTTCTGCTCGCTATTGGATGTTTATATGCAAACAACAAACATACAAACAAACAAATTCCCCTCGTTAATATTTCTCTCATGCGGAATAATACTATAAAGGAACTTCTAGTCAATGACAGGGGGTCGGCAAAATACATTTATTCGCACATTTTGAATATTTATTCCTGTTGATCTTATTACGCTTATTTGAAATATACATTACAGGCACGGGAAACAAATTAGAAATAGTCTATACACTATCATTGCTTTTATCAAAGGGAATAATGAGTACCATCTTGGACTAGACATCTAAAATTTCCAATTAAAGCCACTAAATAAGCTTTTCTTCCGAACAGTACACAAGTTCCTGCAAATGGTTCCGCTTCAGTACAACGTAGAGAAAGGGTATATGGCAAAAGAATAAATGGACATAATTGTAAATGATAGAGTGCAATTAAAACGTAAACCATTAGTTTATCCATTGAGTCATAAGTGTTAAATATGATTATGACCTTGCAAACTAGACAAATACAAATGACATTTCTGTGAACTGTTACGATCTTTAGGAGACAGGTCAAAATGAGGTAAACAAAAACGTCAAATTGACATAGATGCTCTACCACCATCATGACTTAATGCTACAATTCAAGTCCTAAATGTCTTCTGGTAGCAATATTTTAAGCTGAGAAATAGGAATACAGTCATACATGACTCATGCTGTATCCCAAATATATCTCAACTGGAACGGAACAAAATAATTTGATAAATGAAGTCATCGACATTCAGCAGTATTAAGTAAGTTTCTACAAAAATGAGCATCTAAACATAATAAAAATAATAATAAAGAAACTAGAGGCTCCAAGGGACCTGTATCGCTCACCTTTGCATTTTTGCATAAAATTGATACAATGCAATACGAATATTTGTATTGAATGAAATCTGATGATTTTTTTCACTTTTTCTTATTCGTAGATCACATTTTGCTGAACATATTTGCCAGTCTTTACAATTTCTCTATTTGCATCTGACACATTGTATGTTTTATATTTTTGTCTTTGATTTGTTTTAATTACCCTGCTGCATGTACAGCGCCTTAGAGTAATTTTTATTTTTTATATAGGGCACTTCATAAATTTTCATTATTATTATTATTATTCTCTCTATCTACTATAGTTTCTGTATCGTCATTTAAGCACAATAACTCCTATTATGAGTCGACTGTCGATTTCGACAATATTGACTTATTTGTAAATCTAATTTTTCTGATCATTTAATAAGCTTACAGTTTCTCTCTCTTCGCTATAATTTCCGAAAAAAAACTGAAACCCTAAACATAGCAGGTAGAAATCGTCATTCACGGACAATAACTCACATGGGTGGAGCAACCGGTCATGTCGACCATGTTGTCTTATTTTGCAGATCAATTTCACTTTTTACAGTTTCTAAACTTTCTATCCACTGAAGTAGAAAACAAAAATTGTCATTCAAGGGCAATAACTCCTATACGTAGTTAACTGACGTTTTGAATTTTCACCCATATTGAATAATTTCCATGTAGATCTTGTCATTGGAGGTCATTTTGACTGTTTACAGTTTCTCTGTCCATTCTACTTTTCAAGATAATAACCAAAATATGTTTAAAAATGGCACAAATCGGCATTTATAGGCAATCCAAACAGATATTTTGGTCGAATGAGACATTCGGTAATCTTGAATTCTGAACGTTTCTGTCCCTGCAAGATTTGCTTTATCTATATATATACTTGCATTTAATTGCCCTTTTTAATCCATTTTAGCCTTAGTGACAATGTTGTTGGCAGGCGGGATCATCGGACACAGTTTTAAAATAAATATCCCCAGGGTGAGTGTAGCCATGTTTGGTTCTTATTGGCCCGCTGGATTCAGAGGAGTAGATTTTTGTAAAGTTAACGGACGATGGACGCCAATGATTTATTAAAGCTCGAATGAACCTTTTTGTCAGATGGGCTAAAACGTTAGGAAACAAAAAGAAAAAAAAGTTGGTGGACAAACAAAATAAATGTATTTGTTTGCGATTTTATAATTTTTAATTTATCTACAAATATCCAGCGGGAATTTTGGTGACGTAAATTATCGCCCTTCCAAATAGAACTCTTCAAAACTGGGTACGTAACCTGCAAGGACGCCACTGATAGTAAGTTCTCAAGAAAAAAATCTGGTAAATACTTATAACTGAAGACGAACAAAAATAAAATTATAGTATCACATTAAACGATATCTTTCAACTATATATATATATATATACAAACGAATAGAAAAGCTGGTTATCGCAGTTTTGTATAAAATAAGTTTAGAATGTATCTATGGAACTCAATACTGACGTGCCAACAATTTTATTTTTCTTCTTGCTGTATATGTCATAGGGACACGCTTATACATTTTTGTATAACACAGAAAATACTTTTGAAATGAAATCACCTAAAAAAGCTCTAAGAATATTCTTTAGACATACGAATTTAATGCGATTGTATCGAGAAGTTCGTGCATATGGTGCAATAATCGAAATGACCTAAAGAAATAATTGTTAATTAACTGAATGTAAATTGTCAATATACTTTCCTTTCATTTCTTAACTTAAAACAGACCTATAATGTTATTATATATTTTATATATCTCAAATAGACGATACTTTCTAATTGAAAATTCCCGCGTCGAGTAGACCGGTGTGCTTGAACCTACTTTTTTTAGGGGAAAAACCTCGTGACTTCGAGAAAACGAATCATGCTTATGACTATTTGGAAAATTCAAAAGTTGATGTATGGAAAGAAATTTTAATTCTTTATGTATGATATATTTTCCAGATAGTCTTATCGATAAGTTGAAAATATGTACATACTACCTCTTTCAAATATTAGTGTAGCAAGTCTCTTTTGCATTTAACTATTGACAATTATAATTGTATCAAAAGAGAGGCTGAAGATTCCAAGGGATATTTAAACGCACAAGTTCTCAAAACGCCATGCCAAAAATCGACGAAAAGATAAAAAAACAACATAGAACACTTAAGACTGAGCAACACAAACTCAAACAAAAACTGGGTGCTCAAGTAGCAGTTTAAAACAGATATATTAATAAGTTATGTTAATGTTATGCAAAATAACTTATAATCAGTGTCGTTATTCCGAGGTACACAAAATTAAACACTTTATCGAAGGTGTTCGTAAATTGCAAGAGCAGTCACTTTTATATTGTTCTCTATTCTCCAGTTATTCCATGTACTGCATGAAGTATATAAACATATAGTCCAGTCAATATACATAACTGGTTTTATTGTTTAATGGTAAATCTTTGACAACAGTTTAGCAATTTTGACATAACTATTTACTAAAACTTAAAAAAGAAGCCTGAAAACGCGAATTTTAAACTGTCTTTTGAAAAATCAATGACTGACATATTCCTTGACCATAAAGGTAATTTGTGTTAATATTCTGTTTTTGAATGACATCTTGAGGGAAAGAGACGTATAGATTATATGTTTGAAGTCATCAGCTGGTAGGTTTGGTTTTGGTTTAGTGCTTGTTCTAGCAAATGCAGCTTTTTTCTTCATTGGAGTTGTTTCATCATAAAGATCTTATTGTCGAAATATAGTTTTACTACATTTATAGTTTAAGTTTAAGTTTTATTAGCTATTGTTTTAATGATGACGCGAAGGAATTAGAAAATATAAGAAGCTGTGAAGAACATGCAAAGGAGTACAAAAGTCCGCTATAATCAAAGGTCATTCTTCTTCAAATATATTTTTTTAGAATAATAAATCGTAAGAAATAAACAATCCAATTTATCTCAACCTCAACACACATAAAGTCAATAACATGTCGAACAATACAAAGATGCCCAGTTTTGCTTATGCATAGACATTCTGTGTGGTTATTATGAGAATTTTGTTTCTAAATGGGTCCATCTGATTACATCTCTCAACATTGAATAATACACTGCTAAAATTTCTTGATCTGCAAAATTATTCGTGAACCGCTATATTTCAATTTTGAATTTCAAACAGAAAAAAAACCCTAGAGGGCAACAAGTTCATTAGAAGGTCATAACCTAACAACAAAAAAGTTTTCTGCATAGTTTGGGAATACTCACCTATAGAACGTATACGTATTAGGATAAATAATTTGTAAGCACCAGCTAGGAATATTTACCCCGTTTATTGAGTAATACACCAATGATGAATCGGTTGTCGTGGAATCACGATTTTTCATATTGACTTAAAACATCTAATACATCATCAAGTCTTTGATAAAATGACAAATTATACAGGTAAAGGAAATAAAAGTATGGTATACAAAATTCTCTAATAGTTGCAGAAATTTTTTTTAAATTATTTTTCCTGAAAAGATGCTTCAAATTTACAGTATTTTCATTACTAAAATAAATATTTAAAGTCTCTCACTCCCCTCCCCATGGCATATTGTTTAAACTGTTGATAAGCAACCGATGGATCGTTGACTGTTCAACTTAATCCTGACAGCGATGTATTTGCTAATACTGCTTCAAGAATATATCCGAGGAGCTCTGCGTAGTATTTGAATACGCATTTAAGACTATCAATACTCAACAAGATGGTCTGTTTACGAAGTTAAGTACTATATACATGTATAATCAGGAGTTGACGCCCAATAAACACGAGAGAATGCACACATGTAGGGCAACTTATGTGGTGTTTGTATAACCGGGATGTACGTCTTCAGTGAAGAAGGTGATTTTTGACAATACAGACGGTGGTGCACTCGAGTAATAACTATTTCAATAACCACCTGTCTCTCCTTGCAACAATTTGAAAATTTCATAGAAAAGGGTGCCTAACTTACACTAAGTAATTGAAATAGCGATGTAAATCAACATTTCATAAATAAAAACAAATATACATCGGATTTTTTAAGTTTGTATTATTTCACGTGAAGGGTATTTAGATTCCCAACACAAAAGACTTGAACGATGATAACATTTTAGGTCATGATAAATTTCAACTCACCCCTTTTCAAACAAAAGGAACTTTCAATATCTAAATAATTGTTTTCTTTGATTGAAAACAGTAATATCATAAACTACCGTATAATACATTGCAAGAACTATTATCAAAAACATACAAATTACTATAATACGAAACTTAACTAAACCTTTTAGCCATGCATTTCATTTCTACTTTCTGGTTTGTGCGCATGCATGTGCACTTCTTTCTTTGCTGAATTATAGAAATCTTACTCAAAAATCTATTACTTTATTTCTCATTAAAACCTGATGAATGTCATTAAAAAGAATTAACAACGGGGAAGGAAGGTGATTTTATTGTGATTTAATCAAATATTTTTATTTTTACTTTTTGATGTGTAGTCTCATTTCGATAATAACACGTGCATAATTCCTTTTATACAAGTGGAATGAAGTTGTCATCTAAGCCATGACCGTTTTCGTCAAAGATGCTGATATATGAATTTAATGTTAGTGTCTTTGACGGATACAACGGAACGACTGCTTAACCGTCTTCCGTCAGGTTTAACGACGATTAAACCGTCCTCCGTACGTTTTGTGACAGTCTCGCAATCTGTCAAAATAATATAACTAATTTGATGTTTTCATATTATTGTTTCATTTATTGATATTTGATCTACCATTCTCTGTCAGATCATTTGATTTAAACAATCTCTGAGCAGGTTTTATATGTTTTTAATGGCAAATTATTTTTATCCACACGTTAGGCCACCGTATTTGAATGACGTTCTGAAAGATTCAACGTATGCACTTGCAAAAACTAGAAAGTCACAGAAACTTTGAAGAGAAAAAACATAACGTACAAAAACCAAGGCGTAATATAGAACCTTGCACAAACTTATAATTTTTTTCATATACGGATACACTGATTCATTTCCAATTATTTAGTAATCTAAAATATTGAAGGATTATATTTTTATGATCAATGTTTTATTGAATATATTGCTATGAATTTCCAAAGCTCCAGTGATAACAAAAAAATCAAACTTTGCTTTCTTTTTTCAAATTATTATATATATATATACTTTAAGAACAATATCATGATTTAACGGGTTTCAATGTTATAAATATAGTTTTTGTTTTATTATTAGAACTATTTTATTCGGTTGAAATTTACTGAATTAGACGGTGTATATTACTATAGAGAACATTTGTAAAAATAAAAAAAGGAAACAGCTCCCGGGAAAAAAGACAAAAGAAATAAGTAATAATTTGTAATGTCTATTTTAAATTAAGTTATGTCATTATGACTACTTAAAGTGTCATTTTTATCAACCACTGTCATCAACACGGTTTCTTTTAAAACTAGAAAAACTAGATTCTTAAAATCTCTGTTCGATGAATTGGAGGTCAGATAAAATCTTTTTAGAATAAAGTTATTTAGTAAAAGTTTACTTAATGTAATTGAATTTAAGTGGAAATAGTTTTAAATAACAAAATTAAACGGATGCTTAATCTTGTCAATTGATTTTTTATTGCCATGGTATTTTTACTTTTTAATTTATTTCATTTAAAATAAATGTTAGAATTTGATTTGTTTGGATTACAAATTTTATATGAGTAACTTTTAAAGCAATATTTTATCAAAATGCGTCATGAAATTATTTTTGTTTGTTTGATGCCGAGACATTTCAAGAACGTATAATTTGGATAGTTTGTAAATTCAACTAGCGCCGATCAAGAAAATATTTTATTTCATTTTAAAACAAAAGAATAATATAATTTAGTATCTAAATGAAAAAGATAATGAAATATTTGATATTCCATACAGAATTTCTTTGAGACATCTGCTGTTTATTTTCAATAATACTGCGACATTTATTCTGAATTAATGTATAAATTTAACAGACCATTTATTTATCCATGAAAAAAATTAAAAACGAAAATAATCATCATAATTTTTTACAATATTAACATAAATTTTCAATTTATACCTTTGTTTTTTTTCAGTTGAACGTGCAGTAAATTTATGAATGAAATATATAAACTGAATTCGATATTTTAGTTATTTAAAAAGGGACAAATGTTGAAAAACAACAGTTTGTTGTGTTAGGTAATTTTTCATTGTACTGTGTGGACGATTCAACTAGATACTTTTTTCTGTATGCAAAAGAGTGTGATGCATCCATAGAATTTATAAGATGTGATTATCCTGATAAAACACCACTTTTATTCAATTTGGGTAAAATTGGAAATAAAATCGACCAATTACCATCGTTAAGTGAAATGTTACGACAATTTGTACACAAAGGTAGCTTCAATAGTGACAGATAAAAAGAGATTATCCAATGATTATTAATAATCACTGTTATCCTTTATAATATAAATGATCGTATTTAACAGTGCGCTTTGAAAGCTAATTGAGTGCTTGAATATTATCTTGTATAACGCTTCAAACATGATAAATAATTCATTCTCTTCATTCGAGATGTTTAGATATATCAAACTTTGTGTCATCAACTTATTAAAAATACATTACTTCCAGAAATGAAAGTATAATCGCATCTGATTAGTAAAAGTCTTCTTTTAATAAAAAATGGTAATTTCTGAGCGATGTCATCTTAAATATTAGGTTTCAATCAACTCCTTGCTGAATCTATGTCTTATTTTTAAAAGGAATTAAAGGTTTAATATTTTTTGAAGTGATATATATTTCAAAAGACATTAAAATGAAAATGTTTTGAAGAAATTAATTATAACTTCACGTGAATTCATCTAACAAAAATAATATTGATAAGTATTTATGCCTAGATATTATATTTGTAATCCCTATGTCTGTGAAATGTACAAACAAACAGGCACGAGGGAGTGAAAAAGAACCGTAGGCAAGATAAAGTGGTGATATATTGTATTAATTCTGAAATCGACGCCTAATCTGCTTTATGCTTTTAATCTAGGGTAAATACACAGATTTCCAGATTCTGTCCGGTTTATATTGTAAAAACAAAACCTGTTATTGCATGCATGTTATGTAAGGACTATGATGGAATAGTTAGACGGAGATGCATGAAAGCCGAAATAACATTATTGAAGGCCTCGGTTAAATTTTAACAACATTAGCGGTACCAATTTTTATTTCACCAGATGCACACTTCGGCAGTTAATGTCTAAAAGGCTATATATTTTTAGTATGTAAAAGTTAAAGAATAAGCCTTTAGATACACAATCATACAGGGAAGTCAAAATGGGTCAGTTTCTCATGTATCTGACTTTATAACAAGTCACAAGTTCAAGAAATTTTGACGCGATATTTGAACGTACATATATGTAAGGTAATATATCTTATTTGGACAGGAGAGAAAACACTTGCCGTTCCTCTAGGTGGTAACATGGTTATATTAAATTTTATTTACCTTGTTAAAATAAAGATTGATGTCGGACATTCTAACAAATTATTATTATATGTTAGAAAACACTTTCATAATTATAAAAAAAAAACAACCACTGGCAAAATATGTATACTTATTAAATAGGTACTTATAGAGGTAACGGAGCAGTATATAAAATCTACAATAATTTAGAAACTCCTTCGGACAAATTGTGCATAATTGTTTTACAAAATACAATAAGTATATTATAATTTTAAAGAAATGATATGTAGATAAACACAAACAATTACGAGAATTAATCGCTAAGGGAAAAAAGAGACAATTAAAAAAATACATGAGGGGTAAATAAAAATGCCTACCTGCCACGGATTGTTTGATTCTATCGCTAAGAATGACATGGCTGCCCCAAGTAGTTGTTAAAAATCACCAAAAATGCTGCCAGAAAAACTTCTAAAATGACCGATCAATGAATTAAGTTAGCTTCGATGGATACTTCACAGCTCCATATCAACTTTCTTGGTGCTTAAAGCAATGAAGCAATACACAGTGAAGAAACCAGTCTCCTTTATCGTAAGAGAATGTCCAAAAGCAAACTTTTCTGTCTTGTCCTAAAGCATATATCGCAACTTCGTTAACATTTCTAATTGAATGTGAATCTGATTCTTAAAGTTTGTTTTTTGTTGCACATGAATGGAGCGTTCTGATTGGTTGAGTGGTTAGTTCTATCTATCAGGGGGTGTTAACCGATGTTTAGGATGATATAAATACAATATCACAGTTCATCATCTATACGCATGTTTTATTTCTATTCAACATTTGTCAGAATATAACACCTGTATCACTGATTAAAGTAAATAATACAAGATATTATATAACTTATAAATTCTTACAATAATTTTTCAATTTCACACAAAACTCAATACAGAGCGAAAGAAATAATGAAATTATAGCATTAAACTGACACGGCGTAAATAATAACAGAATAAACCAAAAAGTAAACAAGGATAAGATTAATTCCGTCGTGAATCTGTACCGTACCAAATTCTTAAATACTCATTTTCCACACGACTTCATCCTTTCAGTTTATTTGAATAACATTAATAGAAGGGTCGAACCAAGTAGTTCTGTAGACGTTTGTTTTCCCCTCAAATTACTATAAAATAACACGGAAAATCGCAACTCTCCCGTTGTGCTCCTTTTATCATAAACTGTTGACGGACTCGGACCGAATAAGAACGATACACTGACGAGGAATATTTTATGCTGCTTTGAACACGTTTCCTTCCTATTGTATGAAGAATAAATTACACGTTCTCTCTATTTCACACATTTTTGTCAGCTTAGTAGTTAAAAGTGGTAATTATACACCAAAATCATAATTATATTCAATTTTCTAACTTATACTTTTGCCTTCATCGCTATTAAAAGCGTGAAATTTGAACACTTTGAAATGTTTACAAAACGTCTAAAGACCATCTGACCACATTTGTCATTTACCAATAAGTCAAATATTAAAATACCCCAAAGTCTTAAGAGTAGTAATATTAAAAAGGGAAAAATAGTTTTACAACATTATCAAAATAAACATGTTATTTTACCTAACGGGGCTCAGACAACACTCGTTTCTTCAAGGGCCGGGGGTTACGTCTTAGAAGGTCGAAAAATCAAGATGGTTTTGCTCTTGTGCCAAAGGGACATTTCGTGTTTTATAAGATTATTTTCCAGAAGAGACGTCTTTTATAATAATCTTTTCCTTCTAAGGAGAATGATCCACCAAAGCCAAAATATATATGGGGTTTTAGAAAAGTTTTGTGGATTTTATTTTGGATTTTAATGTGCACTTGAACATAGTGTGAAATGTTGGAGAAACCGGAATGAAAAGAACCGTATTTGGAATTCATACTTGTCTCAGAAAATGTTTTTTGTTGGATATAACAATTAAGAATCTGGAATTTAAAATTAAAAAAGCATGAACTTTTTTTCCTTTGTACTTTTTATTTTTAACAAATTCATAACGGTAAGTGCGAAGTATCATGTCTTCATGTAAAGGAACACGAAATTCGGATATTTTTTCAAACAATAAATGAATGAAGTGGAAATAAAGTTTTCAGTCGTTCGAATAAGGAATATCTCACTTTTCAGTATTTTACTGATTATTTGTATACAAAAACTGTCAATTATGAATTTTTTTAACAGTTTTTATTAGTGCGTATATTGTTTCAAAAATGCATTGGACATCTAACTTCATGTTCAGACTTGGCTCCATTACTTCTCAATAAGAAGCCAATCGTATCAATTGCTTCTCTTTTACTTAACAATTTAACACCCACTGGTTTTCCAATGAAGAAACTGATTGCTTTGTATAGTAGTCTCTTCATCGTTGTGTACATTATTAGATTTTCCTTTCGATAAGTTAGCCACAAAAATTGATTTCTTAGATTAAATATTAACGATTAATCTCCGGAATAGAGTCATTGTTTTACCGGACGTTTCATTGTTTTAGAATTGACCGTTGTTGAGAGGAGCAATTAAAATTACTGTCATCCAGCTCAATAATTATAGAGAAATGAGTCTGAATTAAGACTGAAAGCAGGTGCAAGTTTGACAGGAATTATCTGTTTACTTTGGAAATGAAATAATTCATGGGGTTATCAATCACGGAAACAAAAAAAAATATTTAATAATTTATTAAAACGATTTGCATATGCACTAAAAATGCATATTGGAATAGGCTTTCAGATTCCATTTGAGAAATGAAAAATAGGAAATATCTTCATTTCCATAATTGGATGTATAACTTACGAGCATTATTTATGAGTTATTTTCCATTGTCTTAAGTAATTAAATGGTATTGCACTTATACAAAAATAATTGTTGGATAAAGGGACTGTAATAATCTAGATTGGGTTGATTCATGTTATTGTTGATAATGTTAAACTTTTAGCTGAAAAACATCAATGAATTTCTTAAAAAAACCAAATTATAAATAAAAATTGACGATGGAGTGACAACGTATTACTAATATTGACAAACCTAGAATACTGTTTAACAAAATCAAATGGTAGCTCCCTAATATTGACAAACCTAGAATACTGTCTAACAAAATCAAATGGTAGCTCCATAATATTGACAAACCTAGAATACTGTCTAACAAAATCTAAAGAAATAACACGTATGAAAATCTGTGAAATAAACATGTACATATTTTTGCAAATTCTACCATTGAATCAAGTTTTTTAAACGCACATACAACATTTTTTAATCGGAAAATAGGATACTAGAACCGTATGACTAATATATATTTATAACCAAAACCTTTTATCCTTTTCCTTGTAAATCTATACCATATTACTCATAAATATTTACCCGTGAACTGTTAGTTCACTTTGTAAAATAACAACAAAGACAATCAAAATGGAAACCTCTTCAGGTGTTATTTAAAATTAAAATTTGATAGACACTAAAATTAAAAACTTTTTAACTTCTTCCGTTACCTTAATTCTTTTTTCAAACAGAATTACGGACGACCTCCGTTCACCCAGTGTTGATTACTTGTATTGAAATCAAAAGTATCGGTTTTTAAATAATTTCATACTAATCTGAAATTTAAGAAAAAGACAACATTAATTTGACTGAAGAACTAGACAGAAATGAGGTGTCATGTATTGACAAATAGAAAAACTTCACGGATACTAAATGCACAAAAACATTCTGTTCATGTGGCTCATAAAGAATATTTGCACTGCAAATTTCAAATTATGTAAACTTGTATTTATATTCTTGGGCAATCATATCAATTCTCTTTAATTTTATGTTGTGTATGAGCAATACACTTTGAAATATTCTTTTATATGAACTAGTCCAGTCGTTCCATTATGGACTTACTGATGTGGCTTGTCAAGAAGCAATACCATGAGATTTATATGCTAACCGCTTTATTGTTTTAATCACCAAACGGTGTTAAGTGCAAACAAAGTCTAACTATAGAATACAACAGAGACACAGATGTAACATTAAAGCAGTTTTATATCACAAGAAAACAAGACAAGTGTGAGCTGGATACATATAATATACTATACGATGCACATAATATACTATGATATACACATTATAAACTGCATATAAGTCAAATTAGGACAGATTCAAACGATCTTCAATAAAACAGAACGCACAAACCATAAATATACAGTATACATTTAGTATTACATCTTCTATATATATATAGAAGGATGTGCATTTCTATGTACTGTTTGGTGACTGAAAGAGACAAAAACAGCAAATACACTCCACCCAAAAAAACTCCCCCATCCCCCCCCAAAATACAAACAACAAACAACAAACAAAAAAAACCCTAACCGCCCCCCCCAAAAAAAACCCCCCACAAAACTACGCCCCTGCACACACAAAAAACCCTAACCCCTCTAAAACACAATTGTTAATTTCAAAGAAAGAACATCGCAAAATTGAAACTGATAGACACAAATAGAGTAAAGAATGCTCTTTCTCTGGAGACAGAAAGAAAGAAAGTATAGACCTCATTGAACGAAGAAGTTTGTAAACATGAAACATATGTCCCCGACATCGTCTATAAAATATATATACAAGGTTCAATATATTGTACTGGTCATTTGCTGTAAGTCTTTTAATTTTCTTTATTTTGTGTCTCTTTGTTGTGAGGGATGTATAAATACCCTGCCACGTCCGGTCTGTGTTTTTGTTAGATGTTTTTCTGTTTTGTATCGATCTGATGAGTTAAGCCCTTTTCAACAGATTTTTATATATTTTGTTCTTATGTTGTACTATTACACCAGGTTAGGGGAGGGTTGGCGTTAGGGGAGGGTTGGCGTTAGGGGAGGGTTGGCGCCTTCAAATATTTTTTAACACCATCACATTCCTTATGTTTCTGTCCTAAATC
The DNA here is from genome assembly GCF_021869535.1 of Mytilus californianus. NCBI lineage: Eukaryota > Metazoa > Mollusca > Bivalvia > Mytilida > Mytilidae > Mytilus > Mytilus californianus. The sequence continues at coordinate 281,607 of NW_026262667.1, forward strand.
AGGAGCCTGTAGTTCAGTGTTGTAGTTAGTTCATGGTTTCTGTCCTAAATCAGGAGCCTGTAGTTCAGTGTTGTAGTTAGTTCATGGTTTCTGTCCTAAATCAGGAGCCTGTAGTTCAGTGTTGTAGTTAGTTCATGGTTTCTGTCCTAAATCAGGAGCCTGTAGTTCAGTGTTGTAGTTAGTTCATGTCTGTCATATTGTTTTTCGTAAATTGTTTTTTTATACATTAGGCAGTTAGTTTTCTCAATTGAATTGTTTCATATTTTTCATGTCGGGGCCTTTTATAGTCGACTATATGGTATGGGTTTTTTCACTGTTGATAAAAGTAACAACTAGCTTTGGTATTAATGTATTTCATAGTAAGATTAAAGTTGATGGTGTAATCAGAACAATCTCCAGAGGAAACGAGTATATTAACATAGTAGCTTAGCAATATCATACAAACAATATTTTCTCCAAAGAACCCATCACCTTCTGATATATTTTGTGAGATCATAAACGCCCCCTCTCCTTTTGCCCACAAAATAAAGCAAAAAGGTCGTCTTAACGACAGAATTTAGAGATGAAATAAGTATTGAATATGGGCATTGTTGCATTATAAAGCACGATTTGACATCTATACATGTTACATCATTTAAACTTCATACGATTCTCATCAAGAAGCAGCCGTGTCAATAACTTTTAATAAAACCTTATTTGAAATACAAAACGACGATTTGTAGTATCTTTGCCTGGAGGTGTTGGAACAGAAGATACCTCTTCATTAAAATAGCATGCTACCTGAACTTAATTCTTTATTAATTTTTCCTCTTTGATCAAAACAAGTTAAACGACATAACGTCAAATTTCAATTATTCCTTAATAACATAAAGCTATCGAGCAAATGACGTCGTCTTAAGTTTCTTTGTTGGTAATCGACTATTCTGTATATTTGTGTGTGGGATATTAATTTCAATATAATGTTGATATGTTTTTGACTTCAAGAACATTAAGCCTCACATGCGAACGTTGCTGCAAATAAAAGCAAAGACGTAAAAAAGTGCGTAAATCTTATCTACAGCATTATTGATCGATAATCCATAAGGAAAACCGAATACTCGGAAGCACCGGTGGCATGTCTGGACCTATAGATAAATGATATGCACCGTTATTTTTGTATGCATTGTTGAAGTTATCCCACATGAAATTATATAAGGAAAAATATCAGAATATTTAGACACTATTATTACCGGAGTAGGGAATTCGGAGGATATCACCATATCATATAAAATTAATAAAGTAAAAATTAAAATACAATTTAGATAAGATATGAATATTTGGAAATAGAAATGAAGAAATAATACTTTAATATGGAACATTATGGCTTACAATGTATCATTAAACAATTAGTATACTGTCTTTTATACAGTATATCCGAGAAAACAGTCACTTGATTGTTTCAATAGTCGAACAAACAATTTGTAGAAGGAATTATCAAACTTACTCATCATATAAATGCATATTCTATCATAACTAATTAGTTCTACTGTTATCATCGTATATACGTAGGCGCTATATCAAATATTCTTCAGTATCAGAAACAAACTGTCTTCAGTATCAGAAACAAACTGTCAATCAACCAATTATAAAGTTAAAACAAAGCTTAGACAAATATAATGCAGTTCTGTGACTTGCTCGCTCCTTTAAATGAATAAGAATAAGTACATTTAACGTAACAATCATATTATAATAAATATGACTAAATAAGTTTTAAAAAGCCAATAAGAAGTAGTGTTTAGAAATTAAATTGCTGAAATTTTTATAATAGCAAAAGGCGTTGCGTGTATACAAATAGAATTCTGGTAAAAAAAAAACGATGTCATGGAATAATAACGAATTACTAAAACATATGTAACATGTTGTACAACATATAGATATACAACATGTTCATTTAGTTGAAAGGACATAAATTTAAATATAACATTTATGTCAATATGACAAGTGACCAACAAGGTGTTGCAATAACTTGACCACATCCAATTAGTGAAAAATGAAGTTATATCAATCAAAAGACAAAGATAGTTGTTGAAATATATACAGTTTCTGTCGCACTTGCCAGTGTCTTCATCTATTATAAATCTGACTAATAATAATGAAGCACGTGTCAACATTCCCGATGTTCTTTCTGTTTGTTTACTTATTGGTATACCATGATAAATATATATATCTGTGATAATCAGTGTAAACACCCTGTATTACATGTTGCAGTGCTGCAGGGTTCAGATATTAAGACAAGGTGATAAACGGTTGTTGCTAAATGCGCTAACCACCAAACACACTCATTTTGGTGTAGGTGGATGATAAACTATTTTAGTGTTTTAATTGCGTCTGTGCTTTCTGTAGTTTAAGTGTAGATTACATATGTGGATATGGTTTGCTTTTTGAAATAAATGTTATGTATGTTTATTTTATTTTCAAAACAATTTTATTATGAACATACTTCTAGATCTCTTGTTCAGTTTAATTGAGCTGTTGGGTTGTTGTCTCATCTCATTGTCCTTCAACTTTCATCTTTTCCCCTTCTAATGGAAGTTAACTCCGAAAAGCGTTTATTGGCAAGGAATTTAGCTACTGCGAATTGTAAATTACCAAAGTATAGAATTAAAGTTCACGGGGTTATTTGTTTTTAGAATGGAAGAATTTATTGATTATGTAGCTGTCATTGCCATAGTTGACGTAGGTCACGTGATCGAAAAAAAGATTTTCTCTTTCCGAAGAGAAGTAAAAAAAAAACAGGTCTTCATTGTGCTGCTAATCGCAAACAAGCAAATTGTCTTGTCTTGCCAAAATACATTGAAAAAGTAAGAATTATACAAGGTTAATAATTAATCTGTTTTAGTCGAAACTATGTGAAAAAATTTTGATGTAAAAATCTTATGAACGGAATCCTAGAATTAGATAAGAGGTTAGAATAATATTGCCAGTATATTGTTCACCAAAAGCTTGTATCTGAGACTGTTATAAATATTTTGAAGAATTCAAATAAAACGAGCATAGAATTATAGCTTGGAATTTGTCACATATATCCTATCATGAATAAACATATATTTTAAAAAAAAACGTATATAATTAATTTTCCTTTGTTAAGGGGCATGTTATTCTCTCACTAACTGACGCCCAAAAAGCATAAAATGTACATGAAGTATGAATAGCTCATTTTCCTAAAAGAGTTTCCCTGTCTAAATTTGTTCTCCTCTTTACATACATTCAGTAATAGTTGTTATTGTTTACACTTTATGTACTAAATGCTCCAGTAGCTCAAAATTATGTCAGTAAGACTGGAGGTAATGTTTACCAAAGTTCTAACCTCTGAACATCTATACTCATTATGTTGTGGGTGTTAGACAGTATTGTTAATGTTTAATTTATGTGATTGGCTTCTGTACAGATGTGAAGTTGGTCAGAGATGTTTTGGTTTATGTGATCAGGTTATGACATATTATGTAGTTGGAGTTATGAGGTAAATTATTCTGGTTTGAGTCAGATGGTGAAACCACAAGATAAGAAGTGCTGACAATATGTAATTATAAATAACCTTGAAAAAAAATAATAAAGTGTGCTGTTGTCTAGCTCATAAGTTTTGTCTGTAAAGATAAGGACACAAAATGGCAGCAAAACAAATCCAACTGGAAAAATACAGAATACAATAACATCAAAAATCAAAAGAAGTGAAAAATTACAATAAGATTGACTAAGAAGAGAGAAATTAAGCAACATATCAAAGAGTAAAGTTGAGTTTCCCCAGAGATGCTTAGTTGGATGCTCAGATAGCGTATCGAAATGATATTGGTTGTCCTTGTTATCGACATGCTTTCTTGCTCACTCACAACCAATACAATACCGAGTAATATATCCATGGTTTGATCAGAAGACAAAAACAAAAACAATAACAAAAAACAAAACGAATAAAAAAAGAAAATGATAGAATAGATTAAATTGAACTAAAATGTAGAGCTACAGGACAAAAGTGCACAACCAGTATGATGACCATATAAGGAATGTAATGTGCATTCTAGCATTTATTCTAAAAAAAAGTGTACCACAATAATGTATAGAAAACAAACGTTCATTGAAATAATATTGCTGTTAAAATAAGTTATTGTCTGTGTAAAAAATGGAAAAGAGGAACAAAAGAATGAAGCATTGACAACATTCAAAATAGGAATCAAAAGCCACTTTTGTAAACCAACAGCCACCGGAGAGCAAATGTATATAGGCTTCGTGTTCCCCAATCTTTAGTTTTTTGTGTAGCGTTTTGTAGACCGTTGTTGGTCTTTTTGTCGTTTTTCGACTGAATGACATTGTGTGTTGTTTATTCTTAGACAAATGGTTTATCCTCTTCCTATTTTTGAACAATAACAAATATGTTAGAATAAGGACACCATCAACTAAGAAAAGAAATATTGTGAAAATTTCTTTAAATTTAGCAAAAGGAATCATAAACTTAAGAAAACACGACTGTGTAAAATCACTTATGATTCAGAATAATGTATAACCATCATCAAAGAACAGAAGCTATTGGAAAAATCACTTAAAATTTAGCATAAGAAATCGTTAAGTAAGGAAAACATTATTGTATAAAATCACTTATTATTCAGAATAAGAAAATTATCAACTAAGGAGAGAAACCTTTTAGAACAATCACAGACACAGATAAGTTAAAGAAATGTACATCTGATGGATGTGACGTATATTTGACAAGTGTTTATTAGAAGTAATTACTGTAAACACCCTGTGTTACAGAAGTTGCAGTGCTGCAGGGCCAGGCAATGAGACAAGGTGATAAACTGTCAACAATTCTTTACTGACCACTACCTCCATCGTCGTGGGAGGGTGTTATCCGTTACACCAAATGTTAGATGACCTAGACGTTTTGTCATTTTATAACCGCTTGATTAATTAAAATCAAATTTTTGATACTTCCTTAGGTGCGTAAATTGCACATGCTACAAAAACTATTAGTCCCAAAAAACTTCGTTATACAGTTCGGCATAATACATACGTCTTGCTGACAAATGGTACATTCGAATACTAGATAAATGCAGTATAGTTGCGACACAAAACTATGCCGATGAATTGAGACAGGTACAGTTACTTGTGATGAGATTAAGCTAGATTTGTGAATACCTTTCCTCTCTATAATCTCAATCAGTATATGAAAAGAAAGCAGTTAAACAGATGTATATCTTACCGCTTCAAACAGACTGTAAAAGTCATATATAATGCTTTCCAGAATCGTAATCATGTTGCAATGATTTGGTGATTTGTAAATTTGTGAATGAATCTACTTATTTTCAACAGTTTTATGCCCCACCGTAGTCCTTCCGTCCCTCCTTCCGTCTTTCCAATTTTCGTTTCCGCACTCTAAAGTAAGTTTTCCTCATCCAGTGTGTCATTTACCGTTCTAGAGTTATTCCCGTTTATAACTTGGAAAATTGCTTTTTTTTTGTTCCTGCATTCTAACTTTAGTTTTTCTCTTCCAAATTTTTTGACACTTATACACAATTCTAAGAACCAAAACTCACAGACAGAGTTTAAGTTTTGGCAGTATGTCATTAACCGTTCTAGAGTTATATCCCTTTATAACACGCAAAATTGCAAATTTTTCAGTTTCCGCACTCTAACTTAATTTTGTCTCATCCAAATTTTATGAAACTCACACACAATGCTAAGAACAACAATACACAGACATAGTTCGAATTTGGGTAGTGAGTCTTTTACCGTTCTAGAGTTATGTCCCTTTTCAACTTGGAAAATTTCAAAGCTTGAGCGGGGGAATTCGTGTCCTCGGACACATTCTTCTTTTATTTTATCAACGGTTGGCCTGATGGTTCAATACATACAGTTTCCAAAGAATTTATAAATGTCTTAAAGTAATAGCTTGATGATTGTACTAAAAAGGAAAACTGTTCACTAACAAAATTTGATTAAAAAAAGACATTCATATCTAGTTTAAATTTGTCCACTTCGCTATTAATTTTCTTTTGATAAATTACCATGAACTATTCTATATGGAGTACCAAGCATGCTGTATAGCATATTCTGACCAAATCTAATGAATAGTTTGTTCTTCTTTACTTCTCTGCTGTGTGTTTATATAGGGGTAAACTAGTTCTGTAACCAAACTATCAGATTATTTCTATCAAATATCAGACTGCTATTTTTAACCTCCTAAACAGTATTTCATTATTATCGCAGCTATCATCACCACAACAGAAGTCATGTAATGTAATTAAATAAGATGAAATGAAATGAAACAGTAGAGTACATGTACTATACTTCTACTATACTAAAAATACTAATTAATTTTATAATGATTAGGAACATATACATTTACTTATGGTTCTTATTGATGCTATAGTATCCAGAATTGGACCCTTATAGTTCTTCAGAATTATGAGTGTTATTTAACATTTTGAAACAATTGATATATTGCTGAATATATATCTTTACATATGAGGCTTTAATTGAGTATTTCTAGCAAATATTTTTGAGATTATACGCTATTGTACAGGTGCAAAATATTTGAAGTAATACCATTAAAACAATTGTATCACAACATCAAATACATAAACATTTATTTTTGTTTCGAATATATTTATATTATTTATTTATTCAGTAATTAGTGATATTTTTCCTAAAGCTATATTTTATCTGTTGGAGGCATCTGTTGTTTGGGGATGCATGTGTCGTCATATGATGGGAAACAGGTATATTGTCAAACTAAGTCTGCCTGAATGGCGTTTTTATGTTAATCAAAAGAAATATCTAACCAAATCATTTATTTCTGCTTGAATTACTGCGTTGGTTTAAACACATCTGAAACCTAGACTTTAAAGAATGTATAGAATAGCGAACATTTTAAAATTCAATATCTCTGAGATAAAACAATGAGAATGTAGTTAATTGGTTGATTTTTATTAGTGTTCTTTAATAAGGTACACACTAAAAATGTGTGCCATATAAGCTTAGATTAAAATTGGCAATATCGAAAAATAATCCTGCCAGTCTTAAAGTTATATAGCCGTTAAGGGAGTGTTTAATGGTTAAGCTCAAAAGTATTCGAGTCAAGTGTTCAATTAATGAACATGAAATACGATATATGCTTCCACATCAATGATATAGCTCTAACAATGCGAATTCACGACTTTCATTAAAACAACTACGTACATGAGGACTGAAATTAAGCAGTTTTAACTAAAACTAAGACTAAACTTTGTCATAAATTTGTGACCTAGAATTTTTGTTGTTGTGTTCTTTGAATGATTTTTTTTTGTTATCTTTCTTTTGATCTAAAGGTTTTTGCTATTTTCTATAAAAAGACTGTTTGGTTTTCGTATTTAAAAGCGGTACGATGGAGGCACTATTTTTTATTTATATTTTATGGTACCTTTGTTTGTTTTACACCTATCAATATGTAATGGTGGTAAGAAGTAGTACTTAACAATACTGACATTTTGTCAACCATTTCGCTTGTTAAACATGTTTGTCCTTTTAGGGAGTTTTGTACAAATATCAAACATACATTCGTTTATTCGTGTTTAAACGAGAAACATCTTATCTGGACTCAAAGCATTCTATGTGTGTGATAGAAACTAGTCCATCATTTACGGCCTTTTGATTAATTTTTGGTAAAATTTTACACCGCAAAAACACTGGTCTAATGGTAACATTCTAGACTTGAATGTGGGAGATCATGAGTTTAAACTCGAGCCTGGTTTTTATCATTTTCTTTAAAATTGGTATTTACTGTTTGCTTCATTGTATAACTCGTGGCATTTGGGAGCAAAACTAACAACTGCTCGGCTCTGAATATTGTGTCCGCATATGATGACATGTCTTCCTGTGAACTGTGTTACCTTGTAAAAAAGTAAGTTAAAAATCTGACTCCGTGTGTCGATCTAGGTCGGGGCCTTTTACAGCTTGTTATGCAGTATTGGTTTTGCTCATTGTTGAATTGGTAACTTCTAAATCATTTGGTCTCTGGTGCAGAGTCGTCTCATTGGCCATCATATTACATTTTTATAAAGCGAGTTCATGGTAATCATGTTCACAAGTTATCGTCCTAGCTATGCATGGAATATTTGTCCCTTATTATTTCGCACCAATTCACTAATGCATCAATTATTTGGTAGTGTTTATTTGTTGTATATTTGTCCTCTAAGATTGTACTGACGTCGATGGCCTGTTTTCGGGACTAGTTGGTGTTTCATCTCAGATTATGAACTTGATGTGAAATATCCTGTTTTTAATTACATCTTTCATATATTTGAAAAGTTCTTGGTTCGTTAAGTAGAAGGTTCATATTTGAACTTGTTTAGCACTGTAAAATAATAATAAAAAAATGAAATCATAACTTTAGCGATTGTAGTGTTAAACACTGTTTATTGATTCGATTTTCTTGTACGCTATTCTATGTATCTCTCGTTATTCCACTGCTATAAAAAAGAAAGATTGTGGATCTAAAAAAAAATCAAACCATTAAATGCGCATGTGCCTGACCCAAATCAGAAACTCGTCAATGGTCGTTTTTAGTTACATATTTTTTGTTCTTCAGAATATTTGGTGTTGTGATAACAGATTTATACGATAGTCTCTATTTAGTTTACTTATAAAAATAAGAAGATGTGGTATGATTTCCAATAAGACAACTTTCCACCAGAGACCAAATTACGAGGATGTTTAAAACCAGTATCGGTCACCGTACAGCATTCAACAATGAGCAAATCCCAAACCGTTTTGTCAGCTATAAAAGGACGCGACATGAAAATAAAATTATTCAAATTAGAAAACCAACGACCTGATTTATGTATACAATAATAAACGAAAAAGAGGAAAGACAGGAGACAACCATCAAATAACAGACTCCTGTTTTAGGAAAACCACATCCATAATGTGACGGGGTAAATATGTTTGCAAGCGCTCACCCCTTTCTACCTGGGACAGGTGCATGTCAAATTGCAATTAAACACCTACTATTTATTATGAAACACGTTGTTTCGTTGTTTTAGTTATAAAACGGTGGTTGTAGCATATTCCATCTGAGACCTATGAAAAATTACTGTTTGTAGGCGAATTGGAATTGATTATACACGAAGGGGAACAAAACTACAAATATAACAGAGAAAATGTATCTACTATTATTTTACCCTTTTACCATTATATTTAGGTCATTAGGTGACCTCGATCTCAATAAGAAATTTTCTCTTCTCTAAAATCACTGTCCGTGTAAGTTTGATTAGGATTCCAATAAGGGTCAAAGAAATTTTTTAAATATCAAATGGAAGAATTTTTTTACAATAAAGAAATATTACAGTATTTTTCCTGGCGGAATACTCGACATATTTATTCCAACAGGTACAGATATTATAGCAATGATTATAACAAAGTTACCAGATGAAAATTTTCTAGGAGGAACAAATATACAGGGACATAATTATACATATTTATACTGTAGATGAAGGAGGTTATTTCAAGAAACTTAGAGTCGAGCGCATAGAAATATGTCTACTGACGCCACTGTAAATTTTACTAGTATATGATTTCCTAATGACATGTCTATTTCATATATAAAAATAAGAAGATGTGATATGATTGCCAATGAGACAACTCTCCACCAGAGACCAAATGACACAGAAATTAACAACTATAGGTCACCGTACGACCTTCAACAATGAGTAAAACCCATACCACATAGTCAGCCATAAAAGGCCCCAAAATGACAAATGTAAAACAATTCAAACGAGAAAACTAACGGCCTGATTTATGTACAAAATAGATATGATATACAGCAACAAATGACAACCGCTGAATTACATATGCATTTTATACAAATATATTTAGATCAACCCAATAATTAGATAGGAATATAAATAACGCACTTTCATTAACTATAGCATTGCTTAATATTCATTGTTCTGATAATCAGATTCAACATCCATGCAAACAATGTTAATCTGGATTTGCAAATAGAATTTGATGACTTGTAAATTGGAGTTAATAGAGTGTCGATAGTTTAATATTTCTTACGAAAAGTCACATGTTGTTTAAATGGGGAGCATGTGGTAGTCTGTTCAAATGTGATTGAATTTCGAAGCCCGAGGGACGTTTGATAACGACAGTTTTGTACATATAATAGGAAAATAAAAGAATGTCTGATTGAGGGGCATCTGCAATGGGAAAATTAGGTTGACACAATTAATAAACAATAGTCATAACAAATCAAATCGTTTATAAAATCACCAGATACCATTTAACTTTGCTGTTTTCCTATTATAAAGATCAAACATTTACAAAGAAATCTATTGCTTATGTTAATGTGAGATCATTGTGTGAATTGAATCAGTAAACGTATTAGTGCAATCAGATATAAACAGAAAGAGAGTACAATAACTGTAAGCAAAGAGCACCGAACACGATCAGTAAACGTATTAGTGCAATCACATGTAAACAGAAAGAGAGTACAATAACTGTAAGCAAAAAGCACCGAATACAATCAGCAAACTTATTAGTGCAATCAGATGTAAACAGAGAGTAGAATAAGTGAAAGCAAAGAGTATCGAACACAATCAGCAAACGTATTAGTGCAATCAGATGTAAACAGAGAGTAGAATAACTGAAAGCAAAGAGTATCGAACACAATCAGCAAACGTATTAGTGCAAACAGATATAAACAGAGATTATAACAACTGTAAGCAAAGAGCACCGAACACAATCAGCAAACGTATTTGTGCAATCAGATGTAAACAGATAGTAGAATAACAACAAGCAAAGAGCACCAAACGCAATCAGCAAACTTATTAGTGGAATCAGATGTAAACAGAGAGTAGACCACAATCAGCAAACGTATTTGTGCAATCAGATGTAAACAGAAAGTAGAACAACTGTAAGCAAAGAGCACCAAACACAATCAGCAAACTTATTAGTGCAATCAGATGTAAACAGAGAGCAGACCACAATCAGCAATCTTATTAGTGCAATCAGATGTAAACAGAGAGTAGACCACAATCAGCAAACGTATTTGTGCAATCAGATGTAAACAGATAGTAGAACAACTGTAAGCAAAGAGCACCGAACACAATCAGTAAACGTATTTGTGCAATCAGATGTAAACAGAGAGTAGAACAACTGTAAGCAAAGAGTATCAAACACAATCAGCAAACGTATTAGTGCAATCAGATGTAAACAGAGAATAGAATAACTGTAAGCAAAAAGCACCAAACACAATCAGTAAACGTATTAGTGCAATCAGATGTAAACAGAGAGTAGAATAACTGTAAGCAAAAAGCACCAAACACAAATTGTTTGTTTGTTTTTTATTAGTGATTAACGCCATTTTAGCGACATTGATGGTTCTTACAATGTCAGAATGTAGTGCATTTTCCAAATATATGATAACAGATATAGGTCACCGAACATGTTTACAAGCTACAGGGAAAAGGTGTTATTATGTGTACAGGAAGAAAACTAAATGGCTATAAGAGATAGCTCTTATAAAGTGCTTGTATAAAATTGACAGAACAAAAATGGGTCAATTACTTTTTTTTTCGCTATAAAATAATACAAAATAGAAACTGTTGCTGTACATTTCTTGATTAGATTAAATATCTGAGTTATCTTACCTTATAAGGATGATTTTAAACGGTTTAGATTCAATAAAAATAATACATTCTGTATGAAAAGCATTTGTAAAAATAAGATAATTTTCATAATTTTCTTCATTTAAAAGAGTGTTTGTTACAAATTAACTGCATCCATTTTTTCAGCTATTTTTCAATATAAGATGGCAGAAGACTTCATATTACCTTAAACTTCAGCTTTGATTGATAAAGTATATAAACATTTGTTTGACTTAAATACCAACAAAGGATAGGCGGTAAATGACCATAAATTGTCAGAGAGAGACTTGAGTTAATGGCATATATATGTAGATGACGGAAAATAAGCTTGTTCTACATTATATCCATTGGACCATTAGAATAAAGTATACATAGCTCCATTATTTAAATTTGCCCCATTTCCTTCACTTGTTGTATACGTATGCCAATGAGAATAAAGTTTCATCCGATCCCGAAAGCATCTGCACATTTAGGCTACATCATACATCAATGAAACTGTGAATTGTCAGTTTTGTTCTTAAAATATGTGTGTTCTGAGGCTTAAAACTGTAATTGATTTGTTTTAGTTGAAAATCTTGGAAATCTGTAAGCAGTTTTATAGCCAAATGTTACGAAAAATTAACCTTTATGAAAGGTGAAGCATAATACTACAGACTGGGGATATTACTACAGCAAATGTCATGTAGAACTTCAGGCTCAGTCAGCTCAGCTCAAATGATAAATAGGCGAAACATGTTGCATGAAAAATGATTTGGATCATGTACAGACAGAACATCAAAACCAACAGTTACTTTTACCCCAGGACACAAAAAATCAAACAAATATAAAAGTTAATAGTTTTAAACATAAACATTTCAACTACTACAATGAAAAATGAAAATAGAGAAAAAATATTAGAATAATGATTATAATTATCATGTCAATCATATTTCTATGTTGTTACTGTAATTGCGATGAAAGTACTCAATTATGAATTTTATTGTCGTTATCAATTTATGATTGAGTCTTCTTCGCTTTTCCCCAACTTTGTTTTGCTTTTAAACCCTTATTTATTTATTTATTTATTATTTGAAAAAAAGAATGTTCTGCAACCCTAATTTGCGGTTTTGAAACAGAAAATATTTTGCATCGCAATTCAAGCTTTAGCTTTCGAAGCAAACTCTGATAAAACATCCTAATTTAGTTTTACAAAAAATATCAAGAGAAATCTTTGTTTTTTTTTTATATTTAAACGTCATTCAATGTTGCATTGAAAATCTCAATATTTAACTGCAATAGATGTTTGTTTGTTGTTTTAATATTTTGTTGTGTCTTTTCCTTCTTAATTTTATAAACCACCCCGGTTATCACTGAATGGTTTTTTTTAACAATTGGGTTATTTTGATATAAACAAATAACTTATATTGTAAGAAACACCACAGAAAACTATATACTCGCCAAGAAAACATTTGAATTTCTTACATGTCTTGGTATTCACCGAAAATCGATTATTGATGAAGATCGATTAGAGGTCACCGTAACATTGCATGATTAATATTTTTTTTATTTCCAAGCTATATTATAAGGAAATGCTTTAAACCACAGAATGCGTAAAAGGAATTATTTTACCTGAATTTAGTTTGAATAAGTGAATGAAATGAAATGTTTCTTTTTAAAGATAAAACATAGATGTTGAGAACAAAATAAGTCCGGAAGTTATTTCACCCGTGGTGACAGATACTTGTCGTATATTAGCCTAAGGTATTTACCAGAATGTTTGATGGATGTCGTCCATTTACAAACTTCTGTTTATAAGGAAGTCACGAATAAAAAATCAAAAATCGGAAAAGTCGAACACTTTACAAGGTTTTTAAAATCAATATTACATATGTGGTTTAATGATCAGAAATGATAGCTTTATTTTGACTTCACATAATTCATTGTAAAGTAAAAGATGAAATACCCAGATGATTTTTGACCGAGTTCCTTACAATATGAATAAAAGGAGATGTGCGTACGTCAATGAGACAGCAATCCAACGACACACATAATTTACAGGTAAATAACTGAAAAATATGATTGGTTTAGGATTGGGGCTCAGGAAAATATATGTTTACTCCTATGCTCATACCCCTGTTTGCGCCTAGGTCCAACAGATCTTAGTTAAACAAAAATATAATAAACAGAGCATATGAAATAGGAAAAAAATTGTATAATTGTCAATGAGACAACTCTCTACCAGAGACCAATTGACATAGAAGTTAACAACTATAGGTTCTCACATGATGAAGATTAAGAAAATATCATAATGTCAACATACGATCTTCAATAATATTACTTGTTACTGAAAAATGATATTGATATCGTATATTACTGATACTTCCCGACTTTCTATCATGAAAATTCTGTGTTGTTTTCATGTTTTACAGCACTGGGTCGATACCGCTGGTGGTGGACTATCACGGTCCCCGAAGTTATCATCAGCTCAGTAGTCAGTACTTCGGTTCTGACACGTTTTATAACAAACCTATCTTAAATTGTCCGTTTATAAATTCATAAATTATCAAGAACCTAAGCTTTAAACTCGCGTAGACCAAGTTGACCCATATAGATTTGACTATTAATTTTATGTCCTTTTTGTCATATACATATAGCTCTTCGACTGTTTCGGTTCTTATACATCATTGGCTTTTAAATATTAGGCCTTTGAGAGTTCCTGATGAAGATAAATCCAGAAAAGTGCTTTGGACGCATGAAATTTATAAAGTCTTTGTTTTTTCATTTGTTCAGCTTATTTCTTTTATAGATTTACTTTAATTATGCCTTTTGTGCAAGAAACATATAATTCCATTAAAACATGTAAACATCTTTACATTATGTATCTAAGGTTTCAAAAGAGCAAGAGATGTACCTGCGCAAGTATTTTTTTGTGGTAGAGTGGCAGATACCTAACATTAACCTTACATCAAATATCAGAGTTACAATTTCTTATGATTTGTGTTAATCTCAGCTTAGACAGATGACAAAGTTTTCAGACGATTAAAATCTTCCATGCATGTAAAGAAAGAGGCGTTTACATATTTAACTGAACATGTCGCGATTTGCAAGTTTTGAAACATAAGTCCATATTTTCTAAAAATGTAAATGGTAAAATGTAGTAATATAAGACTGACTGTAGCAAAGATATTATTGCGTATGGATATATAGTGATTAACTAAACATTAGGCTGATAATTTCATGAAACGTTACGATGGACTACTATGGCATTACTACATTACTACGAAAGTCCATAGTTAAAAAGAAAATATAAATAGTAGGCTGTAGTAAAATAACGGTGCTAAGTCATATAATGGATAAAGATGAATGAAATAATTATATAAGTACATTAAAAAATACGATGTGAGAAAATAAAAACACACAATACATACTTTGTCTACTGGGAATTTAAACTTCATGAAACTGCAGCTAGGGTAAAACATTGCCCAGATAGAGAATAAAAATAGTAAACGTCCAACACCATTAAATAACTCAGACCTTTTCAAACTTGATTTACTTTTGATTCAATTATAAAGTATTTACTTATGTTCAATTAAAGTTGAATATAAAATCACGGATAATCTGTCTTATCCGTCTGAATGGTACTCGACAGAAGTTAAGTATATCCAGATTGTCTTTGATACCTTTGGTGTTGTAAATCGAACTTTAATTCCAGTTCAGCATATTCAATAGTAATTACTAAGTGTTGATCATATTTATTTTGTGTAATGTGGCGTAAGTTCTTTAGGAAAATAATTATTTTAGGATATACTTTAATTAAAAAAAAGGTTTTAAAAGTGTCAAAAGTATTTTGATCGTTTAATATTTTTCAGAATGTTTGTAATTTGATGCATTACATGCCGTACTACGACCACGATTTTATTATTTCCAAATACCAGACAATCCATCAATAAAAATTGGAAGTTACTTAATGCTGCATTTGAGTTATTAAGTTTCAATATTAACGCCTAGACCAAGTTTCATCTTTCAAAGCATTTGTTTTTCACTGGATGGCTTCTTTTTGTAAATCTTTTCATTTGTTTTAAATAAAATGTACTTAATTTTGCGATGTATTGTCAACAATTCTTTTGAGATAAATTTTTCAAAACAGATTGTTTTTGGTGAAAATAAAAAAAAAATAATAAAAATATTAACATTATCAGCTAATATAATTTGTAATCTTGAGAACTTCCAAAGATGTTTTAGCAGCAATGTCCGTTATGATGATGTTTAGTATAATATGTATCCGAATGGAAAGCACAAACTAAGGTAAATTGTATATTGCTTATTACAATAGCTTTCACTTTTTTTCCTTTTTGAAAGTTTAACCATAGAGTGAAATCTCATCTTATCTCCATGGTTTAATTGGCTATTAATTTTACATGGAATATGAATGCAAAATCAGCTGCAAAAAAAATGTCCAAAATGTATGAAAGAGTGCTCTACTAGAATGAATACACAATTAAGCAGTGCTTTTTATTCCTCTTAAAACACTTAGGATAACTTAAAATGAATACCCGCCTTCAATGCTTTTTTTGCAAATCATCGTATACATATTGACCTCAGACGTTTAAATATAAAAAAGGAATATTTGAACTGAATGCGTTATCACTGATCTTCAGCAAAGGATAAGTGGACACACCACAGTTGTGGTAGTGTATATTATCAAAAGAATATTAATACCAAACAACATATAGTGCTTAAATGTATAAATATTGTTCGCTTGAGCATTTAAATCATTTGTCAAGTACATATCCTTGTCCAACATTTTAATCCCTAAAATTTTGAAAAAGTTTCGTTTTATCAACAAACAAAGAAAAGTCTTGATCACAAAGAACAAAACATTTTGTTGATCTTTTGAAAGTGTCCCCATTAGTCGTTTTTGTAACGCTAGAAAATATGGTTTAGGGTATAAAAAGTGTGGCTGATTATTATACATCGCACTGATACTAGTATGGATTTCACGCCCTTAGCCTTTGTGTTACTACTTCTACTTGTAAATTGGACCCCTGCCTGATTAAAATTGTTGGAATTTTATCCTTTTCTTTAAAGACATACTTCTAAACCTTATTTTTTACAAATGGTCCATTCTTTTCTCACGTCTTTGGTGTGATACCGTCTTTGCCGCTGGTCATTTTTAATTGAACTTCTTCTCTCAGCATCTGTAATTGTGCAAATTTGAGGGAAATTTAGCTTTCGATAGTAATCCCTTGCTTAATTAATAAGACGTTTTACCACTATAATTGGGAATATTAGTTTAGTGCTGTTTTGAGGTTCATTCTCCACATTGAACGGAAGTTTCTCGTGTCGAAGACAACGAATTATTCAACCAAATCCGAACCACATATCCCGTAGGCATGAAAAAATCATCCACTTCTTCTAATTATAAGCTTTGATTTTTGTGACTGCGTCTGTAGCTTTTACATTCAATAGAAATGATAAAAATCTAAGAACTCAATTTTTAATAGATTCTTCTAATGAATTATATTTTTCCTAGTTTCTGGAAAGACTCTTTCCTTGATATTGGATAAAGTGATTTGAAAATCGCTAAACCCTTTAAGTAATTATTATAAAGATGAATAAATTATGAAAATTAAAATCTTGAAAATGTTCCTGGAGACAAAGCAAACAGATGTTGCCGGTCAATACTGTTCATAATACCGAATGGTTTGTAAATGAAAACGTTCATAAATGTTTGCACAAATACCCCACCCCTTTTCCCCTCGTTGTCAAATCTAATGAAAGAAGAGAGTAATTGGTAATTAAAATCTTCAAAATACAACTTTAAAACGGAATCTGTTTTAAATTTAAAAAAAAACACAACGAAATGGCAATGACAATTTAATGTAGATCTACGACATAACCAGTTTCAGAGGTGTAGACAACTGCGGAATCGAAATATTAACGAAAGTTCGCCACCGAGTGTCATTTCTCAAAAATGTCAGTTGGGTACCTTGTGTTATATCAAGGTACATAGGTAGACGCAATTTTAACTATCCAATAAATTCAAATGAGTTTCAATTGTATATACATAGATTTTTCTCCGGTTGGAGTTGTTTAAGCCTGTCACCATGCGACCTTTCATGGGATTCAACAAGACAGTATGGTAAGTTTGTTGCAAAAAAAGTCACCAGCTATCCTAAATTGTACAATAATAACTGTATTGCTAATAAAGAAAAAAATCTGAGCATTATACGTGTTCAGCAGGCTCTTTCGAAACCATCAGTTACGAAAGCCAAACATCTATAGCGTCTTCAATTCATAATATATTCTTAATTTTTCACAAGCTCTGGAATTTTACAGACATAAAACACGAAAAATCTTGGCAGTACAGAAGCTCAGGCTATTGTTAAGATGATAACCACAGTGATTGATAGTTCACCATCAGCGGTACAGAAGCTCAGGCTATTGTTAAGATGATAACCACAGTGACTGATAGTTAACCATCAGCGGTACAGAAGCTCAGGCTATTGTTAAGATGATAACTACAGTTACTGATAGTTCACCATCAGCGGGACAGAAGCTCAGGCTATTGTTAAGATGATAATCACAGTGACTGATAGTTCACCATCAGCGGTACAGAAACTCAGGCTATTGTTAAGATGATAACCACAGTGACTGATAGTTAACCATCAGCGGTACAGAAACAGTGGTAGAAAAATATGACACCGAATCTGTTTATCGTTAAATATCATATCAATGGGTCATTCCAAACCAGTTTATCGTTAAATATCATATCAATGGGTCATACCAAACCAGTTTATCGTTAAATATCATATCAATGGGTCATACCGAACCAGGTTATCGTTAAATATCATATCAATGGGTCATACCAAACCAGTTTATCGTTAAATATCATATCAATGGGTCATACCGAACCAGTGTATCGTTAAATATCACATCAATGGGTCATATCGAACCATTTCATCGTTAAATATCATATCAATGGGTCATACTAACCATTTTATCGTTAAATATCATATCAATGGATCATACCAAACCAGTTTATCGTTAAATATCCTATCAATGGATCATACCGAACCAGTTTATCGTTAAATATCATATCAATGGGTCATACTGAACCATTTTATCGTTAAATATCATATCAATGGGTCCTACTGAACCATTTTATCGTTAAATATCATATCAATGGGTCATACCGAACCATTTTATCGTTAAATATCAAATCAATGGGTCATACCGAACCATTGTATCGTTTAATATCATATCGGTTGATCAAATTGAACCAGCTTATCGTTAAATATCATATCAATGGGTCATACTAACCATTTTATCGTTAAATATCATATCAATGGGTCATACTGAACCATTTTATCGTTAAATATCATATCAATGGGTCATACCGAACCATTTTATCGTTAAATATCAAATCAATGGGTCATACCGAACCATTGTATCGTTTAATATCATATCGGTTGATCAAATTGAACCAGCTTATCGTTAAATATCATATCAGTAGATTATATTGAGCCAGTTCTGTCGATTATTTGGCAGATTCTTGTCTTGTTTTTTTAACACAATTTTTATTTTTGTTAAATGGAACAAAAATAAAATTAAATTAAAAAAAAACCCACCGAAATCCTCACCTTAATAGATATAAGAACATGTGGTATGAGTGCCAATGAGACAACTCTCCATCCATTTCAAAATTTATAAAAGTAAACCATTATAGGTCAAGGTACGGTATTCAACACGGAGCCTTAGCTCACACTGAACAGCAAGCTATAATGGCCCAAAAAATGACTAGTGTAAAACCATTCAAACGGTAAAACCAACGGTCTAATCTATATAAAAAACGAGAAACGAGAAACACTTATGAACCACATCAACAAACGACAACTACTGAACATCTGATTCCTGACTTAGGACAGGTGCAAACAAATGCAGCGGGTTTAAACGTTTTAATGGTACCAAACCTTCACCCTTTTTCTTAAACACATATTCCAAAGATAAAGAAATGCAAAATCCACGTTTCTACATCAATTCTTTTGTGATATGGCTTTTAGGAGCAGTATCATATAAGATGTTATAATAAAAGGAAAAACAATTTAACTTGTTTTAGGTCTTCAATAATATTGATTAAAAGCGCCATAAGAAACTTATAATGGGTATAAAACAAGAATCTAAAAGGCATAATTTTCACAAAAAGATACACGAAAATAATAATAATGGTAATAATGATTATAAGAAATAATAAAAGATACCCAAGAATTGTTTTTTTTTCTTTGATTTAAAATGCAACACGCATGTGTAAGGGAAAAAAATTGGATCCCCACACACGTTACGTAAAAGTCGATTCTCGTGTTGCGATGTCGACTTGACTGATTAAAAATAAACAAATCGCATAAACTATGTCACCAAAACGAGGGTATGATTCCTTAGACACAGTGTTCTAATGACATATTAAACCTCTTCCCCATTCTCTATACCAACAGTTCTACTGATAAAAGATTGCATCTATACCGTGTGCAAAATGTTGTATGATGAAAATAAAATGAATTAAACTACAATTTTTATTTTGCGAACTGATCAATTACAACGAATAGAAAAGTAGAGACATACAAGTCATAACAAAGATATCGGCATGTTTCGACAATAAACAATGAACAAGTCAAGCTGACCAGATCTTTATGTATAATTTTTTTTATTTCGATACACTTTGATGCTTAACTGAACGTTTGTTTCCGCTGTCAAATTGACAAATATCTGAAAATCTCGCCTTTATATTGTCACTTACCAGAACTGTAAGCCTTGTTAACCTTGGTGGCACGACAACCTAAAGCATCGAAAGCAATAAATCAAAGATGTTCTTAAAAACATAAAAAAATAGTAGAACCGTTTAGAAAGTTGAGTAAGTTTGACCACACCTACAACATCCCCGATGATATAGTTCAACAAAAACAAATGTCATGTTTGTAACACCATATGAATGCAGTGGACGTTTTCAGATACCAAACTTTCCTCAATCTAACAGACTATTTTCATATTACCAACTTTTGACTCCGGATTTTATCATTTTTCGACAGGTTACCTACTCTGTGGTAGGACATCCTGGTACTCGGTCAAGTTAGAGCAAGCAAAAGAAGTAAAATCAAACATATAATCGGTACAATTTTGGGGGAAAGTTTACTATTTTCTGAAGATGTTATCGTGTATAAAAAACATAAAACAGTTAATTTCCCCCCTAAATTGTACCGATCGTAAGCTTCATTTTACTTCGTTAGGTTGTTCTTAGTTGACCTAGTACCAGGATGTCCTACCACAGAGAAGGTAACCTGTCGAAAAAATATAAACTCCGGAGTCAAAAGTCGGTAATATAAAAATGGTCTTATATATTGATTTAAAAATAATATGAAGGAGAAAGGAAGAAACAATCAGATTTTTATCAATTAGAGGCATCGCCTTTGATTTTTGAATATTAATAGACGCAATGATATGAGAAACTATGAACAGACCAAGAGATGATTTTATTCATGAACATTTGATTCAAACTAAGACAGAAGATACCAGCATGCATAAAATTCATAAGTCGTAAAAAAACAAACAATGCCATGGCATAAAAATTAAAATCGACAATAAGAAAAAGAACAGTCTGCAAAGCACAGTACCGAACAAATTAAGAATTAGCAACAAAATAACTGGGGGACCCAGCTTCCCCGGAAGGTTAAGCCGACCCTGTTCCAATAAACAACTGTCGTGTTACTCATGGCAATTAAATACTCGGTGATAAGTCGGAGATGTCATAATGAAGGAAATGGGATTGTGGCTATGACAATTGAAACATATCCGTGGTACTATGTGACACCAATATTTCATAACGGCCAACCATATCATGATGGTGTCCATGAAGATTTCGAAGAAATGACTTCAACTTTACCAATAGATCCCTTGGTTCAATAACTTCCTTCACAACAACAACCCTCTATCAAGAAAATCATAATAATAATAATATTTATACTCCATATTTTTATCTCTTGTGTCATTAAGTTGAGTTCTCAACTGACACTCATTGTCAATTTCAAGACATGAAGGTAACTAAATGGGTATTTGTGGAATTCTTTATCTAAATTTCGATGGAATAGGTGCGTTTAACAAAGTCAACGTTGACGTTAGTTTTACCTTCAGCAGAAACGCTCAAAGCTAAACATTTGAAAGCTAGTAGACTCGTTAGGAACTATATGACCAGAAAGGATATAGAAAGACTAGTCACATTTACCAAGGGCCAAATTTGACTAAGGGAGTTAGAAACTTATTTTCTGAATAATTTGTTAATTTATCAAAGGAGAATTTTCGATACGTATGTTGTAAATCATATCAGTACCGAAGAACTGACTACTGAGACAGCAGAGGGATCGCCCCTGTGCTAGTATATGAAAAACAATAATGTATAATGTTTGTATGTCCGAAGCATTTTTCTTGATTAACTTTCACCAGAACGCATACACATGAACACTTGAAAGCCAGGGATGTAAACATATCCATGGGACCTAAAAACGAATAGCAAAATTCATCAAAGGTAAACCTGAGGTAGTCGAAACTTTAATTTCACAGTAATTTGTTAATTTTCTAAATGTATGCTATAAAACATGTCAGAAATGAAGCCCTGACTATGTTTGCTAGCGTCTTCTATCTTTTTAAGAGAAAGCACATGTATGAAGTCAGACTCATGAAAGAACAAATTGTCAAGAAGAGGAGCACGGTTCATTCCATAGGAATAACGATTATGTGTTGCAAAACACGTCCTAAAAAGTAATCAACGGTACCATTTGCGCATTTCGACAATAAATATCTCTTCAGTGATGCTCGAGGTCAAAACAGTTGCAAATCAAAATCAAAAACAAACGTTGATAAAAAAAACAAGTGTGACCAAAAAGGACCAAACCCTGACAAGGAACGTGAGGGAGATAAACTACTTAATTAAAAAGGATTTATAAAAAAAATGTTAATAGCAAATTTTATTAAAATAAACAATACCCCTGTTTTCATGCTAATATCAAGGCTATTGAGCTGGTGATATCTTCGGGGATTAATAGTCCACCAGCAGAGATAAGTACTGAGGCTACTGAGCTGGTAATATCTTTGGGGATTAATAGTCCACCAGCAGAGATATCGACCCAGATGTAGTAATGAAATTAAAGTCACAAATTTTACTGTACCAGATATGAGAATTTCGACAATTAGTGTCTCTTCAGTGGTGCTTGAGGCCAAAATATTTTGAAATCCAAAACCTAAAACGGACATTGAAGAACTGATGAAACCGTAAAGAATCAAAAATAAAGCCAAAACCTGGATATACTTTACAATAGTAAGGTCAGAAGTGTGGTGGTACAATTTAACTTTTTTAACGTTTTGATACAACTACTGATGCAATCATAGCTGTGAGTATACCATCTGCCTAATTATCAGCTGATGTATTTTTTTTTATTTCAAAATAACTTAGATACATAGATTAACCAAGATCAGGGTTTACTTCTTTTGAATACAAAGCTTTACACGCTTCTGTTCTTTATTGTTTTTGATAAAAGTGTTTTTTCAAATTCCTTAGGCTTGACTTTGCAATCAGATAGATAGGAATATGAAGTTTTTTATTATTTATTTTTGTAATAAACTGCTTTTGCACGTGAAATGTATATAATAAATCTACTGAAAAAAAGAGCTGTTTAATAACATTTTGCCTTTGACCATTAATAATTAACCGCCAAAATAAAAAAAAAAAAACCCATTGCATTCGAATTATTGGCCAATTACAGGATAATTCAAAATTCAAAATCAAGTAATTCATTGAAAACAGTCATCGTATAGATATTCTTATAATATATCCATATTATCTATTTGGCGATTTGCACCAAATAAACAACTTATAAATAGTTTTCTATATGAAATACCGGTGCAGCTATTGATATTGTAAAAAAAAGTAAATTGTTCTAGCGTTATGATTGTTTTAATAAATGTAAAAACACTGAAAAAATAACATTTTTCAAAACATCCGTCATTAGAGATCATGTAGCTGCAGGGATTTTTAGAAGAAATGTCATACAACAGTTACACACCTCATTTTTGTCCACAGGCAAAGCATACTTGCTTCTGTTTCTGTAAAAACAATCATTATCTGTTAGTTTTAATCATTAGAGAGATAACTCATAACCGAACTTCCGGAGGCAAAAGCTGCGATAAGGATTTATAGCCACTGTTTCGTACTTTGACACCGGATACACACTGTCTCTTAATAGGTATATATCGCAGAGATAAAATTCCTAAAATGGGTAAAACAATATGAAAAACTATAAAATGAACATAAATGCAAATTTCGATTTTAAACATGGATATTTTTTTATGTTTTTATGGTTGTTTATTTAAGTATACAAAAAGAAAAATAACAAAACGATTCTACTCCGTATTAAACAAATACTAAAAACATATGATATGATTGGAAGAAGATTACACATTGTTTTCTGAAAAATTACTAACAAGTAACAGTTCAATGATTGGTTCAAATTATATAACAATATTGTATACTTACTTTTTGCTTAATGTTTACTTTAGAAAAAATGAAGGGACAATCAGGAAAACAAATGGAGAGCACTTATTTTGTTGCATGACAAAGATACTTATAAAAACAAATGAAATTAATTTTTTGAGCAATTTACTTAAGAAATAAAGTTAAATTATGACAGAGAAGTGTTTATTAAACTCAACAAGTTGAAGACTTCTAAATCTTGCATACTTCAAGAAACAAAAACAAAAATGAAAAATGAAAAAAACTATTTCATGAAGAAGAAACAAAAAATGTTTTGCTTTGTTTTAAATCACAAAAGTGGTTTTAAACACTGTTTGCTTGTGTGTAGAACTAAACCCGAAAGAGAAAGTTATCATTTAAATATACTAAAATTCAATGAAAGACCTGAAAGTCCGCTCCAACAAAACGGTAGGAAAGTTTGCCACCAAGGGTAAATTGTTTACATTGCAAAATGTGCTTTTGAATGTTTGAATGTTTGATTTTGTTTTGTTTATGTTGAATAAACTATTTTTCTCATTATATTCAGGCAATTTAAGAAACAATGTATAGTCGAAAACTTTCTTTTGCATATATTAAAATGCACTGTCTTATCAAAAAATATTCTGTATAGAAGCCAAAAAATAAAATAGAAATAATTTTTGTTATTTTATTGTGATCTTCATCTTAAAATTAAACCGATAAAAAATAAAAATAAACGAAGTTCCGTAAAAATATTAGAAGCTTTTTATTTTTGACTTATATCATAGTCTTTAGTGCTTTTCTGAAAGTTACATTGCATATTTTTCTTTGTACCTTTCGTTATTCGAATGATTGAAATAAAAGAAAGTGGATGGTTGAGGGTTAAAAACTAGATTAATCCTGCTACATGTCCATGTGTATACCCCAAGATAAGAGCCAGGTCTGTCTTAGACACTACCATTGTGTTTTTGTTTTGTTTACTCTTTAGGAAGTTTGGTGTTGGTGGCAGGTCTACATTTTTATCAGTCAAGGGCTTGACAAATTGAATAGACAATCCGGGTGTTTAATGTACTATAATGACCGCCTGGTTTGTTTGTTTTCGTGTCGTTTGGTTTGTATCATTTGTGTATACTGAACATAGTCTCTTATTCATACAATAGCTGCCCGGTAAACTTTTAAATCGTTAATTTCAAGAATTCAAGAAATATTTCATATATGTTTTATGTATAGTAATGACAGGGAAACCGTATATATGGGTAAAATCACATTTATTTACCGTGATATTTCTTCTGAATATATATATATTCAATTTAGATTCAATTTAGACTTGTTTATATTTTTTCGTTTGGGCTTGTATTATATTTGCCTTCGGGTTTGTATAATCTGTTCATCCTATTTCGACTCTTCAAAATTCAAGAGTCCATCCTAAATTGAGGTAAATTATATGGCCTTCCAAATACCGTTTCGATTCCTAACATCACTAAAGAGACATTAATTGTTGAAATCCGGATATGGTGTACCAATTTTTTTTCAATTGTTTTCAATTTAGACTTGTATATATAAACACGTATAAATTGAAAACAACGTTCAAACCTATGATTGCGTTGGATAAAAACCGCAATTTTTATACGTGTGCATGCAAAACAAATGTCTTGGTTGCTGGGTCTAAATACAGCACAAACAACATTTTCCAAAAGACCAAAAAAGAAAAAAAGTATATTTTAACAAAACGCATTTCACAATTAGGTCAAACAACGGATGTTCTTAAACCCTGCTGACTGCCATGGCGATTGCCAAATAAACGGATCACCAGATGTAACAAAATGGATCTTATTTATTAATTTAATACCAAACAGAAAACAATAAACTTGCGGAAAAGATGGTATACCGCAAACATGAGGTGCAAAAATTGGTACACCATATCCGGATTTCGACAATTAATGTCTCTTCAGTGATGTTAGGAATCGAAACGGTATTTGGAAGGCTATATAATTATATATATGTATTGGAATACTGGTAGTTCCCCGTTCACATGGAATCCCCTGTCCAGTTGTTTGGTTCGTCAGTACTGGGTATTATATAACTGTTGGCATTTGTTTTTCCCCTGTAAAAACATTAAAATGTTTTGTCAAAAACATTGTTTAGATAATTCATATAGTCTTAACTATCGCACATATTCGTATGGCTAATCAATTCAATGGTGAATGCATTCAATTTGAAGATCACTCCAAAAATTGTTTAACGTAAATGAAATGCCTCTTACCCAATAGAATAGGTAATAAGTTCTAAACGCCAAATTTTGCCCATTCGAAACTTGAAAACTTGACACACTTGTTGAACATACTTATCTGGTAAATACTGTTTGCAGTTTTATTGTTCCTATGATATAGAAGGAATCGAAAATTTTCTTTAAGGTATTAATAGTCTCCAACAGGTCACATGAAATGGCCCTGGGTTTTAAGTGTAAATTATACGTATATTTCGAATCGTAGCTGTATTTTAACATACAAGAGCCTTGTTATATATACAATCAATTAATATAAATCATAATGATATCACAACTCAAAACAAATAGTAGGTTAGTATGAATGGATTCTGTAGTTTTACTTTGTGGCTTCATTTATACTATTTCTACTTTCAATATCACAACGCTAGGCCACTAAGTAGGATGAGGGTACTATGACTAGCTTGAAAAGTACTGCATGTATGGTAATAATAGTTATTACAAATAGACAAACACGGAAAGAGTCATATTAACCAATATCACTAAAATGTAAACTTTTAGATATTTTTCTTATAAAAGAATTCTTATCGCTCAACTAGGAATAATTAAGTCATAAAATTTATTGGAAAATAATAATAAGACTTCGCTTGACTTTTAAATATAAGCTTCCGAAAACTATGATGTTTGGTGGGTATAGTATCTCTCTTGATTGTTTATTTGAAATACATGGAAAGAAATGAGTTTAAAACTATATAAAAATGTATAGTATAACAAAACTTCTAAAGCGTATTTGAAATGTATACCTAAATCATGGCCCTTTTGATATCTTTTCCTCTCTTTAAGAAATATAGGGAGGTGTCTTATTAACTGCTCTTGGTACTTCTCTCTCTTTTAAAGAAATATAGGGCCGTGTCTTATTAACTGCTCTTGGTATCTTCTCTCTTTCTTTGAGAAATATAGGGCCGTGTCTTATTAACAACTCTTGGTATCTTCTCTCTATCTTTGAGAAATATAGGGCAGTGTCTTATTAACTGCTCTTGGTATCTTCTCTCTCTGTGTTTAAGAAATATAGGGCAGTGTCTTATTAACTGGTCTTGGTACTTCTCTCTCTTTTTAAGAAATACAGGGCAGGGTCTTATTAACTGCTCGTGGTATCTTCTCTCTCTCTGTTTAAGAAGTATAGGGCATTGTCTCATTAACTGGTCTTGGTACTTCTCTCTCTTTTTAAGAAATATAGGGCAGTGTCTTATTAACAACTCTTGGTATCTTCTCTCTATCTTTGAGAAATATAGGGCAGTGTCTTATTAACTGCTCTTGGTATCTTCTCTCTCTGTGTTTAAGAAATATAGGGCAGTGTCTTATTAACTGGTCTTGGTACTTCTCTCTCTTTTTAAGAAATATAGGGCAGGGTCTTATTAACTGCTCGTGGTATCTTCTCTCTCTCTGTTTAAGAAATATAGGGCAGTGTCTTATTAACTACTCTTGGTATCTTCTCTCTCTCTGTTTAAGAAGTATAGGGCATTGTCTCATTAACTGGTCTTGGTACTTCTCTCTCTGTTTAAGAAGTATAGGGCATTGTCTCATTAACTGGTCTTGGTACTTCTCTCTCTTTTTAAGAAATATAGGGCCGTGTCTTATTAACTGCTCTTGGAATCTTCTCTCTCTCTGTTTAAGAAATATAGAGCAGTGTCTAATTAACTGCTCTTGGTATCTTCTCTCTCTCGTTAAGAAATATAGGGCAGTGTCTTATTAACTACTCTTGGTATCTTCTCTCTCTCTGTTTAAGAAATATAGGGCAGTGTCTTATTAACTACTCTTGGTATCTTCTCTCTCTCTCTTTAAGAAATATAGGGCAGTGTCTTATTAACTGCTCTTGGTATCTTCTCTCTCTCTTTGAGAAATATAGGGCAGTGTCTTATTAACTGCTCTTGGTATCTTCTCTCTCTGTGTTTAAGAAATATAGGGCAGTGTCTTATTAACTGGTCTTGGTACTTCTCCTTCTTTTTAAGAAATATAGGGCCGTGTCTTATTAACTGCTCTTGGTATCTTCTCTCTCTCTGTTTAATAAATATAGGGCAGTGTCTTATTAACTGCTCTTGGTATCTTCTCTCTCTCTGTTTTAGAAATATAGGGCAGTGTCTTATTAACTGCTCTTGGTATCTTCTCTCTCTTTTTAAGAAATATAGGGCAGTGTCTTATTATCTGCTCTTGGTATCTTCTCTCTCTCTGTTTAAGAAATATAGGGTAGTGTCTTATTAACTGCTCTTGGTATCTTCTCTCTCTCTGTTTTAGAAATATAGGGCAGTGTCTTTTTAACTGCTCTTGGTATCTTCTCTCTCTCGTTTAGAAATATAGGGCAGTGTCTTATTAACTGCTCTTGGTATCTTCTCTCTCTCGTTAAGAAATATAGGGCAGTGTCTTATTAACTACTCTTGGTATCTTCTCTCTCTCGTTAAGAAATACTGGGCATTGTCTTATTAACTACTCTTGGTATCTTCTCTCTCTCTGTTTAAGAAATATAGGTCATTGTCTTATTAACTACTCTTGGTATCTTCTCTCTCTCTGTTTAAGAAATATAGGTCATTGTCTTATTAACTGCTCTTGGTATCTTCTCTCTCTCTCTGTTTAAGAAATATAGGGCAGTGTCTTATTAACTGCTCTTGGTATTTTCTCTCTCTCTGTTTAAGAAATACAGGGAAGTGTCTTATTAACTACTCTTGGTATCTTCTCTCTCTGTTTAAGAAATATAGGGCCGTGTCTTATTAACTACTCTTGGTATCTTTTCTCTCTCTTTGAGAAATATAGGGCATTGTCTTATTAACTGCTCTTGGTATCTTTTCTCTCTCTTTGAGAAATATAGGGCAGTGTCTTATTAACTGCTCTTGGTATCTTTTCTCTCTCTTTGAGAAATATAGGGCAGTGTCTTATTAACTGCTCTTGGTATCTTCTCTCTCTCGTTAAGAAATATAGGGCAGTGTCTTATTAACTGCTCTTGGTACTTCTCTCTCTTTTTAAGAAATATAGGGCATTGTCTTATTAACTGCTCTTGGTATCTTCTCTCTCTCTGTTTAAGAAATATAGGGCAGTGTCTTATTATCTGCTGTTGGTACTTCTCTCTCTTTTAAAGAAATATAGGGCATTGTCTTATTAACTGCTCTTTGTATCTTCTCTCTCTCTGTTTAAGAAATAGAGGGCAGTGTCTTATTAACTGCTCTTGGTATCTTCTCTCTCTCTTTGAGAAATATAGGGCAGTGTCTTATTAACTGCTCTTGGTATCTTCTCTCTCTGTGTTTAAGAAATATAGGGCAGTGTCTTATTAACTGGTCTTGGTACTTCTCTCTCTTTTTAAGAAATATAGGGCCGTGTCTTATTAACTGCTCTTGGTATCTTCTCTCTCTCTCTGTTTAAGAAATATAGGGCAGTGTCTTATTAACTGCTCTTGGTATCTTCTCTCTCTCTCTGTTTAAGAACTATAGGGCATTGTCTTATTAACTGCTCTTGGTATCTTCTCTCTCTCTCTGTTTAAGAAATATAGGGCAGTGTCTTATTAACTGCTCTTGGTATCTTCTCTCTCTCTGTTTAAGAAATATAGGGCAGTGTCTTATTAACTGCTCTTGGTATCTTCTCTCTCTCTGTTAAAGAAATATAGGGCAGTGTCTTATTAACTGCTCTTGGTATCTTCTCTCTCTCTGTTTAAGAAGTATAGGGCATTGTCTCATTAACTGGTCTTGGTACTTCTCTCTCTTTTTAAGAAATATAGGGCAGTGTCTTATTAACTGCTCTTGGTATCTTCTCTCTCTCGTTAAGAAATATAGGGCAGTGTCTTATTAACTGCTCTTGGTACTTCTCTCTCTTTTTAAGAAATATAGGGCATTGTCTTATTAACTGCTCTTGGTATCTTCTCTCTCTCTGTTTAAGAAATATAGGGCAGTGTCTTATTATCTGCTGTTGGTACTTCTCTCTCTTTTAAAGAAATATAGGGCATTGTCTTATTAACTGCTCTTTGTATCTTCTCTCTCTCTGTTTAAGAAATAGAGGGCAGTGTCTTATTAACTGCTCTTGGTATCTTCTCTCTCTCTTTGAGAAATATAGGGCAGTGTCTTATTAACTGCTCTTGGTATCTTCTCTCTCTGTGTTTAAGAAATATAGGGCAGTGTCTTATTAACTGGTCTTGGTACTTCTCTCTCTTTTTAAGAAATATAGGGCCGTGTCTTATTAACTGCTCTTGGTATCTTCTCTCTCTCTCTGTTTAAGAAATATAGGGCAGTGTCTTATTAACTGCTCTTGGTATCTTCTCTCTCTCTCTGTTTAAGAACTATAGGGCATTGTCTTATTAACTGCTCTTGGTATCTTCTCTCTCTCTCTGTTTAAGAAATATAGGGCAGTGTCTTATTAACTGCTCTTGGTATCTTCTCTCTCTCTGTTTAAGAAATATAGGGCAGTGTCTTATTAACTGCTCTTGGTATCTTCTCTCTCTCTGTTAAAGAAATATAGGGCAGTGTCTTATTAACTGCTCTTGGTATCTTCTCTCTCTCTGTTTAAGAAGTATAGGGCATTGTCTCATTAACTGGTCTTGGTACTTCTCTCTCTTTTTAAGAAATATAGGGCAGTGTCTTATTAACTGCTCTTGGTATCTTCTCTCTCTCGTTAAGAAATATAGGGCAGTGTCTTATTAACTTCTCTTGGTATCTTCTCTCTCTCGTTAAGAAATATAGGGCAGTGTCTTATTAACTGCTCTTGGTATCTTCTCTCTCTCTGTTTAAGAAATATAGGGCAGTGTCTTATTAACTACTCTTGGTATCTTCTCTCTCTCGTTAAGAAATATAGGGCATTGTCTTATTAACTGCTCTTGGTACTTCTCTCTCTTTTTAAGAAATATAGGGCAGTGTCTTATTAACTACTCTTGGTATTTTCTCTCTCTCTGTTTAAGAACTATAGGGCATTGTCTTATTAACTGCTCTTGGTACTTCTCTCTCTCGTTAAGAAATATAGGGCAGTGTCTTATTAACTGCTCTTGGTATCTTCTCTCTCTCTGTTTAAGAAATATAGGCCCGTGTCGTATTAACTGCTCTTGGTATCTTCTCTCTCTCTGTTTAAGAAATATAGGGCAGTGTCTTATTAACTGCTCTTGGTATCTTCTCTCTCTCTTTTTAAGAAATATAGGGCAGTGTCTTATTAACTGCTCTTGGTATCTTCTCTCTCTCTGTTTAAGAAATATAGGGCAGTGTCTTATTAACTACTCTTGGTATCTTCTCTCTCTCGTTAAGAAATATAGGGCATTGTCTTATTAACTGCTCTTGGTACTTCTCTCTCTTTTTAAGAAATATAGGGCAGTGTCTTATTAACTACTCTTGGTATTTTCTCTCTCTCTGTTTAAGAACTATAGGGCATTGTCTTATTAACTGCTCTTGGTACTTCTCTCTCTCGTTAAGAAATATAGGGCAGTGTCTTGTTAACTGCTCTTGGTATCTTCTCTCTCTCTGTTTAAGAAATATAGGCCCGTGTCGTATTAACTGCTCTTGGTATCTTCTCTCTCTCTGTTTAAGAAATATAGGGCAGTGTCTTATTAACTGCTCTTGGTATCTTCTCTCTCTCTTTTTAAGAAATATAGGGCAGTGTCTTATTAACTAAAAACAAGTCGAAAGTGGTTTCAAAATATAATGGAAAAGATTAAACCTAACAACTCATATGCAAATATGATATACTGGTAAAGAGATGAAGGAATGATATACTGGTAAAGAGATGAAGAAATGATATACTGGTAAAGAGATGAAGAAATGATATACTGGTAAAGAGATGGAGGAATGATATACTGGTAAAGAGATGAAGATATGATATACTGGTAAAGAGATGAAGATATGATATACTATGAAGATATGATATACTGGTAAAGAGATGAAGAAATGATACACTGGTAAAGAGATGAAAAATGATATACTGGTAAAGAGATGAAGGAATGATATACTGGTAAAGAGATGAAGAT
This sequence comes from Mytilus californianus, assembly GCF_021869535.1. Taxonomy (NCBI): domain Eukaryota; kingdom Metazoa; phylum Mollusca; class Bivalvia; order Mytilida; family Mytilidae; genus Mytilus; species Mytilus californianus. The sequence goes on from NW_026262667.1 coordinate 313,982, forward strand.
ATGATATACTGGTAAAGAGATGAAGATATGATATATTGGTAAAGAGATGAAGATATGATATACTATGAAGATATGATATACTGGTAAAGAGATAAAGAAATGATATACTGGTAAAGAGATGAAGAAATGATATACTGGTAAAGAGACGAAGATATGATATACTGGTAAAGAGATGAAGATATTATATACTGGTAAAGAGACGAAGAAATGATATATTGGTAAAGAGATGAAGAAATGATATACTGGTAAAGAGATGAAGATATGATATACTGGTAAAGAGATGAAGGAATGATATACTGGTAAAGAGATAAAGAAATGATATACTGGTAAAGAGATGAAGAAATGATATACTGGTAAAGAGATGCAGAAATGATATACTGGTAAAGAGATGAAGGAATAATATACTGGTAAAGAGATGAAGATATGATATACTGGTAACGAGACGAAGATATGATATACTAGTAACGAGACGAAGAAATGATATACTGGTAAAGAGATCAAGGAATGATATACTGGTAAAGAGATGAAGGAATGATATACTGGTAAAGAGATGAAGAAATGATATACTGGTAAAGAGATGAAGAAAACAAATGTATTATTAAAAATCATAAAAATTACTATTAAAAGAGAACACTACTTATGTTTTAATGCACGTTGTTTAACCAAACATAAAGTATTTATGTGCTAAAATGCTCCATCTATTTTGAACATATGTGTACATAATTGAGCACATGCAATTATGTACACTTCAACATTAGCCTTTACTTTCTAAATACAATAGAACAAACACAAGTTTGGATACTGAATGGCGCAGTGACCACCTTAAATTTTATTTTCCTAATACAATATGTATCTGATCTGGTCAAGTCCATCAAACTAAAATAATAAAGTCCATCAAAAACACAAGATACACTGCCTGACAGAATCTTGGACAATATCATGTTCTGCAACAAAATAATCTAAAAAATAAATACAACACATTTAAATACTGTTCTATATAAAACTTAAATACAAATATTTTGTATACAAAAAAAAAAAAACTTCTACCTATATATATGACGTGCGATTGTGTGGTCACTACCCAGTCCTCGATAACTAAAAAGCCCGTGCAATTACCTTTTATACTGACCGCCAAACCGGTTAACGGCAATAGTTATACAACTTATACAAAATCCCCATTATAAAATTAATGCGCAATCTTTCAAATTCATTCCGCATACCGCACATAAATTCATATACCGACCAGTCTAACCAGCAACACTAAACATGTAAAAGTACAAAAGCAGAGATGGAAAACAAGTAAAACAGGACAATATCTATTTGAGAAAATGCTATATAAACAAGATAAGAGAAAGAATATTTGGTATCAGGGAAGGGGGAGGAGGATGTTGAAAACAAGTATTCTGGTATGAACTGAAAAAATAACTTTTCCCAGACCGGATAAAAATGGACATTTTGCCCAACAAAATGCAAGAATAAATGTGTACAAAAAGCGGCAAAAAAACAAAAAAAAAAAAAATAGCTAGACTCGCTAAATGTGAAATGAATATTCCGTACAGAACAATATCCTCCTCCCCTCGGGTCGTCCATTAACATTAGTACGTGTACAAAATGGATTTTTGTTTTGTTTTTTCAGGTACCAAGAAATCACCCATTTGGTGTTCTCGTATAAATTATTCTACATTTGACTATACGGTATGGGTTTTGCCATTTGTTGAAGGCCGTAAGGTGACCTATAGCTGCTTACATGCACGTCATTTTGACTTTAGAAGATAGTTGTCATAATTATTGGGAATCATACCACATCTTCTTATTTTTTACATTGTTTTGTATTATCCGTTTTGTTTTCTAACGATGATTGACCGCCTCTGTGATCTCATACATTTCTGTCAACGCTGAGGCTGTGAGTTTGACTCCAATCTTAATTGACTAGGAATTTCATTTTTCCTACTGACGGTTTATATATCATAATCTTGAGTTATGCTACCCTTAATAGCTTATGCGTCAAATACCTGGCAAAATTTCATAGAAATTGATCCAATATCCACCCATTTTGGTGCGAATCATATCTCTGGCCTTATTTCATTGAAATTGATCCAATATCCACCCAGTTGGTGCGAATCATATCTCTGGCCTTATTTCATTGAAATTGATCCAATATCCACCCAGTTGGTGCGAATCATATCTCTGGCCTGTCATTGATACTGTAAACAATCATAGAATTCGAAAACTTTGGTCCGTCACTTGCAAGTCGCTGTCCAAAGGATAAGGTCCGGTAAGGGCTAATTTTGGCCTAAAATTTGAAGGACATCTGATGAAAGATTTTTGACATTTTTTAAACTCGTAAGTGTCTACTTTAGTCGATTCAATTAGTTTATGTAAAAGATTTGAACTGATTTGGTCATTAAAGACGCACAAATTCAAGCTTAAATATGCAAAATCTATCAAATATGCCATAAAACGTCACTTTTCAGATGGTTTTTGTCTTAAATGTAAGTGGCCGCATTTCGTGTTCAGTCTCAACCTTTATATATGTTATGTTTTATCATTAAATACAACATATATTTAAATATTAAGACTGAACACAAGTGCGGCCACTTCCATTTTATACAAAAACCGTCTAAAAATTAGCACCAATAAATAGCAAAAATTTAAAGTTTTTAGCAAATTTGTAAAAATGCTATATTTTGGGGTCAAAAAGGGATCTTACCGGGTCTACTCCTTTCCTGCCCTTGATCCTAGTCGACCTACATTGCAGAAACTGCCTATTGTAATATTTTCTTGGTTCTTGTTCTGAATACGCCTGAAGTATGTGTCCCTAGACTAAAGCAAGCAAATCAATCAATCAATAAATCGGACAAAATTAAATTCATTTTGGTTTAGGGTTTACTTCACTGTAAATTTAGACTAAATCATTTTGTAAAAAGAAATCTTTCAATGCAATTTAATGTTTACCAAAATATGTCAAATGTGCAATGATAAATCAAAATCATCATTAACAACAATGTATAGAACTAAATAACATTTGGATCTTACAGATGTAGCAATAGTGTTCAAATTTCTTTGAGGTATATAATAGACTGATTGATATAAGAATTCTAGTAGGCATAAAACAACTTTCCTTATGTTGAGCCTGCGAATGAATACAGGGAAAATTTGTGCTACGTCTGTGATTTTAAACTAATTCAAGGCTATACATACATAAGAGGGGATTTTATGTTCATCATTTTATATAATTACTGTTCTTTTTTTGTTAATATTCATTTTGAAACAGTCAGCACAGCGTAAAACAATACGTGATGAAATTTGTCTCTGGGAATTTCATTTCAATACATTTAATAACAATATATACAATATAATAAAAGTTTATGACAAACATTAGTTAGCCACCATATGCCTTCTTGCTAAAGGCGGAATTTTAATAGATTTTATCATTAGTAATCAACATTTGACATACAAAGTTACTAAATACTTCTACGCGGAGACAATATGGAAAGACCATCGCAACAAAATATTTTCATTTATTAATTTATTTTAAATCTCAATAATAGCTATCCACCTTTAATGGCTTTATAGATATGAAGTGTAGTTATGAAAATTGTATTTTCTATTGACAAAAGTGCTTAGAAGTTGAAAGATAGTAAGATAGAGTTCTAAAAGATTAAAGTGGTCCCTTAAGAGTTTGCTAATGATACTATAATATTAAGTGTGTTTGTTTTGATCTATAATAGCAGTTTTAATATCTTTTGACTTAGGGGTACAAACTATTGTGGCATAAAATGTGTTAACATTAGTATTTCTTTAAATTAAGATACAAAAAGTTAAATGATGCAGGAAATTATAAATTTCGGATACAAAGAAAAAGTTATTTAAACAGCACTTTTAAAATATCGTAAAATGATTCTATTCAATATATGTCCATAAAAAGACATAGTTTATGTGGATCTGATTTTTATATTACAATGCACGCCCATGTATGTGTATACTTTTTGCTTCTTTTAATTTTAAAATCTCTAATTGGTTAAGGTTATAATCATATCATTGTTGTTCAATCATTATGTCTGGTATTTTTGGGGGGATAAATATTAAGCCGTTAATCCATTATTTGAAGCAAATCTAAAATATTCCGTTTTTTGTATTGCATTCTGAACATGTTTGTTTTGGCATTTTGACAAAATCGTGTCTTCATGTTATGTTAATAACGTTACTGTATAATATATTATCTGAAAAACAGTCGCCGATATTAGAGTGTTTGAAGCACGATTACTTAGGTTCAGTATTTGTAGCTTGTATTCAATAATTGCAAGAATACTTTAGAATGGTAGTGTTTAATATCTTATTGAACCTCGACTTTTTGTAAAATTTGGTATCGAGGAAGTCGCGTGATTTAAAGTTTGGTATATTGTCTATTGTTGAAGTCTGTATGTTGACCTCTCAATGTCTGTCGGTTGTTTCTATCGTTTGTTTGCTGTCTCGTTGATTTGCTATTTTTTTCTTTGATTCTTTTTTAATTAACAGTTTACCTATTAATTCCTATTAACTGATTCTCTTCAATTAAAAAAAATAATTTAAGAACAATAAATGCGATATTTAATGGAATTTGTAAATAATTTCTTATTTTTTCGAAGGGGAAGTTTAAGCTTGAAATTGCATTTTTTTATTTATGCTTATCTTAAAATGTTTCTTGGATTAAGGTATGTTGTATTTGTATTTTCAATGCTGGTCTTTTTTTCTCATCCCTCATTGGAAGTTTAATATAAAATTGAGAATGGAAACGAGGAATGCGTCAACGAGACAACAAACCGACCAAAGAGCAGAAAACAGCACAAGGCCACCAATGGGTCTTTTACACAGCGAAAAAATCACGCACCGGAGGCGGGCTTCAGCTGGCCCCTAAACAATAATGCATACTAGTGCTAGTCTTTCAAATTATCAAAGTTGGGACAGAAACTGTATATGTAAACCCCCACCGACTTTATAAGTGATAGTTTTCGGAATTTAGATAAAGGCATCATACTTGCTAAACTAAAACATGCTACAGTTTCTTTCCGATACAAACATATATAGTTATTTTTGGACCAAAAACGTCTAAAATTAGTTGAATTGTCGAAAACAGCTGTTCGAGTATACTCGATCGAACCCATTATCACATCTTTTCTTAAATTTTGAATTTTAGAACCATTCCATATGCAACGCTTCAAATAGACTTTCAAATTTGAATAGTTACATGTATCTTTACTTCAAAAAAACAAATAATTGTAAATAAGTCTCGAAATTTGTCAAAAGCAAATATAAGATTTTGAGAATTACAGACCCTATAATCCGATTCTGCATTTTAAATCATTATATTATTTGTGCAAAGTGGGTTCTTACTTTTGAAGGCATTCATGATCAATTCCAGGTAAGATACGTTTTCTTTTACTTTTCAGAATTACAATTGACAAAGGACTTATTCTAGAAGATTATTTTTTTCATTGAAAAACAAAACTTTGTCTTACAAGCTGTGAAATATGTAAAATTTGTTTCCTCGCTATAAAAATAAAAATAAGGAGATGTGGTATGATTGCCAATGAGACAATGTACAGTTGTGCATGGGTAATCAATAATTTTCTGGTTAAGCTTTAATTTCTGCGAACTAGGAAAATAGGCGTGATAACATTTGAAAAAGGTCACACAGTCCTACCGTCACATTCCTTTAAAATACATGAAATGCGTGCTCTCTCTTTCATTTTTGTATTTTCATATAACAATATGTATAATACATCTTTTCAATAGATTGTTAAATTATCAGAAGATTGTTACCTTCATTGACTTCATTGACTTCATTGTAGGATATTAAGAAGAAAACTCAAATAATAATAATAATAATAATAATAAAAATAATAATAATAATAATAATAATAATAATAATAATAATAATAATAATAATATTAATAATAATAATAATAACAACAATGATAATAATAAAAAAAGCCTTGAAAAAATATGTTTATGTATTGTTCTCTTTAAATACAATATTAATACTACTTTGTAATAAGTTTCCATATTTTCTCTTTGCCTGCTATCACAGCATTTGCATTACCGAACTAAAATGTTGGGGACGTTGATAAACACATCATCTGAAATATTCATCCGTTCGGTTTTAAAAAAAAAGGACCACGAAGACTGTAAAACCGGAAATATATTATACGTTTGCCCAGTATTGTTTGCCGTACAATTTCATAACTTTACAGTCTTTTTGTTGAATATCCTGGATATACAATTTCGAAAGTCCCATTATCATTGAGCTTCGAATTTTCAAAAACAGCTGTCTTGCAATCATCTCGGATTTCAGACCTCTGGTTTTGAATTTCGGATCTCCATTTGAGTTTCCATAGCGGTTTTAATATAAGAATGATTGTAATTTCTTTCTTTGAAGTTTGTATTACAATAATAGTTATTGCTGTCAAATTGAAACTTTTGTTTCAACTGTTAGGTTACCATCACCCCTTCAGAAACATAGATGTATGATGCAGGTGTAAACAACAATTATGGTAGATATTTATGAACACAAAATAGTAGAGGTTAACTCATCCGTTTTACAATATTTCTATTTTAACGTGATCGCAGACCAAAGATTTACTTTAGTTTTTTTTCAGAACTGAGACGGCTGTCATTTCATAATAATTAGTATCAGACATAAAATAAACTGAGCCGTTTTGAAATCAATGCTTTGTTTACTAATAAATAATAATTCATGTTAAGTTGTTGCATCAAACGATTAAAGAATGAAAGAAAAAGGGTTTGACGACAATAATTGACTAACATTTCATATCATTTGACTAATCTGGATAATAAGTACTGATAATCTAAACTATCCCACTGATCAAAGACTTGCATCTTCTTTTCACCTTTGAATTGTAATTTTACAGCTTGAAACCTTTAGGCAGAATGTCGTAACATCGGTATGTCCGGTATTGTTTTTGTTTTATAATCATGCCTCCGGCATATGAGCAAAATCTTGAACCAAACTTCAAAAAAGGTTTTGCAGTTAATGTCTATGTTCCTTCCGTCATAATAAATCGCAGATATTTAAACTGATTATTTGGAATTGTCAGTGTTTCATTACAATCAATTGCTGTCACAGTTCTGTTTTGAAATTCCTTTTCAAAACTCATTAACTGCCGAAAGCGGATATTAATTTCTCTTGTACAAAAAATCTTGTCTTTTTTTCGTACTTTTTTATTTCCATGAAAACTACTTCATCTAAAAAGAAATTATTCTGTTTGGATGAAGACACTTCTCAAAAGTATTAAAAACAAAGTATGATGTAAAACGCATGAAATTGGGCATTGGTACATAAAACTCCCTAGGCTGAATAGTCAGTATGTCCTGAGTCAAGAAGCAGTTGATTCATATCGTTCTCTGGATTGTGGTTTCTTGAGTAGGGGAACTTCGGTATTAAGTGTTGTGACAATTACTCGAATATTGCTATCTGCGACGAATAAAGCAACGCAGCGTTGGTTGATTGTAATATCGACGTCCTTTCCATTTGAATGATATGTTTAATTATAGAAATTCAGGGTCTTTTTATGCGCCACGAAAAATATTTATATGATAATGCTTATCTTATAAAAGGTATTAAAACAAAAGAGGTTTTCATGTTCTAAGAAAAAAAAGTATGTTGAACATGAAGATTATAACGTTAGCGTATAAATATATATATATATTTGAAATCCGGATATGGTGTACCAATTTTTGCACCTCAGGTTTGCGGTATACCATCTTCTCCGCAAGTTTATTGTTTTCTGTTTGGTATTAAATTAATAATTAAGATGCATGTTGCATCTCGTGATCAATTTATTTGGCAATCGTCAATGGCAGTCAGCAGGGTTTAAGAATATCAGTTGTTCGACCTGTTAGTCAAATGCGATTTGTTAAAATATACTTTTCACTTTTTTTGTCTTTTGGAAAATGTTGTTTGTGCTGTATTTAGACCCCTCTACCAAGAAATTTGTTTTAAATGCACACGTATAAAAATTGCGGTTTTTATCCAACGCAATCATAGGTTTGAACGTTGTTTTCAATTTAGACTTGGAAATATATATATATATATATATATATATAGATGTCAAACCTGAGACAAGACGCAAGTAAATAATTCTATACACTTTTAAGATTAAATTTAATTTATAGTTTCTATTGATTTTTAGGTAAAATGTCAGAAGCAGAAAGATGAATTTTCCCAACATTTTAATATCTTAACATCTTTTGAAAATAATTGAATTTCATACCAGAACTCCTTTTAATTATATCCAACTCCAATCTACCTTCAGGCCTGGTTTCTAATGACGAAAAAACTTCAACGACAACAACGAAAAGATATTGAAAATTAATGTAATAAAACTTAGGTTTTGAGAGTACTTTGTTGTGCATGATCATTTTCGCGCTTTATGTAATAAAGAACAAACCCAATCAGGGGTAACACTATCAATTTTAACGAATCAGTTCCTCAGAAATATTGGAAAACATGTCGGACAAATAGTTTTCATTAGCTCTCTGCAAATTGTTCTTGGAAACATAATAAATGGAATTGATAAGTTCATGTAAAGCACAGCAAGTTAATGCACATATTACCTTCAATTTCTAAATCATATCCAATGCATAATTATATATAATATTATTAGCGTAAAATATAACCTTTAGAATTACAATACAGTTCCAAGCAGTCCACGGGCTGAAAATAAAAGAAATGATTTCATTATTGCCTTATTATAAAAGATTTTCCAGTGCTTTTCTATTGCTTAAAGAGATTTTCCAATACATAGCACTCAATATTACATCCATTTTGAGAACTTAAAATTTTTCAAGCTCTGTTTTGGTTCGTAAATTGAATTTTTCTGAGCTCTTGTTGTCCGTTTCGTAAGTCCATATATTTTCAGCTCTTGTTGTTTGGAAGTTATATCTATAGTCGCATCTTGAACTATCAGAAAGGGGAGCCGCATGGTCCCGCCGAATTAGGGGGACACAGCAGTAAAAGTACTGAGAAAATGCAATAACTACACAAATTTTATCATCCCTTTTGACCCGTCAATTATCCATATGTTTAAGTTCTTGTTGACAGCATCATAAAATATACATGTTTATGATATTGAGTTTTTCTGTATTTATAAATTTTTCTTTTGATAAATCATTCCGGCAGTGTTTATGTTTTTAATTGGTTAAGTCTACACTGCATTTACGTAACCTGTTTCCTAAAATGACCTGGTCTTATTTATATATGTATAAAAGGAATTAGGTGTAAAACTCTCGAAGTGACAATAAACTCGCAACACAAGGAAAACAAACCACGGCGATCTAAAGGCCACCAACAATGAACAAGCGCCATAACAGTATACATAGCAACTTCTAATTTGTCCTGAATAAAAAAAAACCTACACACTTAAATATATACAAACAACCTGATGTTCAGTGGTTGTCGTTTGTTGATGTGATTCATAAGTGTTTCTCGTTTCTCGTTTTTTATATAGATTAGACCGTTGGTTTTCCTGTTTGAATGGTTTTACACTAGTCATTTTGGGGCCCTTTATAGCTTGCTGTTCGGTGTGAGCCAAGGCTCCGTGTTGAAGGCCGTTCTTTGACCTATAATGGTTTACTTTTACAAATTGTGACTTGGATGGAGAGTTATCTCATTGGCAAACATACCACATCTTCTTATATCTATATATTTTGAAGATATTATATGGATTGACTGATTGATTGTTGGTGTTTGACGTCACTCTTGGCTATATCATGGCCGGTTGTATTTATTTTTTGAAAATTCATGTGTGCTACGTTCCTAAAAAGATTTCAGAAGAACCTCTTCAAAACACAATCTGGTGCAATTGTCAATATTGTTTGTGCCTAAAACAAGTAAAAATGTGACAGAAAACATTCAAGGTAAATAAAAATTAAATAATTGACGACTGTAAAGTGTATATATAGAGTTTCTGTATTTCATTACTCAAAATATATTTCACTATATCAGAAAGTTTATTTGGATACACAGTAAAAATACAATTACAAATTTTTATTTTGTATACCCTTTTTCACATAACCATAAAAAACGATTTTTAGATTAAGTTCGGGCCCGTACGAGTGAAATTATATATTTCCATAAAAAATCCTTACATTTGTGATATAAGTTAGTGAAGGTACTTAATATAAAATCCATTACGCTTAAGTACTTTCTCGATGAATACATATTCATGATATGAAAGTTTATCTTATTTTATCTGAATATATTTATAACTTTCTAAATATGAAAATATAAATGAAAACTTGTCAAAACGTCATATTATACATCCATTATACAACTTGACCAATCTTTTAAGTTCTTGAGAAGATGTGTTCTTAAAATGTTAAGTTAAACACCTTTGCTATATCTTACTGTAGAATAAATCAAATTGATAACTTAATAATACGTTTCACACTATTCTAAACATCACAAACTAGTATCACATTTCTCTTTTCATTGCATTTTTTACCAAAATCATTTGATTTTAATCGACCACCCATTTAATTCAAATTTTCTACCACTACTGAAACATACATTTTCTTTTCTTGATGAAATGAACACCAATTGAGATCAAAGGATTGGTGATGAAATCCACGCATCCGTTAACTACTTATCTACTCAAATTGAAATACATTTGTAATATGTAAAATAGATTCGTAAAAATGTGAATTTTCATTCTATAAACATTTCCTCTCTTCATATATACAGCTATGAGTACTTAATTGAAATCAGATATAACAAAATAGAAAATTCAAATGAAAATATTTACTTATAATGTTTCTCAGTGTTTAAACATGGTGCCCAATATAACGTGTTTTTATGAAAATAATTACACGGTAAATTGTATTTGATTAAAGATAATGGTTGCAGACAGAAGAAAACCTACATTATAAATAAACTTGAGGGTATATTATAATGTTGCCTGTCTGATCGACATTTTGTTTATTATCATTAATTGACAGCGTATGAAGAGATTCAACGGAATGTTATTTAAATTGAAATATTTATTTCAGCAAATTTTGAAATGCTATAGATTTTTTTAGTAAGTTATATTTAAAACATAACAAAAAAAGGCATGGCACTATATGAGTCAATATCGAAAAGTATAACTCTATTTTAAATCGTCAAAGTATACATTTTGTGATATTTGTGTCGAGATTTTTTTTCATTTTTTCCAAATGTTTATCAAAATATTATTTATTTTGCCGAACTCTTTTATTTTTGAAAACAGATTATGAGGAAATACTTCAAATTTTAGGTTTTTTAAAACTTTAAATTATATTGAAGAACATTCGGTGACAAAATAAATCCGATTTAATCTGGAAGCCATTAGGTATTAAAAATAGTTCCGATATAACATAGATGTTGTTTTGATTCATTTTTAGATAAACAATTAAACAAATTATATTCTTTTATAAATACAGTTTTGAGATATATCTTAAATTTTAGAAATATGGCAATATATTGTCAGAACTTCAAAGTATACTAATGAAACTGTAATACTATGCTTTTATTCAAAAAATTAAGGTACCTAGACGATGAAATAGATAAATGGCAATCTGACTACTTTTAAAAAACAGTAATGTTCAGATTTTTAATATCATTAAATTTAAATTCGTTCCGATTACTTAAAGATAATACTAATGAACTATTCAATATTACATTCAGGTATGCATTTTTTTTTATTATTAAATCATAAATGAAGAAAACGTTTTATTTCTTTAAATCCCCATATAACAATTTTTAGTATTATGAAAATTATAAAAATGAGAACAGTGACAAAAGATTAAACATACTTCGCGGAAACAATGCCGTAATATGAGAGGTAAAGAGCAGTCCAAGACAGTGTGTTTCTGAGGTGCAATCGACACTCTGTATTCTACTAAATATATTCCTGCTTTATAGCTCTGTTTTAAACGATAGTTAAAAATTGAGTAAAGTTGTGGTAAAATATGTTATATTTAGGTCTTATATATTTCATTGACTGATCGGATTGTGTTATATCTGAGTTTAAATTGCAAAACCCTGTCGCCATATACCATCTTTTTGATTGCCCCCAGGCTATCTCCCCCTCTTTTTCAGTGAGTATTTAGAATGAGAGCATAATATGCAGGAAGAGAGTCTCCTTGCATATGAGGTAACGTTTTAAATGATATTTTTAAATTAAGTAAAGTTGTGTTAAAATATGGTATATATATAATGATAAATTGAAAACAACGTTCAAACCTATGGTTGCGTTGGATAAAAACCGCAATTTTTATACGTGTGCATGCAAAACAAATTTCTTGGTAGAGGGGTCTAAATACAGCACAGATGTTCTTAAACACTGCTGACTGCCATGGCGATTGCCAAATAAACGGATCACCAGATGTAACAAAATGGATCTTATTTATTAATTTGATACCAACAGAAAACAATAAACTTGTGGAAAAGATGGTATACCGCACATATGAGGTGCAAAAATTGGTACACCATATCCGGATTTCGACAATTAATGTCTCTTCAGTGATGTTAGGAATCGAAACGGTATTTGGAAGGCCATATAATTTACCTCAATCTAATGATGTTATATATTTCATTGACTGATCGGATTGTGTTATCTGAATCTAAATTGCAATACTCTGTCGCCTTATATATCATCCTTTTGATTCCCCCTTGCTATCTCTCCGTCTTTTTCAGTGAGAATATAAAATGTGAGCAGAATATGCCGGAAGAGAGTCTCCTTATAATACATATGAGGTAATGAACGGTATAAAAAACGCTTTATTCCTTAGTTCCTTTTGTCAACATTTCATAAATGCATTGTGTTTCAAGTTAAACATTATATTGTTCATTTTTCGTTGTTATAGTTTTACTCGAGTTATAACAATTATGAAACAAGTCTTAAACTTTTAAACTATGACACCAGCAATGAAAATATACGATATGTATGAATTGTACGAAATATATAACATCATTAAAAATATACCATATTTTAACACAGCTTTACTCTAAAATCAATACACAGAATGTGGGGTTCACTAGGTAATAGTCCACTATCCTTAGACCTCAGTATTAACCGAACTTACAATTTTATGATCTCACTGCTAAATGGTGTGTGCTTTTTATGAAAATTGTTCTACTGAAAATCGGTAAAAAAATCCTCATCTTTTCTTTTTAGATCTGATTTAGATAGAAGTTATAATAAAGTATTTAATTTTGTATTTGAATAATGCTCTATACATGTTTTAATAAATAACACGGACCATATTACTAAACATGTCTTCTTATCCTCATTCGTATGAATTTATAAATAAAGATTCGTTATCAGGTTTTTCTAGGAAATGTAGATAATATCGCTTCCGATAGTCTTGTGGTATTTCAACGTAGCTTTGAGATCATTAAACTATCTTCTTCTTTTTATTACTTTTTGAAATGTTTATGCTTTACTGATCATGAGTACTAAATACAAACATTCGCTTTTATTTGTACATCAAATTGTATACCATCCAGATAAATAATACTACTTTTCATGTTTTTCTATTAAAACGCATGAAAATGACTAAATCATAATAAAAAGTTCCTTTCACCATTTTTTCACATTCTAATAAACGTGTATTGTGATTAAAAGTAATTTTGGAAGACATATTAAATGAAAATTAGAGCCAATATTAGCAGGCAAATAATGATAAATTCCTCACCAATTTACCACTTCACTCTTTCATAAACGTTCACTTTATCAATTAATCAAATTACAAACCTTTCCTGTTTATTTTTATTGATGATATCTACAACCCCCATTTAACTAATGGACAGGAATCAATCGTATGTCAATCATGTGATCGGAGAAAAGTTAATTCATACTTTGTGGTAGTTGCTTAGCTAAGTTTTAATTGTTTTAACGCCTCGTCTTGTAGATTGTACATGGGCGATCTTGGTACTTGTAGTTTCCACTTGCATTAAAATCAGTTTAAGAATTTTTCGGGCACTCGTCATGGCAATTATTACTTAAATTCGTGAAATTGTTTTTGGACATCATCATTTGGATGTATGAATCATCCTTTAAACGTACTGAATTAAAATAATGTTGTAAACGATTTAGAAATTTTTGAATTATTGCATTAACTGGAGTCCTGTAGACGTTCAAACTTCATGACTGAAACCAGATCTCCGGGAATGGACATATTTTGCTAATCGACGTTCAAGACAATGTAACAAAGAAAAACCTTGTTCAACGTCAATACAATATAGATAAACTTTAATTAGCTTCATAAAATGGCAAACACATTTTATATTTTTTATCATGAGATAAATTTCACTTTTTGTTAACAAAAAAAGGGGAAAGAATATAATTTAAACAGAATATGTCTTCTAAGGAGACAATGCACCACTCACACTGTCACATTTTTATGTTCATTTAACCTCGAAATCTGGGTCAAAACCCTAACTTGGCGTATATTCTAAAAAGTTTACAACTTAATGACGATGACAAATGGCTGTTTATCGCCCAATGGCAAATTAAATGCATATTCAGGACGAGAACATGTTAGTGCAATATGAATGATTCCTGCTTTGTACCAGATAAACACTCTCTGATCCGGATTTTTAATGTGCTAGTTCACAAGGTAACATTCCACAGGAAGACATGTCAGCCTATCCGGACATATTATTCTGAATCTAAGCCGACCAGTCTTTGCTCTTGCTTCTTGATGCCACATAAGTGGGGAAACAGAATCTACCATTTTTTATGTCTATGATTTGACCAAGCCGGGCACAGGAGCACGCTACCACCGAGGCGGTTTTACTTCATACTAAACAGGTGTACTTAGTGTAAAGTTGATGTGACCACAACACCATGATAGACTACCTTACACCAAAATTGAGCCCGATACAAAACGTCCGGACGGACAAACAGACGAACGAATGAACGGACTAACGGGCGGACAAAATCACATATAGGAAAAAGTATCCCCTATTTACTTTCGTAGGTGAGGAATAACAATTTTATGTTTAAAGTGTTTTATTTGGCTCCGGTTTTATTTACATGGTATCATTTTCACATGTATGTTTTCGCCACATGGCATATACCTGACAAAGAACAGGGGGAAATGTACTCAACTTTAATTTCACTGTTTTAGGTATTGTTTGGATAATCAAACTGAAGATACAGTATAACAAAATGCAGGTTGAGAATCATCCACCACATTCCCTCTCAAGGATTTTATTGCAATTTATTTCGGTTAAAAAAATAATTTAATTGTACAGGTTCTGTTCTCTTGTGCTTAAAAATATTTATGACCGACATTGTTTTATCTTAACAGTTGTTTGCCTTTCCCATCAAGGTCTATATAATTCACATTATTTCCTATGTATGAGGTGTATGGTGTATGACATGTCAGTCTAATCAAGGAGATCAGAATATAATCCCCCGTCTTATAAATAATGTGTTACTTTTTTATTTTACATTTTGCTTTCACAGTCCCTCATCCCTTTGAAAAAATAACTTCTGAAAAAGAATACAATAAAACTGTCGTTTTCTCTAATAATCGCCCAAAAAACCGCAAAAACAAAGCTGACGTTAATTTATGATAGTGGAAGCGTTTCATACCTTTTTGAAAAGGTTTAACTTGTCTGCTTTTAGTTTATTGAAAAGCCATCACAGAAACTCATGGAGGGAAAATAAGAATATAAATAAAAGCAATTGTAGTTGGACACATGATGTTGATTATTTAACAGCATATTTTGTATGCAGGTGCTGATGTGTCACTTGTTATTCCTTTGTATCTAAGATAAATACCTTTACTATAAACACATTTATTTTAAAACGTTTTAAAATCGTTCATAGAAACAAGCAAAGTCCTCAAAACAATGTGTAAAAGATTGAGAAAAAAGGACGTAGACTTCTGACATCTATTACATAATATAAACCAGGACACAAATCTGACGGAAGGAAATGGGTTTAAGGACATATATAATGTAATTATAATAGAAGCAGTTAAAACTAAATTTAGCTTACCATCCTCTCAATGGTGTAGAGGAAATAATCTATCCGAAATTGCATTGTAATCTTCATTGCTAAATCTAAACATTGTGTGGGCTCTTGTGCATTTTTTCACCTGTAATAATTCAACCTTCTAGTATAAAAAGGGGAAAGATAACTTGGGCATACGTCGACAAAAGACGGACAATACCATCATGGCCAAATGAAAAAAATATGAACAAGCAAAGAATAGTCCACAAAACAATAAATAAAGATTGAGCAACACATATCCAAACAAAACCCGAGGATCAAGTAAGGTGCTTCTAAAGGTTGAACAGTACCTGCTCCACGAGTGACACCCTTCGTGTTGCTCGTTTCAAGTGATAATTCGGTCATAAGTGGTATTTTGGTAATGTCTTTAAATATGGGATTGTGGCTACGACAAGTGAAACATATACATAGTTATCGGTTACACTAAATGTTCGATATTTGAAATATGAGATGCACATTCGGGTATTTTGTAGATATCAATGTATAAAATCTTGTCAATGAGACAGACGTGATTTTCATCTGTTTAAAAAAAAAATAAAGTAAACATTTATACATTTTTTATATAGATTAGACCGTTGGTTTTCCCGTTTGAATGGTTTTACACTAGTAATTTTTTGGGGCCCTTTATAGCTTACTGTTCGGTGTGAGCCAAGGCCCCGTGTTGAAGACCGTACTGTGACCTATAATGGTTTACTTTTATAAATTTTGACTTGGATGGAGAGTTGTCTCATTGGCACTCATACCACATCTTCTTATATCTATGTACTTCCGTAAAGCATTCAGATTGCCAAAAAACATCGACAGAAAAGGTTTTTGATAAGATGAAATATCATCACTAAACTAAAAAGATCATGTGGACTTATCTAGCTTTTCCAGAGAGATTAAACACATACAACGGAAAATTTCAGGTCACCTATATATTGTGTAGCGGTCAATCTGATGAAATGATTATGAGTAAAAAGTTGGAAGTGATTATTCTATATCATTAAGTCGGTTAGCATTTTGGTGACTGACTCCTCTTCTCTTGATTTGTAGTCCCCTTTTAACAATCGTGCAGTTCTACGTTGGATCCTTTCTAGTTGGTTGATATCGTTTTTGGTATATGAATTCCCTACAATTGCCCCATATTTCATCGTGGATCCTAATAATGAAATATCAGCTGTTCTCATTCCGCCTTTGGGACAGAACAGTTAACTTCGTGTAATTAAACGGAGTGTTGAATTTGCATTCTTGGCTATTTTAGATCTTCAGATATTTGTAGTTATAGATATGGGTTGTGTTGGACCTGTTGGAGTATATGTCCATCTAAGCAGTACAATTTCCCGGTTTTGTTCTTTGTGCTCAGAATGTAACACTGCTTTGCATTGAAGCGCATGTCACAGTGTTTTGGTCCATATCTCTTCGTTTACTAGACCTTATTGTAGAAATGTGTTTTCATGTTGTTACTTGATGTTACTGTGTAACAGAAATTCATCTGCAAACAGTTTTACTGTTGATTCAACTGCATATGGCTGGTCATTGGTGTAACAAAGGAAGAGAAGTACGGACTCTTGTGGTATTCCGAAGTCAACTGTAGCTTTTTCTGATTTATATCCACCAATAACGAATTTCATTTTTTCTCTTATATAGTAATATTAAAGAGTCTTTTTTGAGTGATCCCTTAACATTACATTCAGCCAGTTTATGTAGTAATTCATTGTGTTTCACGCTGTCCAATGCTTTTGAGAAGTCAAAAATTGCGACATCGACATCGAAAGCATCATATGATTTCACAAATTCATGCAGTGAGACTAATAGTTGGGTTTCACGTCAGTAGCCATACATTAATCCGTGGTTAAATGATGTTAGTACACTGTGTTTTTAGCATGTGTTCACAGATGATGTGTTTCAGCATTTTACAGGCACAGATGTTTATGATATCGTTCTGGAGGTTTCTAGAGCGTGTTTGTCTTCTTTCTTTGATACGCTTGATATTTTGGCGTTTATCCAGTCTGTGGGCAGTAATCCAGTATTTATGGACGTTTAGTATATCAGTGTCAGTCCCGATGCTAGTTGTTATGAGCACTCCTTTAAGATTCTATTTGTTATGCCATCTGGATCTGCCGCTTTTGATTGATTCCCTGATTTTGTGGTCAGCTTGTGTTAGAGCGGATGGGTTTTGATGGTAGATGCTTGTATAGAATTTGGCGTTAAGTTTTCTCTTGCATGTGTCCCATAATTCTTATACTGTTGCACCATTTTGACACATATCAGTAATTTTGGTTGAAGTGAAGTGAGTTTCTTGTGAAGTTCTTCCCCCTTTTCTTCGGAGAAAATATAGCATTTGCTTGGCACTTTACTCTGATTGTGTAGTTTTGAAGCGAAAAGATAATGCAATTTAATTTCGAATGTTTTAAATTAGCATAACTACCTCGATTGATATTTGATGTAATTAAACATATACATCATTTTCAGGAGGGGTATTCGCGAAAAACCTTTTCCTTTTCTTGACAAATACCACTCTTGAACTTGAAATATCTGTTCAATATAATAATAGCGTAAAAACACACTAGATTGTCCTAACACGCAAACAAAAGACAGTTATTAGAAAAAGACTTAAGTACCAAAACAGTCGTGGTAAAATAAACTTTTGAATATTTTCGTAAATTTAATAATGTAATGTGTAAACTTTAATATAGAAACAAGAACTTGGAGAATATTAAAAATCTGCGCCAAGTGGCATATATTTCATGCATATTCAAGACGAGTACACATTTTCAATAAATATCACATTAGTACTTAGATTCTATAAAATGGGTCGAACGGGTTGAATGACGGAAAATTCGGACGGCCACTGGACAAAAAGAGTGTATTTAAAAAAGGGGAAAAGGGGAAAAAATTTAACATTACAACTGAACAGACCACAGACGACTAGATAAGTTGCTGCAAATGACCCTCCTCTCACCATGTTGAAATATATATAATCTATGCATCATTTGTATGCTCGTATTATAAGCGAGATAACTCCTCTGTGCAAATGTTCAGTTTGGAGTTCGTGTTGCTCAGTCTT
Organism: Mytilus californianus; assembly: GCF_021869535.1. NCBI lineage: Eukaryota > Metazoa > Mollusca > Bivalvia > Mytilida > Mytilidae > Mytilus > Mytilus californianus. Next base: position 333,077 of record NW_026262667.1, read on the forward strand.
TAGTTTTTATGTGTAGATTTTTTATTATTGTGTGTCTTTTCGTCTTTTCATGGTTTTATTAAATGGCATGGTGTTTCCCATTATTTGTTGAATTACGACTTTTGATTGCCCCCACCCCCACCCCCTAAAAATGGTATCTTGTTTTGTATGAGATGATGGATGACTATTAAACGTCCAGTGTCAAGTTAAATGAATATTCAATACGAGAACATTTTAATGTGATATACGTTTGAACCTTGCGTTGTACTAGACAGAGACGCGTAGTTCACGAGGCAACATTCCGTGCCGAAAAGTCTTTGCTTTTAACCCTTGGTGTTGTGTGCTGAGCGGAGAAGCAGCAAATACCAATTTTAAAATCATTGGCTTGAGCCGGCTGGTGATAGAACCCACGACCTCTCGCACTAGAGGTGAGCATGCGACCACGATACATTTTGAAAATGTATCATCACCAAGTTAAATTGAAACGGAAGTTTTGTCCCTTTAGGTTTACAACAGCGAAATAAAATATAAAAAAGTTTCACACTTTTTCAGAAACAAACAATTATGCCATTGAAAAAAAATGACACGATTATGCTAGCCCGTTTAATTATTGAAATATTCAGATATCTAATTGAAGGAAGTTTTAATTACTAGTACCTAATTTTGAAAAAACTAAGGTTCCAACTCCCTCAGGCAAAGTTAACCTTAGATAATTTGGCTATATTAATGTCCTTTTTGGTATATAGCTTTTCACGTGTTTAGGTCTTATACATCATTGACTTTCAGATGTTTAGGTCTTAGCTTCCTCATTAAGGTACATACAGAAAAGCGCTTTGGATGCACGAATTAATAGAGTGTTATTTTACTTTACTAGCATTGGGTAGATTTGACTGCTGTGACACAAAAGCACCATCCAAAAAAAGAAGCTTTTGAACGACAGATAATTCGGTCTATATCCAGTGCTTCAGTACTGACATAATTTTTAACAAACTTTTCTCAGATTCTCCGTTGATAAATTAAGAAATTATGAAGAAACTAAGGTTCCAGCTCAGGAAAAGTTGACCTTAGAAAATTCGCTGTTTTTACGTATGTTTTGGTCATATAGCTCTTCACATGTTGAGGAAATACATCATTTACTTTCAAGTGTTAAGAAATACATTATTTACTTTCAAGTGTTTAGGAAATACATTATTTACTTTCAAGTGTTTAGGTTTTTGCGTTCCTGATGAAGGTAAATACTGAAAAACACTTTCCGTAATTAACACTTAGCAGTTATAAATCATTGAAAGAAAATCAGCATACAAGTGATAGATGTTGGTATAGTTTTGTAGTGTAACACAATGATTCGGAGTGTACAATATATGGACATAGGAAAAAAATCGTGCGTAAAGAAAGGTAACTCTGAAATTATTAAATACATATATACATGTATATCAACTAGCGGCTTGTATAAAGCTTATGATAGTCAAAGAAACTTTAGTTATAAACTATACCTTTTCCTTTCTAACCTTATTTCTTTGGAAAACGAGGTACGAATTTAAAATAATGGCGTATTTTGTATATAATTATTTTTTCTATAAGTATTTAAAGATTGCTTTAACTATTTATGCAAAAATAAAAGAAGTTGACAAATGTTTACAATTTTTTTAGTATATTGCTTTGAAGATGATTTTGTTTGAAGTACATTTGTAAACGATCGTGGTACTATTACTTGAGGTAACTTGTGTAATCGATCGATAAGTATCTACGTATTGATTGGTTGAACAATACTAAATTATTGTTTAAAGTTTTATCAATGATAATAATAGATTGTGGAATGAAGATAATAGCTAGATTGTTTTATTTCTTTTTGTCGTTGGGTTGCTGCCTCATTGACTTTTACCAACATCTCATTTTTTTCACATTTGTCGTAGTAGACATAGAAATTATTCATGTTTTCTAATGTGTGCCTTCGTCCGTTATAACTGTTTATCCTTTGGGAAATATATGAGGTACATCATAAATAGTTTCACAAGGAAAATGACATTCAAGATGCCATAACTTGTTAAAAAAAGCAATTTAAAATCAGATTTTCTGACCGATAAGAATTAGGCTTTCTTTTTATTTGCTTTCAAAGAGTATAGATTTTTTTTAGACTTGAATGGAGGACTTTTAAGGTTGTGTGTTACGTTCCAGTGCGCATTCATTTAAAGGAGGTACTTAACAAGACGTTTTAAACGAAATTGAACTAATACCTTTATTGACGATAAGATATAAACAAATGGGAGAAATCGCGAGGGAACATCTCTTCACATTTGTCGGATACTAGTATTTTCAATTGCATCGTTTTCGTTTGTGCTTGTTCCTGTTTTCCTATTATCATGTTTCCAACACCAGATGTTTCTGTTACATTGCGGCAGCACCGGCTGCACTAGCCAATTGCCATAGATCTCTCGGTCAATAAACATAAATATAATAGCTTTCGTTAGTCGATTGGATCTCTTGCTCGTCGGCTTTATCTTATCTTTATATTTGTAACAAAGTATATGATGCATGATGTCATGTATAGGTGGAATAGTTTGCAGATCAGCTGTTTTTGTTAATCCTAAAGAAGGATAATAATAACAACGCAGTCACATCTATGTGTCTTAACATTCGTAAATACTTATTATCGTCCTTTTTTTTGCTTATGTCATCTTGCTCAGTGGCTCCACAATTCTTATACCACGACTCTGAGAAGTAAGACGAACTTATCAGCGACGACACAATGTCCGAGGAGAAGTTATCATCGACGTCACAATGTGTGGTATAGATTGTCGGGTTTTCTACACATTGATATCGTAAAATATCAGCTGTCGACATAATGCTGCGCTCAATCGCCAAAAAGTTTCACATTCTTGTACGCGGCTGATATTTTCCGATATCAATGTGTAGAAACTCGACAATCTATACCAATGCAGTCAATCAATATGTTTTTTTTTAATTTGAATAACAGATGGCATGATTATTTAGGTTATTCTAATATATATCCAATGTTCAAAGTGAACAGCGCGTATTTTATAACACAAACATTTGTCCTTTTTTTGCATCATATGTAGCAAAATGCAAGACCTAATTTTGTTTTAATATTTTTTGGCACAATAGATGTTCTATTTATGTGACCAGCTATTTTGATTAAGATGAAAGATGGTTAAGTGTAATAAGCATGCACCTTCATTTTCAGGAACCGAATAGTTGATTTAGTCCTGCTATCAACAGCGCATAGACAACGATTTTAATCAAATTGATATTAATTTTTAGTGGATGGAAAGAGATTAATCGATACGATAGTGCTTAACAACTGTAGCCTTTGGCCTTCTACTTCAAATCAAAGGTATAAATATTACAAGTTTAATTATTGCAGTGTATAGCAATTTCATTATTAACATAAATTTAAATTCTCTATATAAAATGAAAACAAAAACAAAAACACAAACTGACTATTGAAAGGTTTTTTTTTTGTGAAGTGATACTTGACATCTTTAAAATGGAACTGTATGAATTTGTATTGATATCTTTAAAATACCTGACAGTTCTATTCTTTGACAATTTTAGCATTCTTTCTGAGTCTTTTTAAACAATAATTTCTCACACAAAGTTAAATGTTATCTGGAACGGTTATCAACTACATGTAACAAATCTGTAATGATCTAAACGTATGCATGTGATGGTTCTGATTTTCTTCCTTTTTCTACTGTATAATAGAAAAACAATGGATATAGGGTATCCATCCATGACACAAAACTTTCTTCCTTTTTCTACTGTATAATAGAAAAACAAAGGATATAGGGTATCCATCCATGACACAAAATCTTCTTCCTTTTTCTACTGTATAATAGAAAAACAAAGGATATAGGGTATCCATCCATGACACAAAATTTTCTTCCTTTTTCTACTGTATAATAGAAAAACAAAGGATATAGGGTATCCATCCATGACACAAAATCTTCTTCCTTTTTCTACTGTATAATAGAAAAACAATGGATATAGGGTATCCATCCATGACACAAAATTTTCTTCCTTTTTCTACTGTATAATAGAAAAACAAAGGATATAGGGTATCCATCCATGACACAAAATCTTCTTCCTTTTTCTACTGTATAATAGAAAAACAAAGGATATAGGGTATCCATCCATGACACAAAATCTTCTTCCTTTTTCTACTGTATAATAGAAAAACAAAGGATATAGGGTATCCATCCATGACACAAAATCTTCTTCCTTTTTCTACTGTATAATAGAAAAACAAAGGATATAGGGCATCCATCCATGACACAAAATCTTCTTCCTTTTTCTACTGTATAATAGAAAAACAAAGGATATAGGGTATCCATCCATGACACAAAATCTTCTTCCTTTTTCTACTGTATAATAGAAAAACAAAGGATATAGGGTATCCATCCATGACACAAAATCTTCTTCCTTTTTCTACTGTATAATAGAAAAACAAAGGATATAGGGTATCCATCCATGACACAAAATCTTCTTCCTTTTTCTACTGTATAATAGAAAAACAAAGGATATAGGGTATCCATCCATGACACAAAATCTTCTTCCTTTTTCTACTGTATAATAGAAAAACAAAGGATATAGGGTATCCATCCATGACACAAAATCTTCTTCCTTTTTCTACTGTATAATAGAAAAACAAAGGATATAGGGTATCCATCCATGACACAAAATCTTCTTCCTTTTTCTACTGTATAATAGAAAAACAAAGGATATAGAGTATCCATCCATGACACAAAATCAGTACCTCACAGCAAAAAAACACAAAAAGCAAATGAACAGCACTTTTATTGCTGTTCTCATCTCAAAGTCACAGTAAGGTATACCTTTTCAGAACCACACTGTCCAGTTCTTACGGTTTATGAAGTTTGAAATTTGTCTTACATCATGTTGCATCCACTAGATTTGTTGCGGTTAAGATATATCCACTTCATTTTAAATAGAAGGCAAATTTATTACTATGATGATTGAAAAAGATCACATATTCAAAGAAAAATTTCAAAACTCACGTGTAACAAAAATGAATAAAGGTAGCATCCGAACTCGAACGACACAAAATTGGACCGTACAAACACTAAACAATTTTTAAGGCTGAGATAACATACATTTAATATAAACATAAGAAGATGTGACATGATTGTCTATGAAACAACTTAATTCCACCAAAGTCCAAATGACGTAGAAGCTAGCAACAGTAGGTCACCGTACGGCATTTAACAACGAGTAAAGCCCAAATCACATATCAGACTCCAACAAGCCCTGAAATGACATGCAAAAGATCCGATTTATATACAAAAACAGTAAACCAAAAAAAAAAATGATATACAGCACCAAACGACAATAACTGAACCACAGGCTCTTCAAGCACACTCAGAAGTATATTTTAGGTTGAACGGTAAGCATATTTATGGTAAGCATATTTATATTCCTGAACACTATTTTTGTTTAAAACGAATCACTTCTCTTCAGTGTATTGGTATTCAAAACATGGCAACCTGAGATCACCTCGGTTTTTAGTGGGGTTTGTGATGTTCCGTCTTCATTTTGTTACCTGCATCCCAAAGGCGAAAACAGGTCTAGTAAACGCTCGACTCCGTGCGTCCTTCAATGTAAGGGAATGACAAGTTATGCTTCAGTATACATGCAACCTCAATCAATTACATGCAGCGACACAGGTCCCGGTATTGGTCTTGTTTTTGTAGTGTTTTGTAGACAGTTGGGTTTTTTTTCTCGTCGTTTTTCTTTTTTTACCATGATTTTGTCGGTCTCTTTTCGACTTATGAGTTTTTATTTTTCCTTAGGTGTCTACCCCTCTTTTTGACAACAATTGTTATCTGTAAAATTAATCATATGCACAAGAATATGAATTTAAAATTGCAATACAATTAAATTATACATATTTTCAAAAAAATACGTAAGGTGATGGCTTATTATCAAAATAACCTAGTCTGTTTTAAGAGTTATCTAATGGATGATTCCTTTCTAAAAAAACACACACCTTTTTTAAAATGCAGTTGTATTCCGGTCATTGCGACTGCAGAGTGGCTCATATAATGCCCCATTTATATAGACATTTGTATTTACAAAGCCCAGTTTCAGTTGTTTAGTAGATTTCATTGTATTGAAGCATGTGGTGATCATTGTCTACTTCAGGTACATTTCAACTGTACCTCAGATACAAATAAACTGTACCTCAGGTACAAATCAACTGTACCTCAGATACAAAATAACTGTACCTTATATACAAACACATTCACCCTACAAACTCCAAAAATAAGGATCGTTTAATACCAGCATAACAGTCGACATGATGTGTCTACATGAGGTACACATTAATTTGTACGCCAGGTACATATAAATACACCCTACAGAAAATAACTATCATTCCCGAGTAACACCATCATGACTTTCGATAGTCTTTGTCTTCTTTAGGTACAAACCTCCTGTACCTTAGGTACAGATCAATTCATTCTTCATACACCGAAACAGTTACCATTACCACGGAATACACTAATAACTTTCGACTGGCTTTATTTACTTGAAATATACATCATCTGTATCTCAGTTGCAGACCAACCCACCCTACATACATTAAAATATAATGATTGTATAATACTATCACAACGTTCGACAGGGTTTGTCCTCTTGAGGTCCATATCAACTGTATGTCAGGTAAATACCAATTCATCCTACCATAACATATATGTCCATTACAGCATAATACAAGCATAACTTTCTACAGCCTTTGCAACCCATTCGCGTCCGTCATCTTCCATTAACTTTTACAAAAATTATTTCTGAAACTACTTGTAAGGATATATTGAACTAAACTTGGTCACAATTATCCTTGCGGTATTTAGTTTAAACAATGTATCCTATGAACCCATGGTTAAACCAACATGGCTCCCAAGGCTAAAAATTGAACATTGTAAAAAGCGAGTATTGTCTGTTATTTTGAAACCCGTTATAGAGAAAAAATCTGACAAGGGCAAAACTAATAAGAATGCAAATATCTGCACATAGTCTTTTTCGAACAAAATTGCCTTACAGGATTTATCGCCCTCAAATGACGGGTTTTTCCAATTTGTCTACTATCTAGAAAACTAAAATTGATAGAGATGAACGTTAATATAAAATAGGATCAGCAAGACGAGACCTACAAATAAATCAACATAGCCAAAATTGTTCGTTGACTGCTTACCGAAGTTATTGCCCTTTAATGACGAATTTTACTAAAGAAATTCAAGAATAGTACTGCAGATAAAGAGAACATAAAAACCTCTATATCATATAATTATGATGGTTCATTAATGGGAACGAAATCCATGTAACCTGTTAGTGTCTGTTAAGTACATATAAACTCCAATTAAAGTGCGCATGACAGTAGAAAACGACTATTCTTTGATAATTATAAATATACCAGTCGGGGTTTGAACCCGGGACCCCCGACACATTAAGACCCCGATCCACTAACTGAGCTAAAGAAGTACAATCCATTATTGCAGGTTATAGAGGCGATTATATATCTTCAAAGTCAAGGGATTACAGTTCACTTCGTTGGCATTGTTTCACACTTGTAACTTGTATCGGGGCTTTCTATAAATCTTCTGTTAAAATGACATGAGCCAGTGTCCATTGTTGGGGACTAAAAATGACCTGATGATACTATCTTCTCTGTAAACACCATTTCAATAGGATAATTGTTGATAATACTTGACTATTTTATCCCCCAAAGTAATACATGTACATATTACTCAGTATGGACTACCGGACATTAAGTAACGACAGAGGCAAGTCATACATTATTTACATAAATTTCAACGGTTAATAAATTAAAGTAATTTTGAATTTGATAATAAAGAGATTCATATTAAATCTGACCCAAGATGAACATGTAGATACAATTATTATTCTGAATGTAGAGACCATGGAACTGATGCCATTTGTGTTTTATTCGGATAAAGAAAACAATATGTTGATTATTTACATTGCCGGTTCAACATTGTCATACTTTGCAATGTTATTTAATATTACTGTTTTGATTATTCTGTGTCGTAAAAACTTGTTATCTCCGGCTACGATACTCATGCAAGGAGTGGCTTGTGCAGATTTTCTAACATCATTTTGTTGCTATGGACTAGAGCCATTATTCCAAATGAAATATACATGCTCGTCAAACTCTGGAAAAATGACTGTTTGTCATTTGACTTATCCATATTGTATGATATCATCACACTTGTCTGTTGCTTCAATGACATTTCATTTAGTTTCCATGGTTTTGACAACATGTATAGGTGTACAGAAGGTTATTGCAATGCTTTTTCCTATCTGGACTTCATATAGCCTCAACAACAAGAAGAGCATCATTTGTTGTATTCTATGTTTTCTTTCATGTATTATTATAAGCCTTCCAAGACATTTTGCTTTCCAATATTCATTCATGATGGGTGATATATGTGTATTAGAAGAATCACGATACCATTCGATGCTAGAATATTCAGCATTTCATTACTTATTCATTCAGACCTTTTTGATGACGTCATGTTGTATTATTATGGTTATTTGCACTATCTATATTGTCTTCAAACTGGTAAAAAACAAATTTCACGGACGGATGACAGATCACAGACGACAGGAAATACGTTCAATATTAATGGTAGTTATAATCTTGATTATATTTTTAATATCGGAAATCCCTAAAGCAGTTCTTTTTCTATATTTTTGTTGTAACAAGCTTTCAGGCAACATAAGCGAACAATTCAACCACTATGCATTGGTGCTCGTGATTCGACAGGAAACAGCCTTGCCAATTTTTTTTCAGGATCTAACAACAAGCGAAACAATGTTTCATAAAAACTTAGACACGTTCTTTATTGTGACATTTGTTGTAGAAGGTTTAAAGTTATTTACAGTATTGGTATGTATATCAAAATTTGTTACGTATGTTCTTATGAGCAGAAAACTTCGAACAGAAATCTTAGCGTTAGCTCACTGCAGGAACACAATGTAACATAACTAAATAAAAATAAATGGATTAAAATGATGAATTTATATCTAATATGTTTGACAATGACAGTTTTTGTTTAATTGTACGTATACTGGTTACTATTAACTATTGGAAACTAAGGTTAACAATTCATATAAGTATTTGCTCATTTGTAATTTAAATCAGGGAGAAAGGACAACGTAGTTAAGAATAGCAATTGTTGAAAAGACAAACTGCAAAACAACTGTGGAACCAGTGACATATAAGTTCACAAAAACTTGTAAATTGTAAAGTTATAAAACTTAATTTAGAAAATGAATCTGTGAGCCTCACATATACATATACATAATAAATTTCTTTGACCAATGTATATTTGTTTCTATATGACCAAACTTATATGATGTTTGGAATGCAGATAACAGCATGTAATAGCATGACCAACATCAAGGACATGGAGACAAAGACGTATGACATTTCTACTTATGTATATAACACATTATTTTAAATGATTTATTGTCAAAATAAATGACAGCCTTCCTAATGAGGTTTATTGTTATTTCATAAATTTTACTTTGAAAAAAATATGTTTTTTTCTTCAAAAGCTACTGAGCTCTTTTAAAGGTAACAACGGTTTCATGTAATATCAGAACTTATGGGCAGTATTTGTCTGAGGTAAACAAAGTCTAACATAATTACTTTCAGCGATATTTTACTAAATTTGCATGTATTATATAAAACTGTAATTAGTTGATTAACTAGGGAAATTTACACCACCACAATTCAAAGCATAAATAGTTGTATTCATGTTTTTTTTATTGTATTTTTATATCTGACTCTGTTTATCAATATGACATTTTCGAAATTTGCTTTCGTTTTTATGCCATTGATAATTCTGTCTGTCTCATTTTTATTGTTGCTTGTCTACGTTTCTAGATGTTGTATGTTCTGGCACTAAGTGGTCATGTGGTTGTTTCGTCATTCCGAACTTCTGGCCTTCAATTATTTTGAAACCTAAAATTTGTCTAGGTCTTTTTTCCGTTACGCTTGTTTTTGGTTCACTAGTGTAAAATGATGATTATCGGGTAAAGTTTGCGTTTTGTTTCGGTTATCTGATTTTTGGCAGTAGTACTATCCTTTGACTTTCGTGTACTTGTCTGTTGTCTTGTTGTGCATGTAGATCTGGAACTGTCTTTTTGTACATTAGTGTATATTGATGATTTACAAAGGAGAGTTTGCTAAATAAAAATGGAAAGTTCATAATTGGGAAGCTGAAATTATCTCTTTTGTTGTAAAGTTTTGTTCTCAACCGACACTCATTGTCAAATTCTAGATGTAGGTCAAGATATGAGGCAGACTTGACTGTATCTGTTGTATCTTTTATTTTATGTTAGATGGGATTAATGCATTCAACATAGTCAGCTGACTTAGAACTATTTGGTGAGAGGTTATCATTGGGGTTTGCGTTATATGTATAGTTTTTGCCTTGTGTCCATTGTACCTAGTATTCTAACCAATTCTGAGGCCATATTCTTTTTATACGAAAAAAATCTGAAAATACACCAATGGTATTGCACTGTAAAGTAAGTATAGGAACTGCTTGGATACAGCATTGAAACTGGTGACATCAGTTGTGACGGAATGTAATCCCATATCTCGGTTAAAACAAATAAGGCGTTGCGCTAAGAACAGTCTTGGTTACAAATATGACTGAAATATTATATCTAAAAAATCTGGAAACAACACTTTATAAATTTCATGCGTCCGAAGCGCTTTTCTGGATTTACATTCACCAGGAATGCTCGAAGCCGAATATTTGAAAGCCAATGACCTTAAAGTGTCGCTTAATTTTATTCCAAACCTGGATTCGACTTTCCGTTTCATCAAAATCTGTCTCGTAAGTTCTTGAAGGTACTCTGTAATTGTTTGGTTGTTTTTTTAAATTTTATATAAGGAGAGTAAGGCCTGTGTCGAAAACAACTGCTGACAAAATGTAGGAATATTTCATCAGTTATGTAAATCTAATGATTTAATTTATATATCATGTTACCCAACTAATCAACAAGAGAAATTATAAGAGGAATATAGCTGACTACAAAAAAAATGTTTGATAGGCAATTCAGTTTGTTTAAAAAAATGTTAATCTCCCTTTATGGTATTTTCTTATTTAAATTGAAAGTCACTCTATTATAAAAAGTCAGCTTGAATAAGCATATATGTTGTAATATCTCTATTATATAGCTATAAAGAATTATAGCTTCTTTTCAAATTACGTTTGTTTTCAAATACGTATACTTATACTTGGTTAAATAAAATTAATAGGGACATTAAATATGTCATATAAAAGAATAAAATAAAATGTGCTTTCATATAAAATTAGAAATTGAATAAAGCATAAACATAACGGTGTTCATAGGATTCTTATGAGCTGTAGTTTTGCATTGGGCATCTCTCTATAATGACCGAGTTTAAATGTTGTATACAATTTTATTAGTGTGAATGATTATCAGGGTTCATCATTATTGCTTAAAAGATCGAGGACATTATATATAATACTTGTTTTATTTTTTGATAAGATTAACATAACTCGATCAATTTCTTAGCCTTGGATTACTATTTTAATATTGTAAAAACTTTCATGTTTCCAAACAAAATTATGTAATAGTGATGCCACCCAAATTCATACTTTATCTGTGATTTGTTGACATAAGCATTGTGGATAAGTTTCATAACATTTGGTTGAGGCAACAAAGTAAGAGAACGGAAACTAATTTTAGGACGTACGTACGGATGGACAAGGGTAATACTTAAAATGCTCTCTCCGCAGCGGTGGGAGCATAAAAAGCTTCATATCGTGATTTTGTCCTCGATATAGATACCAAAAGGTTTCAACTAGAATCGTTGACAAACCCAAAGATTCTAACTTTCCAATTTCCATCTTGCTGTTTCCCAGCAGTAACATAGCCTCTGCCCTTCGTATGGTGTTTCCATATCTCAATTGCTAAGTTACGCTCATACATTTTCACACTTTACGGACATCCTTAACAGGGGTGTTCTTCTTACAGGAAAACTGATCAAACAGTTATGAAGACGAACAACTTAAATCGACACTTAAGTTCACGGCGACCATCATAAATTGATTCAACTATACGATGTATCTAGACTAAGTGTGGATTCGCATGGCAATGATACATGAACAGGAGGAGACGCTTAAATTGTCGGCACGCAAATCAATCATTTTTTGTTTGTTACGTTGATTTGTATTTAACTAAATAAATCTATAAAATTTTAATAGCGGTAAGCTACTGTTCCCTATCCTCAAGTGACTAGCGACATATTTTCGCGGTCTTAGATTTTTAGATACCAGACTAGTCGTCTGATTAAGTCATATTCCCCACTATGACATAATCACTGAATGCGGGTTAAATGGGGGTTGATGCAAGAATAGAAGGCACTCTATGCTTACCCTGTCGACGCACTCGGTCTCGATTCGTTTGGAGTTCATGCAATTCCCTTAGGACTTGTTTGTTACCTTGATTTGCTTCTTCTTAATCGATTCATGTGATTTGACATCGGTAAACCACTGCTGCCTAAAATAAACATTTCTCCAATTGATATCAGCAAAATATTTGAGGATGTCAGCATGTAAAAAAATAATGAAAATACCCACGAAAATTCTTTCAAGACTTCAAAATTGTTTGAAGTATAAAAAATAAAACGTATACTAGTATTTAATTTGCCCTTGATACATTAGACCTACTAGTTTGAGTGCTGCCAATCAGTTCAGCTAATAAAACTGTGAACAAATGATATAAGGTCATGATTTCTTGAACAGTCATACTGTGTCATTGACACCTAATACTCATTTCAACTAGTACAATTTAAAATTGAAACAATTTATTATAGTCGGTCATGGTAGAGAGATGTACATACGGCTTAAAATGATGTTTAATAATTTATCAGCATTGTTGGAATATAATTTAATTTAAAATTCATACTAATAGATATTCATTTATTTCGATCAGAATAATAGCATTAGGGGATTGGAGAACTGCACACACATATATATATATATATATATATATATATATATATATATATATATATATATACCCATCGATCGCCGTCCTCTTAGTTCTAAACATCATTTTATACAAAATTGTGCCACCCCTTATCGTTTATCAATACGAAATATTACTGTATCTTAATCACTTTATTTTTGGTATCAAGGCTAAGAAATTGTTTGAATTATGCTATCTTACCAATGTCTACAGTGTCCTTGGTATTGTAATCAAGAGTGTTGAGTTAAGATAATCATTTAAACCAATGAAACTGCAAACAAAATCATTTAATCGGTCATAGTAAGGATTGTGAACATACGTATTTATAATATCGTAATGTTTGTATCTAATTTTTATAAATGTTTGTATTCGTGTCTAAAATGCAATAATGCAATATGAAATATTAGCGTTTAACCGTTTACGTTATGGAAAAAGCATATCAAGGCATGCATGTCCATCTTTGCATCTACTAAAATATGACTTTCAGGTGTAAATAATAATAATACTATAATAATAATAATACTTTATTCAGAAGCAATACAGCTTATAGAATATACATTTTTACATCAAATTTTTAAATGCATCAGTGTAATATTAATAAAAATAATTATACAAAATACACATATGGCGGAGAATGACAATAAATTCATATGATAAATAAGGAATACAACTACAAAATGTACGTATTACGGATTTTTTCGATGTTGAACAAAAATTTACCTTAATTATTAAGTTCTTTCACATTGTGAACTGATAACAACTGTATAAGTTTAAAAGTGGATGGTTTTTGCCAATAATATTTCTTAATATATTGTTTTCTTACATCATTATATCTATTAAATTCTAAAATAAAATGGTATTCGTCTTCAACAATATGGCTATTGCACATAGTACATAATCTATTTTCTCTATCTACATTGTAATATCTGCCTGTCTCGACATTGAGGCTATTGGCAGAGACAAGATATTCACATATATAAGGTTTATATATTTGATTAACAGGTCTATCTAAATAAAATTGCAATATACCTGTGTCATATATATATCTATAAAGTATACATTTAGATGAATTGTTAAAAAACGCATTAACTTCAGTGATAAAGGTAAATAAAAGCAAATAAAGAATGATAAACAAATTTTCGAAAAAGGACTATCAGATGCATTTTCGTGTATTCAATTAAATTGCTACTTTATTCAAATTTCATTAGTGTTCAAGTTACTAAAACAGAAACAATAGGGATGAAATTGGTAAATCAAATTTGTTTATGAAATTTAAAGTTAGTGACAAAGTATACACATTCCAACATAGAACTGCAATCCATCTAATTTCGAGTAAGTACGTCAGGTATTTTAGGTGACAAAAGGTGTTCTTATTGCAGCACATTGTGTTAGAGCAGCCTGTTCAGTGACATGCAACACTTTATATAATGTTACTATAGGGCAAGCCTATATCGGGCAACGCTCCATCCTACTGTGCTACTTCAGGTCAGATCTCAAACCGCAAATTTTAATTCCGTTCTTCCTATTTAAGAACCGTTCTTAAAAGTATATAGACAAATGTTTCAAGATTGTCATTATTAAAACCTATGTTGAAGACGTTACAACAGAAAAGATTTTCATCAATGATTAACTCAGAAACCGAGGTAACAGACAATTAATTTCATGAACAAGGAACTTGCCAATGTCTATAATAATGAAATAAGAGGAGTATTTGTTATGTCTTAACTATCTCAGTCTGTTTTAAGAGTTATCTAATGGATGATTCCTTTCTAAAAAAAACACACCTTTTTTAAATTGCAGTTGTATTCCGGTCATTGCGACTGCAGAGTGCCTCATATAATGCCCCATTTATATAGACATTTGTATTTACAAAGCCCAGTTTCAGTTGTTTAGTAGATTTCATTGTATTTAAGCATGTGGTGATCATTGTCTACTTCAGGTACATTTCAACTGTACCTCAGATACAAATAAACTGTACCTCAGGTACAAATCAACTGTACCTCAGATACAAAATAACTGTACCTTATATACAGACACATTCACCTTACAAACACCAAAAATAAGGATCGTTTAATACCATCATAACAGTCGACATGATGTGTCTACATGAGGTACACATTAATTTGTACGTCAGGTACATATAAATACACCCTACAGAAAAATAACTATCATTCCCGAGTAACACCATCATGACTTTCGATAGTCTTTGTCTTCTTTAGGTACAAACCTCCTTACCTTAGGTACAGATCAATTCATTCTTCATACACCGAAACAGTTACCATTACACTAATAACTTTCGACTTGCTTTATTTACTTGAAATATACATCATCTGTATCTCAGTTGCAGACCAACCCACCCTACATACATTAAAATATAATGATTGTATAATACTATCACAACGTTCGACAGGGTTTGTCCTCTTGAGGTCCACATCAACTGTATGTCAGGTAAATACCAATTCATCCTACCATAACATATATGTCCATTATGTTACAAGCATAACTTTCTACAGCCTTTGCAACCCATTCGCGTCCGTCATCTTCCATTAACTTTTACAAAAATTATTTCTGAAACTACTAGGATATATTGAAGTAAGTTTGGTCACAATTATCCTTGCGGTATTTAGTTAAAACAATGTATCCGATGACCCCACGGTTAAACCAACACGGCTCCCAAGGCTAAAAATTGAACATTGTAAAAAGCGAGTATTGGTCCGGGTACACAGTTATCGTCCTTTGATTTTCGTTGTCCACAAATATAGTCCCTAGTGTGGACAGTGTGTTACTTGTCGATTTTTTTTATACCCCTTCCGAATTTATTTCTCCATGTTTTATGACTCAAATAGTAAGTAGGGGGGTGAAATGACACTGTAAAAAAATTTGGGTCATGAATTTTAAAGTAAAGTAGTGATTTGGTCCAGCTGAAAAATGTTAAAAATTAGCACTTCGGAGGCTGTCGAAAGATTTGAAGACCCCCTTAGCATGAAATTGTCCATATTTTGAGTTAGAGCCGATGAAGTTTTCTATAATTTTGATATAATTTGTCCCAAAAGTAGTACAACACACTGTAAAAATATTATTGAGAAAGCGCAGGTGGGATTTTTTTAATTTTCATTTATTGTCTAAAAGAAATGCACTACGAAATAACTGTGTACTCGGACCTATTGTCTGTTATTTTGAAACCCGTTATAGAGAAAAAATCTTTCAAGGGCAAAACTAATAAGAATGCAAATATTTGCACATAGTCTTTTTCGAACAAAATTGCCTTACAGGATTTATCGCCCTCAAATGACGGGTTTTACCAATTTGCCTATTATCTTGAAAACTAAAATTGATAGAGATAAACGTTAATATCAAATAGGATCAGCAAGACGAGACCTACAAATAATTCAACATAGCCAAAATTGTTCGTTGACTGCTTACCGAAGTTATTGCCCTTTAATGACGAATTTTACTAAAGAAATTCAAGAATAGTACTGCAGATAAAGAGAACATAAAAACCTCTATATCATATAATTATGATGGTTCATTAATGGGAACGAAATCCATATAACCTGTTAGTGTCTGTTAAGTACATAACTCCAATTAAAGTGCGCATGACAGTAGAAAACGACTATTCTTTGATAATTATAAATATACCAGTCGGGGTTTGAACCCGGGACCCCCGGCACATTAAGACCCCGATCCACTAACTGAGCTAAAGAAGTACAATCCATTATTGCAGGTTATAGAGGCGATTATATATCTTCAAAGTCAAGGGATTACACACAGTTCACTTCTTTGGCATTGTTTCACACTTGTAACTTGTATCGGGGCTTTCTATAATTCTTCTGTTAAAATGACATGAGCCAGTGTCCATTGTTGGGGACTAAAAATGACCTGATGATACTATCTTCTCTGTAAACACCATTTCAATAGGATAATTGTTGATAATACTTGACTATTTTATCCCCAAAGTAATACATGTACATATTACTCAGTATGGATTACCGGTCATTAAGTAACGACAGAGGCAAGTCATACATTATTTACATAAATTTCAACGGTTAATAAATTAAAGTAATTTTGAATTTTATATAATAAAGAGATTCATATTAAATCCGTCCCAAGATGAACATGTAGATACAATTATTATTCTGAATGTAGAGACCATGGAACTGATGCCATTTGTGTTTTATTCAGACAAAGAAAATATGTTGATTATTTACATTGCCGGTTCAACATTGTCATACTTTGCAATGTTATTTAATATTACTGTTTTGATTATTCTGTGTCGTAAAAACTTGTTATCTCCGGCTGCAATACTCATTCAAGGAGTGGCTTGTGCAGATTTTCTAACATCATTTTGTTGCTATGGACTAGAGCCATTATTCCAAATGAAATATACATGCTCGTCAAACTCTGGAAAAATTACTGTTTGTCATTTGACTTATCCATATTGTATGATATCATCACACTTGTCTGTTGCTTCAATGACATTTCATTTAGTTTCCATGGTTTTGACAACATGTATAGGTGTACAGAAGGTTATTGCAATGCTTTTTCCTATCTGGACTTCATATAGCCTCAACAACAAGAAGAGCATCATTTGTTGTATTCTATGTTTTCTTTCATGTATTATTATAAGCCTTCCAAGACATTTTGCTTTCCAATATTCATTCATGATGGGTGATATATGTGTATTAGAAGAATCACGATACCATTCGATACTAGAATATTCAGCATTTCATTACTTATTCATTCAGACCTTTTTGATGACGTCATGTTGTATTATTATGGTTATTTGCACTATCTATATTGTCTTCAAACTGGTAAAAAACAAATTTCACGGACGGATGACAGATCACAGACGACAGGAAATACGTTCAATATTAATGGTAGTTATAATCTTGATTATATTTTTAATATCGGAAATCCCTAAAGCAGTTCTTTTTCTATATTTTTGTTGTAACAAGCTTTCAGGCAACATAAGCGAACAATTCAACCACTATGCATTGGTGCTCGTGATTCGACAGGAAACAGCCTTGCCAATTTTTTTTCAGGATCTAACAACAAGCGAAACAATGTTTCATAAAAACTTAGACACGTTCTTTATTGTGACATTTGTTGTAGAAGGTTTAAAGTTATTTACAGTATTGGTATGTATATCAAAATTTGTTACGTATGTTCTTATGAGCAGAAAACTTCGAACAAAAAATCTTAGCGTTAGCTCACTGCAGGAACACAATGTAACATAACTAAATAAAAGTAAATGGATAAAAATGATGAATTCATATCTAATATGTTTGACAATGACAGTTTTTGTTTAATTGTACGTATACTGGTTACTATTAACTATTGGAAACTATGATAATCCAGGTTTTTTCTCAGAAGTACAGGAGGTAATCTCAAATATTCAAAATTCTTCAATCATTATAGCGGGAGACTGGAATGTAGTTCAAGATTATGAAATTGATACAATTAATTATAAAACAAAAAATAATGTCAAAGCGCACTCTAAACTTATAGAAATAAAGAACTCCTTAGACTTGGTGGATGTTTGGAGAGCAAATAACCCAGACAAGAAAAGATATACATGGAGAGGCCCGGAACATAAACAAAGTCGTTTAGACTATTTTTTGATATCCGCTGATTTTGAATCCTTAGTAAATAAATCTGATATAGATATTAGCTATCGTTCTGACCATTCTCCTGTTTCTCTCAGTTTAAAATTTTATAACCAAGAAAGGGGGAGGGGTACTTGGAAATTCAATAATAGCTTACTACATGATACTTATTATGTGGCTGAGATTAAAAAGTGTATATCAGACACTGTTAATCAATATAACCTATCCAATACAGATACGGGGGAAGAAACAGAATTATCTTTAGACCCCCATATATTTTGGGAGTTATTAAAATGTACAATAAGAGGGAAAACTATCTCTTATACTTCATATTTAAAAAATAAAAGTCAAAGGGAAGAATCTGAACTTTAACAACAATTAAACATTTTACAAAATAGATATGACCTACACCCAGATCAGGAACTAAAAACTGAAATTCAAAACATAGAGGAGAGCTTAAAAACATTAAGAGAAAAAAAAAATAAATGGTATAATTGCAAGGGCAAAAGCAAAATGGGAAGCAGAAGGAGAAAAATGTACAAACTACTTTTGTAATTTAGAAAAAAGACATTATAATGAAAAAATTATTCCTAAAGTTATCAACGAAAATGGAGATGAAATCTTTGATCAATTCAAAATATTGGAAGAACAGAGAAAATTCTATAAAAATTTGTACTCATCTAAAAATGCATTTTGTAAAATGGAACATGAAAATATGTTTTTCAACAAAAATAACTCTTTTATCAAATGTCTATCGGAAGAACAAATGTTAGAAGCTGAGGGAAAATTATCAACTCAAGAATGTCTGAATGCTTTAAAAAACATGAAAAATAATAAATCACCAGGGGTAGATGGGTACACAGCAGAGTTTTATAAATTTTTCTGGAATGACCTTAAGTTCTATTTACTTAATTCCTTTAATTATAGCTTTGAAGAAGGCTCTTTATCAATTTCGCAAAGACAAGGCATTGTTACATGCATCCCAAAAGAAGGGAAATCTAAGTTTTATTTAAAAAACTGGCGTCCTATCACCCTTTTAAATGTTGATATGAAAATATGTTCCGCATCTATTGCAAATAGAATTAAACCCTTGCTCAAACATATCATTAGTGAAACACAGTTAGGATTTATTAAAGGTAGATACATTGGGGAATGTACAAGACTTATTTTTGACTTAATAGAAACAACTGAAGAAGAAAATATATCTGGACTTTTACTCCTTTTAGATTTTGAAAAAGCATTTGATACGCTTGAATGGTCATTCATAAATAAAGCACTTGAATTCTTAGGTTTTGGTCCTGATTTCTGTAATTGGGTAAAATCTTTATATTTCAATATCGAAAGTTGTATCATAAATAATGGTCATTGCTCTAGCTTCTTTAATATAGAAAGAGGGGTTCGTCAAGGGGATCCTTTATCCCCTCACCTTTTTATACTGGCTTTGGAACTGATGAGTGCAGCAATGAAAAATAACCCAGATATTAATGGTATTAAGATAGACAACTCTGAATATTTGCTTAGTCAATATGCAGATGACTCAACCTTAACTTAAGATGATGATGAAAAGTCGTTAGAACAATCTCTATATATTTTAGAAAAGTTCTCTGAGTGTTCTGGTTTACGAGCAAACTTAGAAAAAACAGAAGCCATTTGGATTGGGTCAAAAGCACATTCAAAAGAAATATTTCACCAAGGAGAAAGATTAAACTGGAATCAGACAGGGAAATTTAAACTCTTAGGTATAAACTATGATCTTTTTGCTGTCGACAAGACTGCCTATAATTTTGAAGAGAAAATTGAAAAGATAAATGCATTATTAAATACTTGGATTTACCAAGATCTTTCATACCTAGGAAAAATTACAGTCATAAAGTCTTTAGCATTGCCAATTCTCATTCAGTCATTAACAATATTGCCAAATCCCTCTTTTGAAAATTTTAAGAAAATTGAAAATATTTTTTGTAAGTTTCTATGGAATGGTAAACCAGATAAAATCAAAAGAAATGTTCTAATTGGATCATATGATACTGGTGGGCTAAAGATGCCTCATATTGAATCCTTCTGTTATGCACTGAAAATGACATGGATCTATAAATTATTGGACCCTTTCAATCTTTCTCCTTGGAAAATTCTTTTCAATGATAAATATAGAAAATATGGTGCAGATAAAATATGGATGATGAATAAGTATAGTATTAAACAAATTTCAATATATTTTAATAGATTTTGGAAAGACATCCTTCTTAATTGGGCCAAACTGAGGAATGCTGCCCATGACCAAAATGACTTTATAGGCCAACCTATTTGGTTTAATGCACTTTTAAAAATTGATAATACAACTATTTTCTATGAAAAATGGTGTGAGGCAGGAATATTTTTTGTCAATGATTTACTGAATGAGAACAATGAATTTCTCTCTTTTAATCAATTTAAAGAAACATACGATATTAATACAAATTTTCTTCAATTCTATGGTATATATCATATGATCCCAAGTAGTTGGAAGGACCACATCAAAAACTGTGAAAAGAAAATCAACATTACTTGCGATAATTTAGACTATTTAAAAACAAATCAGAAATCATGCCCATATTTTTATAAATTATTTGTGTCTACTTATCATGAAAACCCCATAAAATCACAAAATAAATGGAAAGAAATTTTGCATATGGAAATAGGTCACTGGGATCTTTTCTATATGCATCCTTTCAAGTGTTCTTTGATTAATAAACTGATCATTTTTCAATACAAAATTCTGCACAGAATTTTATGCACAAGTGATCTGCTATACAAGTGTAAACTTAAAGAAACGCACCTATGCAGTTTTTGCAATGAAACAAAAGAGACAATAGAACATATTTTTTGGGAATGTTACATTGTCAAAAGTTTTTGGCTTCAACTAGTTGATACATTACATTCAGATAGCAATTATGAGCTTCTAATATCAAAACAAAACATCCTCTTGGGATCAGATATTATAGATGTCTCTGGAAATGTTTTCACTGTTCTCATGAAGTACTATATTTATTCTTGTAGATTGAGTTCACTGTTACCTTGTGTAAAGATTGCACTAAAGAAATTGAAAAATTATTATATTATTGAAAAACTTTCTTCCACCTTTCACAGTTCTCCTGCAATAGGTGAAAAAATAGAAAAAAAATGGGAACCATTTCAACAATTAATTTTATGATACAAGAAAGATAACTCATACTTAACTGAAAATAAATGTGTAACACAACTGGATGCACATCACAATTGGACAGTGGTTAGTTTGCATCCTATAGATATTATATATATGTATGTAAGAATTAAATGTGTGTTACTATGTTATGATAATAAGAGTTAAAATATATATAATTTTCTTTATGAGTACATGTACGAATAGAATAACTATGTTGCATCAATAATAATAATAATCTTTTAATATCAATTTAATCATATATGAATATAAGTTAATGATTTTTTTGTTTTTTTTTTGTATGGGGAGGGGGATAATATAAACGCTGACACTGGCAGGTCAAAACAAATAAACATGTATTGTATTCTTCTTTGATAGAAAAAATGCATATAATTATTGTATGAGATGAAGAAATACAAAATAAAGAATTATAAAAAAAACTATTGGAAACTAAGGTTAACAATTCATATAAGTATTTGCTCATTTGTCATTTAAATCAAGGAGAAAGGACAACGTAGTTAAGAATAGCAATTGTTGAAAAGACAGACTGCAAAACAACTGTGGAACCAGTGACATATAAGTTCACAAAAACTTGTAAATTGTAAAGTTATAAAACTTAATTTAGAAAATGAATCTGTGAGCATCACATATACATATACATAATAAATTTCTTTGACCAATGTATATTTGTTTCTATATGACCAAACTTATATGATGTTTGGAATGCAGATAACAGCATGTAATAGCATGACCAACATCAAGGACATGGAGACAAAGACGTATGACATTTCTACTTATGTATATAACACATTATTTTAAATGATTTATTGTCAAAATAAATGACAGCCTTCCTAATGAGATTTATTGTTATTTCATTAATTTTACTTTGAAAAAAATATGTTTTTTTCTTCAAAAGCTACTGAGCTCTTTTAAAGGTAACAACGGTTTCATGTAATATCAGAACTTATGGGTAGTGTATGTCTGAGGTAAACAAAGTCTAACATAATTACTTTCAGCGATATTTTTACTAAATTTGCATGTATTATATAAAACTGTAATTAATTGATTAACTAGGGAAATTTACACCACCACAATTCAAAGCATAAATAGTTGTATTCATGTTTTTTTCATTGTATTTTTATATCTGACTCTGTTTATCAATATGACATTTTCGAAATTTGCTTTCGTTTTTATGCCATTCATAATTCTGTTTGTCTCATTTTTATTGTTGCTTGTCTACGTTTCTAGATGTTGTATGTTCTGGCACTAAGTGGTCATGTGGTTGTTTCGTCATTCCGAACTTCTGGCCTTCAATTATTTTGAAACCTAAAATTTGTCTAGGTCTTTTTTCCGTTACGCTTGTTTTTGGTTCACTAGTGTAAAATGATGATTATCGGGTAAAGTTTGCGTTTTGTTTCGGTTATCTGATTTTTGGCAGTAGTACTATCCTTTGACTTTCGTGTACTTGCCTGTTGTCTTGTTGTGCATGTAGATCTGGAACTGTCTTTTTGTACATTAGTGTATATTGATGATTTACAATGGAGAGTTTGCTAAATAAAAATGGAAAGTTCATAATTGGGAAGCTGAAATTATCTCTTTTGTTGTAAAGTTTTGTTCTCAACCGACCCTCATTGTCAAATTGTAGATGTAGGTCAAGATATAAGGCAGACTTGACTGTATCTGTTGTATCTTTTATTTTATGTTATATGGGATTAATGCATTCAACATAGTCATCTGACTCAGAACTATTTGGTGAGAGTTTATCATTGGGGTTTGCGTTATATGTATAGTTTTTGCCTTGTGTCCATTGTACCTATTATTCTAACCAATTCTGAGGCCATATTCTTTTTATACGAAAAAAATCTGAAAATACACACAATTGCACTGTAAAGTAAGTATAGGAACTGCTTGGATACAGCATTGAAACTGGTGACATCAGTTGTGACGGAATGTAATCCCATATCTCGGTTAAAACAAATAAGGCGTTGCGCTAAGAACAGTCTTGGTTACAAATATGACTGAATATTATATCTAAAAAAACTGTCAACAACACTTTATAAATTTCATGCGTCCGAAGCGCTTTTCTGGATTTACATTCACCAGGGATGCTCGAAGCCGAATATTTGAAAGCCAATGACGTAAAAGTGTCGCTTAATTTTATTCAAAACCTGGATTCGACTTTCCGTTTCATCAAAATCTGTCTCGTAAGGTCTTGAAGGTACTCTGTAATTGTTTGGTTGTTTTTTTAAATTTTATATAAGGAGAGTAAGGCCTGTGTCGAAAACAACTGCTGACAAAATGTAGGAATATTTCATCAGTTATGTAAATCTAATGATTTAATTTATATATCATGTTACCCAACTAATCAACAAGAGAAATTATAAGAGCAATATAGCTGACTACAAAAAAAATGTTTGATAGGCAATTCAGTTTGTTGAAAAAAAATGTTAATCTCCCTTTATGGTATTTTCTTATTTAAATTGAAAGTCACTCTATTATAAAAAGTCAGCTTGAATAAGCATATATGTAGTAATATCTCTATTATATAGCTATAAAGAATTATAGCTTCTTTTCAAATTACGTTTGTTTTCAAATACGTATACTTGGTTAAATAAAATTAATAGGGACATTAAATATGTCATATAAAAGAATAAAATAAAATGTGCTTTCATTTAAAATTAGAAATTGAATAAAGCATAAACATAACGGTGTTCATAGGATTCTTATGAGCTGTAGTTTTGCATTGGGCCTCTCTCTATAATGACCGAGTTTAAATGTTGTTTACAATTTTATTAGTGTGAATGATTATCAGGGTTCATCATTATTGCTTAAAAGATCAAGGACATTATATATAATATTTGTTTAATTTTTTGATAAGATTAACATAACTCGATCAATTTCTTAGCCTTGGATTACTATTTTAATATTGTAAAAACTTTAATGTTTCCAAACAAAATTATGTAATAGTGATGCCACCCAAATTCATACTTGATCTGTGATTTGTTGACATAAGCATTGTGGATAAGTTTCATAACATTTGGTTGAGGCAACAAAGTAAGAGAACGGAAACTAATTTTAGGACGTACGTACGGATGGACAAGGGTAATACTTAAAATGCTCTCTCCGCAGCGGTGGGGGCATAAAAAGCTTCATATCGTGATTTTGTCCTCGATATAGATACCAAAAGGTTTCAACTAGAATCGTTGACAAACCCAAAGATTCTAAAAGAGGGACGAAAGATACCAGAGGGACAGTCAAACTCATAGATCGAAAACAAACTGACAACGCCATGGCCAAAAATAAAAAGACAAACAGACAAATAATAGTACAGATGACACAACATAGAAAACTAAAGACTAAGCAACACGAACCCCACCAAAAACTGGGGGTGATCTCAGGTGCTCCGGAAGGGTAAGCAGATCCTGCTTCACATGTGGCACCCGTCGTGTTGCTTATGTTATTACAAATCCGGTAAATAGTCTAATTCGGTAAGTCACATTCGTGAAAAGGGAAGGGTATTGTAGTTACGACATAAGGAACATATCCGATATCATCTGTGAAACGGTTATTCCATAACGGTCAACCAAATCGTGATGGCGTCCGTAAAATTTACGAAGGGATGATTTCAACTTCACCATTTGGAACTCTTGGTTTAATAGCTTCCTTGTGAGCAGCAATCCTCTATCAAGGAAATCATGATAAGAACCACAAGCCCGGGAATATCAATTGGGAGATATATACTCCGTATGCAGGCGCTGCTGGAATGTTGCTACATAGAAATGGAAAGTTAACAATTGTGAAGCTAAAATCATCTCTTTTATCGTAAAGTTTTGTTTTCAACCGACCCTCATTGTCAATTTCTAGATGTAAATCAAGATATGAGGCAGACTTAACTGTATCTGTAGTATCCTTTATCTCTAGTTCGATGGGATATATTTTCTTTCCAATTTCCATCTTGCTGTTTCCCAGCAGTAACATAGCCTCTGCCCTTCGTATGGTGTTTCCATATCTCAATTGCTAAGTTACGCTCATGCATGTTCACACTTTACGGACTTCCTTAACAGGGGTGTTCTTCTTACAGGAAAACTGCTAAAACAAGTTATGAAGACGAACAACTTAAATCGACACTTACGTTTACGGCGACCATCATAAATTGATTCAACTATACGATGTATCTGTGTCTCATCTCACTACTGACGACATGTTTTCGCGGAGTTAGATCTTTTAATCCAATAGTCTTTGATCTATTATTTTCCTGACTGTGACATCTAGACTAAGTGTGGATTCGCATGGCAATGATACATGAACAGGAGGAGACGCTTAAATTGTCGGCACGCAAATCAATCATTTTTTGTTTGTTACGTCGATTTGTATTTAACTAAATAAATCTATAAAATTTTAATAGCGGTAAGCTACTGTTCCCTATCCTCAAGTGACTAGCGACATATTTTCGCGGTCTTAGATTTTTAGATACCAGACTAGTCGTCTGATTAAGTCATATTCCCCACTATGACATAATCACTGAATGCGGGTTAAATGGGGGTTGATGCAAGAATAGAAGGCACTCTATGCTTACCCTGTCGACGCACTCGGTCTCGATTCGTTTGGAGTTCATGCGATTCCCTTAGGATTTGTTTGTTACCTTGATTTGCTTCTTCTTAATCGATTCATGTGATTTGACATCGGTAAACCACTGCTGCCTAAAATAAACATTTCTCCAATTGATATCAGCAAAATATTTGAGGATGTAAGCATGTCAAAAAATAATGAAAATACCCACGAAAATTCTTTCAAGACTTCAAAATTGTTTGAAGTATAAAAAATAAAACGTATATTTAATTTGCCCTTGATACATTAGACCTACTTGTTTGAGTGCTGCCAATCAGTTCAACTAATAAAACTGTGAACAAATGATATAAGGTCATGATTTCTTGAACAGTCATACTGTGTCATTGACACCTAATACTCATTTCAACTATATAGTACAATTTAAAATTAAAACAATTTATTATAGTCGGTCATGGTAGAGAGATGTACATACGGCTTAAAATGATGTTTAATAATTTATCAGCATTGTTGGAATATAAATTAATTTAAAATTCATACTAATAGATATTCATTTATTTCGATCAGAATAATAGCATTAGGGGATTGGAGAACTACACACACACACACACATATATATATATATATATAAAAGTCTAAATTGAAAACAACGTTCAAACCTATGATTGCGTTGGATAAAAACCGCAATTTTTATACGTGTGCATGTAAAACAAATTTCTTGGTAGAGGGGTCTAAATACAGCACAAACAACAATTTCCAAAAGACCAAAAAAAGTGAAAAAGTCTATTTTAACAAAACGCATTTGACTAACAGGTCGAACAACTGATGTTCTTAAACCCTGCTGACTGCCATTGGCGATTGCCAAATAAATTGATCACCAGATCTAACAAAATGGATCTTAATATTAATATAATACCAAACAGAAAACAATAAACTTGTGGAAAAGATGGTATATATATATATATATATATATATACCCATCGATAGCTGTCCTCCTAGTTCTAAACATCATTTTATACAAAATTGTGCCACCCCTTATCGTTTATCAATACGAAATATTACTGTATCTTAATCACTTTATTTTTGGTATCAAGGCTAAGAAATTGTTTGAATTATGCTATCTTACCAATGTCTACAGTGTCCTTGGTATTGTAATCAAGAGTGTTGAGTTAAGATAATCATTTAAACCAATGAAACTGCAAACAAAATCATTTAATCGGTCATAGTAAGGATTGAGAACATACGTATTTATATTATCGTAATGTTTGTATATTATTTTAATAAATGTTTGTATTCGTGTCTAAAATGCAATAATGCAATATGAAATATGAGCGTTTAACCGTTTACGTTATGGAAAAAGCATATCAAGGCATGCATTTCCATCTTTGCTTCTACTAAAATATGACTTTCAGGTGTAAATAAAAGCAAATGAATAAAGAATGATAAACAAATTTTCGAAAAAGGCCTATCAGATGCATTCTTAGTGTATTCAATTAAATTGCTACTTTATTCAAATTTCATTAGTGTTCAAGTTAATAAAACAGAAACAATGGAGATGAAATTTGTAAATCAAATTTGTTTATGAAATTTAAAGTTAGTGACAGAGTACACACATTCAAACACAGAACTACAATCCATCTAATTTCGAGTTGGTACGTCAGGTATTTTAGGTGACAAAAGGTGTTCTTATTGCAGCACATTGTGTTAGAGCAGACTGTTCAGTGACATGCAACACTTTATATCATGTTACTATAGGGCAAGCCTACATCGGGCAACGCTCCATCCTACTGTGCTACTTCAGGTCAGATCTCAAACCGCAAATTTTAATTCCGTTCTTCCTATTAAAGAACCGTTCTTAAAAGTATATGGACAAATGTTTCAAGATTGTCATTATTAAAACCTATGTTGAAGACGTTAAAACAGAAAAGATTTTCGTCAATGATTAACTCAGAAACCGAGGTAACAGACAATTAATTTCATGAACAAGGAACTTGTCAATGTCTATAATAATGAAATAAGAGGAGTCTTTGTTATGTCTAAACTATCTCAATTAAGCATTCGAGATGTTTGTTATAACATTTCGTACGTACAAAATCATTTTACGGGAATCATTTAAATTATGTATTTTTTTTAAATATGTATATAAATCGCACCTGTTTTGTTTTAAAATGGATAAATTACAACGGCTTTATTTCAACATGGATAAATCGCACCTGTGAGATATACTTTTGAAATTTTTATTTGGGTTAGGGTATTCATGAAAAAAAAATATACACGACTGACAACGCCGCTCGACGTAGTATTGCAAAAAAAAGGTGAGATCGTATTATTTATATATAGAATATACATTTGCATACGCATGTGTACAAAAATATCTTGCAGAATAATGTCTCGTGATAAAATCTAATTTAACTGATAACAAAATAAATATATTATCAAACTTATACTTCATCATTGTTAATCATGAATACCAAATGCTTGGTAGTTTTAGTATCATGTTTACTATTAATATCAGTTGAAGGATGCGGAATTACTACACATATGTTAATAAGTATGTTTCTTCTTTTCCTTTTTGTTTTATCGATTTTAAAATTTCATTATATGCATATGTATACTTTTGCAGCAGATTGTTTTCGTGAGACATTCTGAGGCTTACGCTCAATACAAGCCATTGATCAATTACATACCAGTATATCGAATGCTTCCGATAATTTTGGCAACAAAAACGAGTCTCGAACTATCATTCTATATACCGCTGTACAGACCAACTGTCTACTCAACTCCATGACCTAGTTATACAACATTGACGACCATTATTTCCGAAAATTTGTGACATGTACGATTGAGATCATCTATGCCTGGAGTAGAAATACCTTAGCCATATTTCAGTCAGTACTTGCATCTCATATATCCAAGTGAACTTGAAATTATGGATACTACAGATACAAGAAGGACTGCTTCATACTTTGATCTTTTCCTCAATATTGACACAGATGGACGACTTCACACTAAAATCTATGACAAACGGGATGATTTTAACTTCCCAATAATCAATTTCCCATTTCTCAGCAGTAACATACCCTCTGCTCCGTCGTATGGTGTTAACATATCTCAATTGATACGTTATGCTCGTGCATGTTCACACTATACGGACTTCATATACAGGAGTGTGCTCCTTACGCAGAAACTGCTCCAACAGAGTTATGAGGAGGAAAGATTAAAAATGACACTCCGTAAATTTCATGGACACCATCACGAATTGGTTGATCTATACGATGTGTCTGTGTCTAAACTAACTAATGACATTTTTACCACGTCTTAGATTGTGGTTTAACATCTATGTCGTCTGTCTGCAAAGTACCGAACGTGACCTATTCCCGAATATGACTGTTTTGTCGAGTGTGAATTTGCATTGCTATACGACGTATCTCGGTATTTTATTCATCCAACATTCATGTATTTATTTATGACGTTTCTGTTGTGGTTTCGGTTGGATAATGTGTTATGTCTTATCGTTTGTAGTCCAAATAATTGTAAAAAAAAAGCCTTTCAATACCATCATTATCATGCTTATTGTTTGGACCAGTATTGTGAAAATAATTGTATGAATTTCAAAATTATATAATCGTTACAAAAATACGTCACTGTTTGTGATGTCCTGTTCTGTCTGTCGTTAATGGAAGATGTTCGTTGTAATTCTGCGGTTTACATGTTGTATCGACTATTATATCATTTATTTGTGCGTTTCTCTGTGATGAGTGTTCTTGCGTGTGTTTGTGCTGTATTTATGTCACGTAGTGTTGTCATTTTAACGATATTTTTTAACATTGCCATATAAGCAGGAGGTTTGGCTAGCCATAAAACCAGGTTCAACCCACCTTTTTTTCTTAAAATGTCCTGTCGCAAGTCAGGAATATAGCAGTTGTTATCAAATAGTTCGTTTCTATGTATGTTGGCGTTTGTTTTTGTTGTACTTCAGTGTTTCTGTTGTTCCTTTGTTTTCCTCTTATAGTTGATGTGTTTCCCTCGGTTTTAGTTTGTAACCCGGATTTGTTTTCTCTCAATTGATTTATGACTTTTGAACAGCGGTATACTACTGTTGCATTTATTTAGCGTTTCGAATAATTCAATATTATGTAAAAATTCAATTTACTGAAAAGGACCGCATCATCGAATTTTCATGTCAACACAGAAGAGCTGACTGCTGGGCTGATGATACCCTCCGGGACGTAACGTCAACCAGCAGTGATAGTAAAAACTCTTCAAAGATACCATTATCATAGATATTATTATTGTTATTATAAATATCAATAATAACGAAACGTAAACCAGCAGTGATAGTAAAAACTCTTCAAACATACCAGGCTTATAATCCAATAGGTAATTTTATTGCCATTGTGAAACGCAGCTTGCCAAGATTGGACCCTGCAATACGTAGCAACGTCATCGATCGTCATCAGACCGGACAATTTCAAAACTGATATTTATGATAACAATAATAATTATTATGATAATGATTAACCAGCAGTGATAGTAAAAGCTCTCCAAAGATACCAGGCTTATAATCCAATAGGCAATTTTATTGCCACTGTGAAACGCCGCTTGCCAAGATTGGACCCTGTAATACGTAGCAACGTCATCGATCGTCATCAGACCGGACAATTTCAAATACTGATATTTATGATAACAATTATAATAATTATGATAATGATTAACCAGCAGTGATAGTAAAAGCTCTTCAAAGATACCAGGCTTATAATCCAATAGGCTATTTTATTGCCACTGTAAAACGCCGCTTGCCAAGATTGGACCCTGCAATACGTAGCAACGTCATCGATCGTAGTCAGGCAGGACAATCGCAAATACTGATATTTATAATAACAATGATAATATCTATGATAATGATTAATTGTTTATTCTTTGACGCAACAAAAACGGTGTCCAGTAGCAATCATTACAATTGCAAAATACCGGCGTATCTATATGCATGCTAAGAGAAAGCATGTAATTTGTTCTCGTTGGTCAAATTGATAATATATAACCAATGATAACTAATATGGAACCAAAACAAGAGATGACCATGCTGACCTTGATTTTCTGTAATTAAAAACTGACAAAATTTCCAAACAACCCAATGAAAATATCAAGTGTCATATAACAATGTTAAACAGAATCAAAACAAATAGAATTGAAACTGTATTTAAGTGTATAAAAGTTTCCTGTCAAACAAATGTTTTTATAAGTAAAATAGGTGAATTTTGTGTAAAGGGTAACCAAATGTTTATGCAAACGAAATAGTTATGAAAATAAATAAATTATAGCTTTTGAAAAAAAAAAAAATTTTTTTGGTGATGGATTCGTGTTCCTCAGTCTTCTATGTATTGTTTGTTCGTCTTCTTGTCGTTTTTCGTTTTACGCCATGGCGATTTCAGTTTTTCTTCGATTTATGAGTTTTGAATGTCCCCTTGGTATCTTACGCCTTCTATTGGGACAAAAACTGTAAGCACAAAAGAATAGAATAGATCAAAGCGTAACGATAAATATAGATTGTATATGATAAATAAACAGCATATTTTTAAGAGGGAGGCGAAAGATACTAATGGGATATTCAAACTCATAAATCAAACACAAGCTGATGATGCCATGGCAAAACACGAAAAAAAAAGTAAACAAAACACAACATAGAAAACTAAAGACTGAGCAACAAGAACCCCGATCAAACACTAGGTGATCTCATGTGCTCCGTTAGGGTAAGCAGATTCTGCTCCACTTGTGGCACCTGTCGTGTTGCTAATGTACGTACAAACCCGGTGATAAGTCGGATTCGGTAGATCATGTTCGAGGACAAGAGTACGGGATTGTGGTAAGGATAATTAGAACATATCCCTCGTCATCTGTGAAAAGGATATTCCATAACGGTCGACCAACCGAAAACTTTTCGAAAGGATGATTTCAACCTCATTCTTTGGAATTCGTAGTTTAATAGCTTCCTTGTAAGTAGAAACCCTCTTATCAAGGAAATCATGAAAGGAAATGCAAGCTTTGGAATATCGTATAAACTGAGAGATATGTACTCTATATGCAGGGGCTGCTTGAATGTTCTTGCATAGAAATGGAAAGTTCACTATTGGGAAGCTGAAATCATCTCTTTTAACGTAATGTTTTGTTCTGAACTGACCGTCATTGTCAAATTGTGGATGTAAGTCAAGATATGAGGCAGTCATTCTGTGGTATCCTTTATTCAAGTTTGATCAAATAGATGCGTTCGAAATAGTCACCAAACTTTGAATTATTTAGTGAGAGAGAATATCGTCTATATAGAGGAACAAAAGTTAAGGATAATGCTAGCTTCTTTTCAATCTTCATTACAAGTGCCTATATAAAGTCAGCATCAAATGAATAAAGGAACTAATCGGCAAGAAGAGGAGCACTTTTGGTTTGCATGTGGATGCCAATTGTTTGTTGAATACCATCTTCGACATTTATTAAAAAATGATACAAAGGTTGTTTTAACAATTCTCTATAAGAACATTATAACAACAAATTCATCAATTCCAGTATCAAAATTGAAGTTGTATACGAGTATTTAAAACAAATCAAGGAAGATAATATTTTTGATTATACAGAAGGAAATTTGGATTCTGGTGATATCCCAGATAATATCAATTTTTACACAGTCCCATTACTGAAAAGTAGATAAAAGAACTTGTTTATTTTTATGCAATTGTTAAGCAAAGTATCATAACCAATGTTAGATGAATATATGAAGAAGTCGCTTAATGTTAAATGGCTTTTACGTGAATATTTGAAGTGCTATTCGTGATAATTGTGTCATATCAAGTAATATGTCGATTGGTAATTTTGTTAGTTAATAAAAAAAATCAAAATGAGTCTTCTGATCAGTTAATTTATTCTCTAAGGATCGGACTAACTTTCGCTAGTGCGACTCAACGATTGATTATGTTATATCCCCATAGACGGATTGGTTGGTATACTGCAATCACCTCGTTCTTGTATAATAAACAAGGTGAAGATTCTTTGTATTTTTCTATTCTAGTATTGGCGGTACAGACAAGGGTCATTCATTTCCTCCATTATTTTTCTTAACGACTTAGAACAGTTTTGAAAATAACTAATGTGATTGTGATATTATACACGGAAGACATATTTTTCGAAAGCGCATAGGACTGCAAATTCGTTTACATTATCCGCCCATTTTTTCAATTTGTCATTAAATGTACTTATAGCTTATAATGACTGCGTGTTTTTAACTCAGCAAAACGTCTATAACTTATTTCAATTTTGTTCATATCTGTTCCAGGCCACAGAGCAAGATCTTATTTCCTGGGAAATGGAAAAACGGTTGATTATCAGAAGGTAAAATTCACATTTGTATTTATGCACTGTACTATGTATGGTTTTTGTCAGTTGTCTTTACAGCCTGAATGTTTGGTTAAATTAAGACATGATATACTAGTAATAATATGTTGTAGTCAGGTCTTCGTTAGTCTCTGTGGAAATAATTCATCTTGACATAAGACGATTTTATTGAATAGAAAGGGACAATGTTCTAACAGGAAATCAATATTCAATAATCGGTACTACCGAGCGATACTAGAAAGCTGGAGTACTCATTGAATTCCCTGAAAGAGGGACGAACGATACAAGAGGGACAGTCAAACTAACTATTTCAATTATATTCAAGACAATAATTAGTTAATAAATTAAACATACGAATCGTGCTTGAACTGAATGGACACGTTCAATCGATTTTTTAAATGTGTCACCTCACAAGACAACAGTACGAAGAGAGACATATCATCTTAACTAGACATATTATAAGCCAATCAATTGTTATTTTTTCCTCTTCAGATCGTTTGTCTCTGCAGCAACACCAATGTAGTTTCACTCTACATTCTGAGTATGTGCAACATCTGAATCATAAAACAAGTAAAAGAGGTGGAACGTCACTATACAGAACTTCTAAAATTCAAATATTTGTTTAGTGGATGAATGTTTTCTTTAGTAATTAGTTGTTTAACTATCAATAATGATGAATGTTATTCTTTTAGTTAATGAACAACCACAATGATGCTTTCTTAGCTGGAAGCGCGTTTCCTGATGCCTTTTACAGTAATTTGTGTAAAGAAGGTACATATATGTACTATATATTATATATAACAAGTACTCCGTTGATAGTTCAA
This sequence comes from Mytilus californianus, assembly GCF_021869535.1. Lineage (NCBI taxonomy): Eukaryota > Metazoa > Mollusca > Bivalvia > Mytilida > Mytilidae > Mytilus > Mytilus californianus. The sequence continues at coordinate 367,681 of NW_026262667.1, forward strand.
ACGCCAAAGCTATTCTATAAGTAAATATATATGGAAACAATTTAGGCTCGGGTACTAAATCAATCCATTTTCACAAAGTTTTGCTTTCAATCGATCCGTGACTTTCTAGCGTGGGCTATGGTTCCTTCAGTCGACATGACTGTATCTGTGTGTATCGTTTATTTGAATTGCAATGTGATATTTTTGATCGAGGTACTGATTAAACTTTCCAAGATTCAATAAGAGGTTTAAACAACATAGTGGGACGTACAGTTTTATGAAGATTCTAGTACCTTTTCATAATAATGTATTCATCGATATGATGATGAGTTTGTTTTAAACAGGAATGCCGTCTTTATGCTGAAAAGTATAACATATGGTTTTTCTATCTATAAAATAGTATCTTGTGATGTCAGTTTCAGTCGACGTTTGGTTTAAAAAGGGGTTTCCTACAGATAATTGTATCTGCGTTGGTCATTCTTTATATGAATCAAACTTTAACTTATCTTGCATTATGTCTTCCATTTTTAAATTAGCAGAAGTTGTTCAAAGGATAGCAAAGTCATTTTATACTATTTCACAGGGAGACCTAGATTGTATTGACTATCAAGATTTCGTTTATAACACTCATAATTTACACTTCTGTAGGTAACTACAGCCAAATATCAGAGGACACTCATTGGACACCTTTTATCACCGCCTCAGTTAACTACATCAGGAACAAGTATCAACAACCATGGAACGAGGTTTGAATATAATTTGCAGCAATAAAAAAAATGCAATATGCAACTGAATAAAATGTTAAAAAAAAACTGTTTCTAGCAATATCATTGAACTTGATTATTAGTAACACACCATGATCAAATCTCCAATATTTAAAATGAAATCAATTAATTACAGATGTTTTATTGAATATCTATGTTAAACTTCTTACAATATTTTGTTTTTGTTTTTGTTTTAATTCTTTACTTTAAATGTCGACTTCATAATGGGGACGGTAAAACTTTTGCGAAAATAGAATAGTTGTCTTATCATAATAAAAGTTATAATCCTCAAAACTAGGGTAGTCTTTCATTTTATTTATAGTACATTTAAAGTAACATGTATATGCATTGTAAGTAAAAATTCACATTTTAGCACAATTTTTGTACTAGCATTATATAAACATTGTTAAAATTTTCGATTTTCTTTAATCATTTTGAAGGCAACAGAAAAGCTTGTAGTTTTTATTCTTGGAATTATGTCTCATCAAGTGTCAGACGTGGTGTGGCATAGTCTAGGAATTGAACAGGGATTCATTCCAACTTTAGCTGCTGTAAGTAGTCTTCGCTTGTACAATCCATTCAGTATAAAACATGTGGCCTGCTGTACAGAAGACTCGCAGTTTCTTAATGTTATATCTGGATCAATGTCGATACTGTTTATCTATAACCTTCGTCATTTTACGTGTTTTGTCACTTAGAATGTTAACTGTAAAGTAGAAATGCCGAATCAAATAGATTTTCTAGAGCGGGACAAACAGTCAACTACAGCATTTAAAGTTTTATCATTTCAACGGGACTGTTAAAATAAGATGAAAAAAGAAAAAAAAAACAATCATGTTTTGGAATAGTATGATAAATTCAATTTAGTAATGATTTACTGGTGCACTTGTGAACTGGTGGTTCCTGAATGAAGCACCAGCCAAGTAGCTTGTATTTCCGTACTGTCATGAAAATTCGAATATTGTTTTATTGAAATTTGTTGTTATAAATTTTTGGAAATCATTTTAAGTTAATGAATGTAATTCCCTCAAGCATACATTGTGCAAAATTAGTCAAATAAACAGTTTGTACTTGAAATGATTTATGTATGTCTTGTAGGTAGATTTTCATGGAAACTATTCCGTGGCCCATGAAGCAGCAGATTTGGGTATGTACATGTAGTCATTGTGAAATACAGAATAGTTTTGGTTGCTGCTTCTTTACTATCGTATTGTTACTATGAGCAATAATGTGTTCAGGTTCTCTGAATTTAAAGAAAACATATTTAATTAAAAAAATAGTTAAAAAGGCGTTTCTCACACTTCAAAACAATAGGGTTTAAAGGAAATAGTGAATAAGACAATGTACGATTGACCATGATAATAAAAAAGTGAAACAAAGATTATTCCACGCTAAGAACTTCTCTATTCACCATTGTTGTTGGCTCTGTAGTCCAACTTGTCTAGTCTTGGAAGTCTAAATTATGCAAAATCGATAAAATTGTTTCAGTTTGACTAGAAGATACAATAAAGTAAATGAAAAACGATATCAAAATCTTTTGTCCATTTTTCTTCATTTTCGAAGGACATATCTAAAAAAAACTGTTTTCTACTCATTGATAAAAAAAAGGAAGTAATTAAATCATACAGCGTGTTGTTTTAAATCTAGATATCTTTTTACATTTACATTAGGCGGTGATGTAATATCAGTGTGGGACATGGAAGTATTTGATGACCTTGACCCTACACAGGACTGGTAAGGCATATATTACCTTGTACTGCTATGTTAATATAAAAGTAAGGAGATGTGGTATGATTGCCAATGCGAGAACTATCCATTAGTGACAAAGGGAAGTTAACAATTACAGGTCACCACATGGCTTCGAGCAAAACCCATACCGTATAGTAAAATATAAAGGCCCCGACAAGACAAAATGTGAACAATCCAAATTACAAAATTAACGATTCGATTTATGCTAAAATCAATCAACGAAAAACAAATATTGCATACAGCAAACAACGACAACCATTGAATAACAGAGACAAGCACATAAAGAAAGTGGCGGGGTTAAACATATGTGTGCGCGGTGTATATATATTCAAACGTTTGGACAAAGTTTTAGCATTATTCTATGATAAGGATGAAACAGTTTGCAGACAATTACTCCAATGTTTTCCTTATGAAATGGTTACATGACGATGAAAGTAAAAGATATAATTTAAAGTTGAAAATAATTATGAAAACCTTTTCATTATATAGGTACGTTCCAACTGATGACTTATTCAACATATATCAACAATATTATAGCAGTGTAAAGATAGACAAAGATACAATTGACTCCTGTTCAACACTGATTGTTCTAGCTAGGTAAAATTTTAACAAAAATTGAACTTGAAAAGAAAAAATGCTTTATAAATTATTGGAATAAAGAAAGATTTGCCAAAAAAAAAAATAAACATCTTTTGAAATTGCATACCGTAACATCACAATTGAAATTTCTCAAGTTCCAGGTTGTTTCAATTTATTTGACTAAATCAACATACTATTTAGAGGTTTCAAATAGAGGATCTTATTTTACCTCCTCCTTCATAAGGTTTCTTTATTGTTACATAAACAATTGAACTATGTATATAACTGTTTTTGCCATCTTAGTACTAGATATGTTTGGTATAATGTAAGTTATATACCTCTCATTTCTCAGCATTGCAGAAATATATGGACTCCCGGAGGTAAGCAATACTTCTTTAAAAATAAATTATTGACATTGAAAACAAAACTGCTCCAACAGAAAGAACGACAAAAATAGACACTACATAGGTTTTACGGCCACCTTCCCGCATTGATAGGCCGATCTAATGTTTCAGTGTCTGAACTAACAATCGACATGGTTTTACAATACTGCTCACAGGAAAACAGTAGTTTTGTATCATTTTGCATACCAATATAAAGATGAGGCGATATGAAATAATTGCCAATGAGACAACTATCCATCAGAGACCAGAGGACAAGAATGTAAACACTCATAGGAAACTGTAAGGCCTTCTACAATGAGCAAAAAACATATTGTATAGTAAGCTATTAAATGCTTTTTTCATGACAAAATGTGAATCAATTCAAAAGAGAACTTCTGCTGCTTGATTTATGCTAAAAGAACGAACGAAAAATAAATAAGACAGACATCAACCATAAAGATTGTGGAGAGGTTTAACATGTTTGTGAACTTTGGAGAAGCATATCCTTCTGCAATACCAACAATAAATATCAACAAAAGTGTTCATAATTAAGTTTATTTCATGTAAATAGAATAGGGAATGGAAAAGGGGAACGTGTCGAAAAGATAACAACCCGACCAAAAAAGCAGAAAATAGCCCAAGGCCACCAATGGGTCTTCAACGCAGCGAGAAAAGCCGGCACCCGGAGGCGGGCTCAGCTGGCCCCTAAACAATAATGTATACTAGTTCAGCTAAATAGACGCTACAATAAACTATGAAGCATACAAATCAACCAAAATTTAAAAAAAACCCACAAGACTCACAAAGGCTAGAGGGTGCAAACATGCGGCGCGGTTAAACACGTTTTGTGAGATTTCAACCCTCCCCTCATACATCTAACCAATGTGGCGTTAAAAAACACACAGCAATACACAAAGTAAAACTGTTTTTAAAAGAAGTCCGAATCCGAGCTTGTATAGGTGATAGAAGAACCTAAGCAAATTGATAATTTTGTTTTTGTTCATTTTAAAGGTGCATACAATGTACATACACGTTGTTGTATAAAAAAATGTTTGTAACTTTTTAGTAATATTCTAAGTAGTAATCTTGGGGGAAAACCTGAGTTAAATCAATTCATTATTAATTAACAGTAAATTAAAAAAAGTTTAAATTATGAAACAACAAAGGGTTACTATTTGTATTAAAAGATCTCGAAATTCATCCGTGTCCATTTTATAGGCTTTTTAGGCTAAAAAATAATTTAATATGCTACTTCAATATAATATAGTGCTTATGATTAAGGGGAAACTATGTCCTTAGACGCAGCAAGCAGTTTATGATACAAAATATTTCTGTTTTTTCTTTTATTTTTTCAGCTATATCAAGTAGTTGCAGAAACGAGCCCATTCTTAGAAAACAACATGGAGGATTATTTTCTTGGTGGAATAAATGATATGGTTGGATGGTCTAACAGAAACTGGCAAAATGGGGTGACACTGTTTGAAAAAGGCACAAGGTATATTTGCTAATAACGCAAACGCATCATTTTTATATAGCAATACTTCCTTCTGGGGATACTTTAAGATGAATTAAAATTCCAATGATACTGATGAGTTTTTTCCTGTATCAACTATTTTTTGGTTTGTGTTCATTGACTAATTGAAATTGTAAAAATGATAAATACATTTAGGTCATTCACAGAGTTTTTTTTTCGGTTTATTTTACCTACATATATGAGCAATCAGCATGTATAGAGATTATTTTTCAAGCTTAATCTCGAATTTCAGTTTTTTCTCGAATAGTATTCATTAATGTGCTTTGAACTTAAATCTAGAACAACTCTTGGAGAGACGGATAAAACTCTCATGAATATCTAGGCACATAATAAAAAAAAAACGAAACAATAAAGTAAGATATTCTGATGAAAAATGTAAGACAAGAAAACAAAAACATAATTCTACTGATGATAGTTGAAAATTATCAACATTTATATTCAAAATGCTTTTGCATCAAGCCCGGTTTAAAAAAAAAAACATGTAATAAAAGAAACGGTTTGCAATTTCCTTGTGTATTTCAGTACCTGTAACTTGAACCATAATCCACTATTTGTGTATTGTAATACATCAACATCAACTGAGCTTGAAACAAATAGAAATGGGAGAGACAAGAACGGTTATTTTATACAACCAGACATGCACGGTTTGACAATAAATGATATGGACGTGCAAAAACAACACAGAGGAATAATGATAAAACCTTTAGATAGTTTAAAGGTGAGATATGTTCCCGAATTCAAACAACAAGAAATCAACTAATTAGAATATATAGAGACAAAATTACGTCTGACAGCACGTTGTTAACAGCAAGTTCGCTTTTACCATTTTTATAATCAAGTATAATCATTTTATAAGATTTTAGATGGTTAAACATAAACCGGTTTTATTAAAAAATACATATTTATTTTGTATTTACATTGTATCATAGGTCAAATTTATTTGTTCAGTGTATGTTCAATGGTGTTAATATGTCCTTTGATTGAGTTAAGCTATTTCAGTTGATATTTTATAGTGTGTCTTTCTATGTTGTGATGTTACACTATTGTTTTAGAAAAAGGGTGAAGGTTTGGTACCATTAAAACGTTTAAACCCGCTGCATTTGTTTGTACCTATCCTAAGTCAGGAATCTGATGTTCAGTAGTTGTCGTTTGTTGATTTGGTTCATAAGTGTTTCTCGTTTCTCGTTTTTTATATAGATTAGACCGATGGTTTTCCCGTTTGAATGGTTTTACACTAGTAATGTTTTGGACCCTTTATAGCTTACTGTTCGGTGTGAGCCAAGGCTCCGTGTTGAAGACCGTACTGTGACCTATAATGGTTTACTTATATAAATTTTGACTTGGATGGAGAGTTGTCTCATTGGCACTCATACCACATCTTCTTATATCTATATATGGCAACTGAAAGTCATTTCAACATACATTTTCCAATAAATAGCCCAATGTGTTCCATCTCAAATTTGATAGCAGTATAGCATATTTAAAGGTCTGTTTGTAGAAGGATATTCGTTCAAAGTTAAATCACAGACGATCAGAGAAACAGGAGACCAGGAAAAACCAAGATAGCAATGATCCACGTACTGGTATTTATGCAGTTAACAGTTCATATGCCAAACTTGGATGGTATGTTTTAATAGTTCACTTTCAATTCATCTGGACATTGTTTCCAATTTAAGATTTGTCTTCCTTTTCTTCAATTGGGGATCGTCTTGAGGGAAAACGCCTGAATCTAAGTTTTATATCCATAGTCTTAAAATTGCGATGTTCTAATTTGCTTTGTACTCTATTCGATAAATTACAGCTGAACATGAAAAGGTCTATGATTGAAGTCCGTGTTTGTACCTCTAGATGTCCTTTCCTTTGTATCGCTGGGATGGTATCACAATAATGTAAATCCAACATCTCCTTTAATTCATACTTATATTTGTAGACGTTGAAAACGGTTCTTTGGCAACAAATAAACCAATCGTTAATAAGTTATGACATTACAACATACGAATTTAGGGGGCTTTAATGATCAGAACTGCCGTTTAAGAAAAATCTTTTGGACACAACGGTTTACACATTTGGTAGTGTAATACAATTTTAATTCAATTCGTATATCATGAATATCAATTTAAAAAGCTAGCACATATTTCTCGCTATGATTAAAAAATCAGGCAGTTTTTGCAGTTATTGCAGTGTTGTATGATAAAACAATGTTTGGGGATTGAGAGCAAACATGTTTAATCCCGCCACATTCTGTACGTGCTTGTGTCAAGTTAGGAGCCTGCAATTCATGATATGTGGTTGTGTCGCATGTTTTTCTCTGGTTTGTTGTTTTATTGTATTAGTGTATTCCGTTATCGGCATCGTCATCTAGGTACAGTTTGTGGTTAAATTTAATTTTAACATCCATAACTTTGTCAAACCTTCATGGAATTTTACAAACCTTGGAAGCTCATTTTGATCAAAAGACAGTATCCAGAACAGCATTATTTTAGTACTAGCCTTTTTTGGTGGGTTTTCCCATTTTTTACTGATAAAGGGACTTAGTATTGTTTGCAGTCAACATTTAGATACAGTTTGAAGAAGAAAAAAATCGATTTTGTATAAAACAAAGTTGCGTATTTTACTGATAAATGGACTTAGTTGTTGGTCGTCAACATTACACATTTTCACTGACCACAGGAATCGCAGGAGAGAGACAAAGCTTTACGGAACCGTTTACGAACTTTTATTTTTATTAGGTCTCTAGAGACGGGAGACATGGATGGAGATGGTTTTGAAGATTTAATCATTGGTGCTCCAGGATATAGTGTACAGGGGAGTGTGCAGGAAGGCAGAGTTTACATCATCTATGGAAATGGTAACAAAAGGAAATTAGTTTATTTTTATGCGATTAAATTATTTACATGGCTAGATTTTTCATCAATTATTCGTTGCCTCTCGTCAACTGAAAATGCAAAAACAAGTAATTTTAATTGATTCTAAATGGGTTGTTTTTAAGGAACCGAAAAATGTTATTATGTATTTTTTTTTACAAGATACATTTGTATTGTACTTATCATACTTGTTCCTAATTTGTAAAATTGATTTGATGTGAAATGATTCAGCATCCGGTATTGAATGTTCAATGATTTCATATCATATGTGAATAATTAATGCTTGTATCATATTGTTTTCATAATTTATGCATTCTTACATTTTTAAATCATTATTTTATAATTTTTTTTATTTAAACGTATCTAGATAACTTAAATTCAATGTCATTTTATAAAAAAAAACTTGCGTGTGTACTTGTTACAAAAAAAAACCCGTATATGGCTCATGCGTATTGGATAACTAATATCAAAGAAATGAGTGTTCTATCGCTATTCACATTTTAGATTCTGATTCTGGTGGATTTGATTATTATGGAATAAACCTGGATGTTAATTCTCGATTTAATCCCATTCATGATCACATTACAACGATACATGGATATCACAACGTAAGTATAATTAATAAACCAAAAATAAAGCAAACTAAAAATATACTCCGTATCATATTCTTGTTTATTTCAAAATTGTAGTGATTTTCTATTTTTTAACCAGTACCAAATTGTTCTTATTTTCTAAAGCCAATCTTTTATTTTAAGTATAGTTTTGCATAAAAATTGCAGAATACAATTATGTTTTTTTTCTGTTATATAATGCAAAAATTATATGATACAATAGTAATCTATTCATGTCATTAATTGACAATGAGAAAGATATAAGAAAATAGAAAATCTTGAGCAAATAATAAATATCCGGGACTAATTTTAAGGTGGTACCCAACACCTTGACTAATATTAATTTGGCTCGTTTAATTTTCATAAAATTTTGACAAAATGTCTACTTTGACCCTTTGACAAAAATATAAAAATTTCAAAAAATTTGAACCAACCACTTTATCAGAAAAATTTCGTTGGTTATATAGCAGTTTGACAAACACTAATTTTGATCATTGAGAAGCTTAATATTTCCTTAACAATACAACGTAATTAAAACGTTTAGCTGATTTTTACAGAGTTATCTCCCTGTAGTGTTAGGTACCACCTTAAATTTGATTTACCAGTTGTGTATTTCTACAAATGATTTCTATTCAGTTATACATAAGATTGGTTTTTTTATAATTTGATATTGACAACAAATGATATTGACAACAAATGATATTTTGGAAAGTTTAACAATTCTACTTAATATATTAACAACATCGGCATTTAGTAGTAGCAATTATGTTTATAATAATTCATCTGAAGATGAAATAAAATTGTTCATCTCAATAAGAAAATCACTTTACAAGTGTTTTATTTGACAAATATATTATTTTTCGAGTTATGAGGTCTGTTATCAACCCAATATAGCTTATTATGAACTCAAGCGATGTTAAACAATCATCAAATCAACCAATTAATCAACAAATTAATCAATTATACATTCAATCAGTCAACCAATAAATTAATCAATTATTCAATTTATCAATTGTTCAAGAAACAATCCAGATTTGGATCAGGCCTGGCTGTTTTGGATATAAACCTTGATGGCATATTAGATATAGCTGTAGGATCACCTGCATATTGGATCGATAGCCCATTGGAGTATAAGGTATTTGCATGAAGCATGTTTTTATAGATTTAAGTTTGAATTCATTCGTCATTCCTTTCTTGTTGATTTTAATAACATGTACTTCATTTGACCATGTTTACTTATAGATTAAGGTTTGTCCCATTAATAAAATTCCTTCAGTACTTTCAGTACTTTGCATATAACGCGTACATGGACAATACTTACCGTGAAATCGAAGAAGCAGCCGAGTGTAATGTTAGACTCTTTTGGCGCTTAATATATTTCGTCAGAAAAGCCGTAAAACCAATCAAATTTCGGAAATACTACATCACAACGGACAGTGTAAATATCCTGAAGATATTTCCAATGCTTTTGTTGACTTTTATGCATACGTTTACACCAACCAAAACGCTAAATTTGACAGTGATTGCAAGGCCTATGTGACTGAATTCGTAGATCGCACACTCGAGCCATGTGCAACAAATAATGGCCTCCTCCAAGGATGGGAAATAAACATGTATGAAATCGAAACAGTGATTATAAACCTCAAGATACGACAGGCACCTGGAAATGACAAGCTGCAAACGAACATGTGAGATACAGTGGAAGTAAAACTATACATATACCACATCTTCTAATTTTTTTATTTTTATACATGTTGTTATTCTCCGTATATTTAATGTAGTGATTCGATTCGGTCGTATTCCTTTGTGTTGGATGCATGGCATATTGATTCCATTGTATAAAGGTAATGGAAAGTGCAAACAAGCGCCCGGAAAATATCTCCCTAATCGCTATTGCCAATACTTTATAAGTTGTCCGAAACTGCATTAAAGAAGCGATTATTAACCTCTTTGGAAAATGATTTGTTCCCAAATTCAAAACAACAAGGTTTTCTAAATGGACTTAGCTGTATCACTGCCTCCTTCAGCTTCCAAGAAACTATATATTACCTTTTAGAATTAGGCTGCACATTGCACGTTGCATTTTTGGACATTTCCCGTGCGTTTAATACGGTGTGGTATTGTGGCCTAATTTACAAACTGTACCGACTCGGGATAAATAGTAAAGCATTACAAGTGATTTCTGATTGTTATAGCGATATAACGAGTGCCGCTTACGTTAGTGAACACGTATCAGTACCTTTCAAAGTCCAACAAGGCGTCATACAAGGTGGTCTACTATCGACCCTTCTTTACTTGGTTTACATTATTGATCTATTAAATGAACTAGAATTAGTTGAAACCCGAAATATTTCAAATATTTATACAAGTAATCCATCATTTGCTGACGATGTAGTGTGTATTGGTACTTCACCACAAAGACTCCAAATTCTGTTAATTGTGCTAACGATTACTCACTTAAATGGAGATTTGAGTTTACTACTCTAAATCTGTCATCTTATGCTACATAAATGAATTAGACCATGTATTCAATCTAGTTGATACTAATGTTAACGTTTCAACTGAGACCAAGCACCTTGGGACATTTAGAACGGTTGACTTATCGCCGAGCACAGATATTCAGCATTCATGAAGGAAGGGTCGAATGCTTATTTTGCTGTAGCTGGTACTGGATCTTGTTTGTCAAATCTGTTAACTGTGTGTAGCCTCTACAATAAAATCGTTATGCCTGCGGTACTTTACGGATGTGAACTTTGGAATGGGTTAAAACCTACAGGTTCTCTTGAAACCTTCCAGCATTTCATTGTTAAACATATTCAAGGCTTCCCTAAACGAACACGGTCAGATATATGTGATTCAAAGACCAACCTTAAGAGACAACCGATACCAGTGGGAAAACGGAAACTGATGTTCCTTTATAAATTTTGCAAAATGAAGGCCGAATCACGTACCAAACAAATTTTCATTTATAGACTTTACCAGTTTTTTGGAGACACCTGTAGAAAACAATATGGATTCATCCCAGATGTAATTAACATTTTATCAAAATATTCACTTTTGATTTTTTTGACTATCTATTTGTTTACGGGCACATTCTCAACAAAATTTCAGTGGAAAAACATTGCCAATAGTACTATTAACCTGAATGAGAGACTTCAAAAGGAAGAGCGAATGCGTAGAGACAACAATTTTATCAGATTTCTACGATTTTCTGAGAACAATGGCTATGACTTCCTGTGGCAATATGCAAACATTACTGGCAGACTTTTAACCACGAAACATATAGCTAAACTTTGGACTACTCTCCAGAAAGCGGAAACTGCAAATTGTGTGGACACTTTGTTCAAGATACCCTGAAACATAAAAAAAATCTGTGCACAGAACTTCAAAGAGAGACTCTTCCTATATAATAGTTAACAGAATTCACTAGTGACAATTTCGTATGCACACTCGTTTCAAAATCAGACGAGAGCATAACAGGTTTTCTGCTTGGCAATAAGGGAGATGTCTTGTACATTTTAAAACCAGAGCATTATTTACGAAGGATTTTCTAAAATACTGTAGACTGTAAATACTTTACCAAAAAATTAAGTGACATTTCTAATTTTATGATTTCAAAACTTCATAATTGTACATAATATATGCATTTGGTCTTTTGTCAATCTCCTATAGGAGGAAATAAAGTATGATAATGATGATGTTTGAATTCATTCGTCATTCCTTTCTTATTGATTTTACTAACATGTACGTCATTTGACCATGTTGACTTATAGATTAAGATTTGTCCCTTTGATAAAATTCCTTTAGTACTTTTAGTGTCATTTTTATGAATTTAAAATTGCCGATGATAGTTTAATCGACTTATTTTGTTTCCCATTGAAGAAAAAAAAACTATTAAATAGATGTCAAAGACAAGTACAGGTTGAAACTATGGACATGTCATTACAACACATTTTAATTGTTTAACTCCATACTTATGTTTTACCCGGTTCTACCAATACTCATTCCAAAATAAGATTATCCCTAAACACTACCTTCGTATTTGACATGTTCATGTAATGATTCTTTGCAGGGATTAATTTCAATTTATCTCGGAAAAAAGACCAGAATGTATGAAGAAGTTGACATTGTAATAACATGTCAGGTAAGTGCTCATCATATGCATATAAAGAATAAGGATATATATTCAAAATTTTCATTTATTTGCTTAGAGATTGAAATGCAAATTTCTTTGGCTTTTTAAAGAAAAATGTACATTGTAAAGTCCTTGTCGTGACGGGCTTTGAGTAGATGTTTGAGTAGCCTGAGTTAATCAAAAGTTGGATAAAGGTTTCAACTCATCCAAAAATAAATTTGAAAGTCAGAAAACTAATCTGAAATTGCAGACCTTTTTAATTAGAAGGGTACCTGTAAATATTTCTCTTATAAATTCTTATAGCTGGGATGGCACCTTTATTAATTGTTTATCAGATCTTCATCGCATTTGTATGAAGGTTTTGACCAATCAAAGCCTTAGAAGATAACTTTCATGACCAAAACAATCTGAAATGGGGAACATTTTTTTTTTTGGGAGTAGAACTTGTTAGAGTATCTACTAGTATAATGATATGTGAGCTTGCTCACTAAAAGTTCACTTCAATGTATATGAAGTGCAAATTAAAGTATTGTTATTGTCTATCCTTTTGAAGATTTCTGGCCGCTTTACAACGATAATCAGAAAAACACAATATTCTAATTTTTTGTTGGCTTTTAATTTCTCTCTTTGTTTGTCTGAAACTGTCATTTGTCAAATAGTTGGTTGCCTTCATCAAATCGATTTACATCGTAAACTAACACATTTTAATTTGTGGTTATCTTGCGTTGCTTAAGTGATGTTTATTCAAATACATTTGTTATATACTGCGTTTATTTATTCTTTATAGAGTCAGTATTGTAACCTTGGATACAACCTTGAATCTGGTGACATTGATGGCGACGGACATGATGATCTCATTTTTGGTCTACCATTTTATACAGATAAATATAATCAGAGTGGACTTGTGGCTGCAATGATGGCCAGCAAAGATGTTCCAGGTAACAAACGATGAACATAATAACGTGATAGATATATTTAAATATGCTTCTTTTCACATTTTGAAAAACAAATTATATCTAAATATTATGAGTTGAAATCAATGTCTTGTAAAAAATGAAGGAACATCTCTTATTTTTTCTAAACGTCTTTAATAGCTTAATTGCGGGAACCATTTTATTATTATTATTTTGTGATTACAAACCTTTGGAGTTATCAAAAGTAAAGGCTTAAAATTAAGTGTTGTTTTGTCTTCATTCGAATGGTAAAAGGCAAATTCTAGATATCTCTTTCATAAATTGTTTTATATAATGAGCGGAAGATACCAATTGGGTAAAATGCGGTATTAATATGCAGTAAAAATAGCGATTTACATTAATTCAATTATTTTGTTAATTTATAGTACACAAGACCGTTGCATTTGAAGATATAAAATGGAGGCAGATTCTAGATAAAGAGGTCAGTATACGGTTTTCTTTTAGCAAATTAGGAATAACATATATTTCATAATCCAAATAGACATGTTTAGAAGAAACACCGACATAGCTAGATAATACAATTAATTATCTAATTACTACCACAATTTGATATTAATAAGTATTGTAATTTTCATTGTTATTAATAAATGTAATGGCAGTATTACAAATCTAATCTTGAATCAATCCTAATCCTATCTTATTTTTGGGAAATATTTTTACAAATTCATATGTGACGTCACTTTGTGTGTTTTTTTAGAATTTCAAATGTGACGTCACTTTGTGCGTTGAGGCTTTAGCTAACTCGGCTGTGTATTTTTATATGTTGGATTCAGTTGTTTTATGTAATGTATCCGTTTTTATTCTGTAGTTAGTCCCCACTTTGGTTTTATCATGTATATCTATTATATAGTCATTTTATAAAATTTACTGTTTGCAAAATTATAAATTATTCTAAATAATAAGGATGTTCTTGTCCCAGGCAGAAAATCCTGTCCGTGTTAGACGCAACTTTTTGGAAGTTTTGGTCCTCGGTGCTCTTCAGCTTTGTACTTGTTTTGGCTTTCAAACTTTTTTTATCTGAGCGTCACTGGTTGGTCTTGTGTGGACGAGACGCACGTCTGGCGTATTGAATTTTAAGCCTAGTACCTTCTGCTAGCTATTATTCGTGTGTTTCTTTGTCCTATATGTTCTCCCATTTATTTGTATTGTGGTCCTGTCATGTGATGTTGTCGTTTTGGTGTTGTGTTTGACGTTGCCATAAAAGCGGGAGGTTTGGCATGCCACAAAACTAGGTTCAACCCACTATTTTTTTCTTAAAATGTCCTGTACCAAGTCAGGAAAATGGCCATTGTTATATTATAGTTCGTTTCTGTGTGTGTTACATTTTAATGTTGTGTTTTTGTTGTGTCGTTGTTCTCCTCTTATATTTGATGCGTTTCCCTCATTTTTAGTTTGTAACCCGAATTTGTTTTTATCTCTATCGATTTATGAATTTCGAACAGCGGTATACTACTGTTGCCTTTATTTAGTAAAACATAAAACCATAACAACATTGTGAACCATTGTTGCTTAACGTTGTATAACGTTTATTTTTTCTCTCCTTGCTTTTGATTAATTCTTTGTTTTTCTGTTCTGTTTATATACATTAAAGACTCACAATGACATGTAAAGTGTTTTCTTCCGTGTAAATGATTTGAATTATACTTTTCTACATTCCCGAATATTAAATGCTTTCCTGGTTGTGTGATTGTGGATCGTTTTCAACTGAACACTCAATTAATTTATACTTATGTAATACAGACAGCTCATGTTATATATATCGACTTTTTTTTTGCTTAAACTACATGGACGTCTGCTAATCAAACAAATACCTCCTATCTATTACTCCAAAAAGATTTTATTTTCAGCAACCATACGCTTGGTTTGGTTTTAATGTTGTTTCCAAGAAACAAACACTGAAAATAAGTTCACCAAACGTACGGAAATGCATCGAGTAAGTTCGTATGGTTCAGATGTAACTTATGAAGTGATATTTAAAAAATGAACAAACTGAAATATCTAAAATTAAATAAATTTGCATGATTTTATTTATATTTTACCAATGCAGTTCTTTTCTCTACGATTATTGCAAAAAAACCTACAATCCTCGACCAGTAGTTGTAATACTGATCGTAATCATTAAAAATAACAGTGTAGAATATTGGTCTACTAGACAAGACCTGACAATAGTTGGTATATCGAGTCAAGCTAAACTTTCAAGAGATAATGAATAAAACGAGATTCATAGATTTTAGGACCAGAAAAATAGATAAACAATAACCTCTGACAATAATTGACCATCTAGATCAAAATAAAACAAAACGAACCCTGTTGAGAATCATATCAATCATTGGGACAGAAAAACCATTTAACACCATTAATTAACAAAATTAACAAAATAACATTATCTCGTACAATTGAAACAAGATATTTAAGAAATAGATCTAATATTAAATTTATCTAGTGTACCTACCATAATACGTGTGTCGTAAAGTAAGAATTACGTGGGAAATGGCTTCCTTGTGGTTAAAAGTAACAAGAGATATAATTATTATAATATGTTTGTATGGGACCACCACAAATACATAGCATAACTTTCAACTACAGTTTTGTATATTTACAGTCCTGTGTGTAAGTTTGATCCACACGACGTCCAGGAAATAGGTCGTGCAGATATTTTTAATTATGGAAATATATCCACAATTAAAAATCTGACAATACTAGGAACAAAAGCCCATGAATCTGCTGGCTACAGCTTAGACTTTGGATATTTATATGACACAGCGACAATGATTTTAGCAGTAGCATTTCCTGGAATGACTGTTGAGGGATCATATCTAACACTGCCTGTCAATTTAACACGTGCTGGTGTTGTTATACTTTATAATATGACAGGCACGACACCTGTTGAAGTTGCTAGATTTGAGGGTAACAGTAGATATGGTGGATTCGGTACACTTGTTATGGTACAAATTATTATTATTCAACACTTTTTAAGTTAATAATGGTAGTCTTATGTTTTGTAGATTTAGGTCATGGTGATTCCAAAACGATTTAATAAAGGCAACAGTAGTATACCGCTGTTCAATAGTCATAAATCGATTAAGCGAAAACAAATCCGGGTTACAAACTAAAACCGAGTGAAACACATCAACTATAAGAGGAAAACAACGGAACAATAGAAACACTGAACTGCAACAAAAAACAAACGCCAACATACATAGAAACGGACTATTTGATAACAACTGCCATATTCTTGACTTGGTACAGGACATTTTAAGAAAAAATGGTGGATTGAACCTGGTTTTATGGCTAGCCAAACCTCCCGCTTATATGGCATTGTTAACATTACTGCTAAAATGACAACATTACGTGACAGGAATACAGTACAAATAAACGCAAGAACACTCAGGACAGAGAAATACATAGATAAATAATATAATAGTACACTACAACGTGTAAACCACAGAATAACAACGGACACCTCCCATGAATTTACGACAGTACACCAGGACACCACAAACGAAGAGTAAACTTCGCGTCACATAAATGTATCAACGCCACAAAAAATGACGTATTTTTTGTGACGTTTGTATTATCACAGGTAAATTTCTAAAAATAGAATAGACTTATTTTATTATGGACACGTACAAGAATATAAAATTGGGATTGAGTTTGTAATGATGTTATTTTATGTATTTTCTAACTATGACAATAATATTAAAATGGAATTGTGTTTGTAATGGTATTATGATTTGTATTTTCAAACCATGTCGGTTTATATTCTAAATCAAAACTGTGTATAAACCAAAAAATCCTGTGCATATAGTTTCTTTAAACTTAAAATCATTAAAATTGAATACATTTGCATATATAGATGTATTAATAAAAAAAAGAGACTGAACGAACTGAGAATGACCGTTCCCACACAAGAAAAGTCCATAAGTATCGGAAAACAAACAAGGCGATGACCCAACATGCCAATGAGTTAACTTCAAACAATATTTTACAGAACATTAACTTGGACAGTGACAGGTTCTCTTTTTGGTCCAGTTTGGTCCAAAGTCTTGTAATTATAATTGTTTTGATTTTCATACTTCCGTTATTAATTAAGGGGGCAATAACAGGGCTAGGTTTCATTAAAGATGAAAAGAGTACACAAGACGCGCGTTTCGTCAACAAAAGACAGATCTATAGTGTATCAAGACAGGTAAAAGAACAAATCAATTATTAAATTGAAGTACATTCAAATCAGATTAAAAAGTTGTGCCAAATCTGATTAAGGTCATCTCTCCCTGGGGGTTGGTAAACATAAGCGTTTCGAATGAGTTTAAAATTTCATAGACAGTTAAGGAGAAGTGTGTTCGGGCCCTTTTTGGACCAAAATATTGTACATTTGTATGATTGATTGAATTATGAATAGTAACTATTTCTGAGTTAATATTTTTTAAACAGTAGTAATATAAGCTGTTTTATTTGTCAAATAGTACATATTCTAATATCATATGTATTTTTGTTTTATCAAAACAGCTGTTACAAATACAAATTAAACATTTTTTTGTTCACATGCATGACATTACTGTTCTAGTTTGTTACCATTTTTGATAATGTATGAAGAAGTGATTTTTTTTTACCTTTGTTACATTTCAATTAAATATTGAGCTGTCCATATTCCTCACGGAAAGAGCTATTCTTTGAATTTTCTCTGCTTTCAACTGTTCTCACATACTTGAAATATAATAACGTTTCAAATTACCCGAATGCCCACTTACCATTAAACGCCCCAATTAGAAGTCAAATATAAGATACTTAACCTGTTAACACAATCTTAAGATAAATTGTATTCACAAAATCGAGAAATTTTGTACATTATATATACGAGTTCCTATGGCAACCAACAGTAGTCATTTTGCACTTTTCACTATTTTTTCAATCAATACTCACATAATCTTTAAACAGAAATAGTATGAACACACGTAGAAAGAAACAACTTCATACTCAGTAAAAATGTGCTATAATAGGAGATAACCAATTTTCTTTACAATATCTTTTGATGATTCTGCCCAGAAACACTCAACGCATTTCAACTCTTCTCATCGTTTTCGCAAAAGTTTTTCTTTTTATGTCATGATGACTAAACTAAGTTGAAAATAGTTTCTAATTACTTCATTTTCAATGCATATCCAAAGCTATTTGCACATTTTTGTCATCAAATGAAGTTTTTAAAGAAATTGTTTTAAAACTAGCCAAGGTAAATGAAAAAAGGAGAAGTCCATTAAACCTGACAAAACCAAACGACCGTCTATATAAAATATCTTTGAAACGAAATGTTTTGCAGATTGAAGATGTGAATGGAGACGGTACTGATGATTTGTTGATAGGAGAACCGTCCCGGAACAGCAACAAAGCGGAAATTATCAATGATGGTAAATTTAACAAATGAAAAACTAATTGTTTAGAACAAACCTATTTAAAGTTATAAATATCACTATCCTGGTTGCTATGATGAGTTTATTGATACAGATGTCATTGATACACTAAAACAGTTTTTTTTATCTGAACAGCTCTTAAACGTTAAACTCAATGATTTAGTCGTTTTCAGTTAATTTTCAGACGTATCCACTGCGGTTATATCAGTACTGTTCAGACAATTCGCTTGCAGTCAATTATGTTCTGATAAGTCTATGTTTAATAAAGAATAGAGTCTGTTTTTGGGGCAAAGTATGGTGGAACAATATAACGTAGTTGTGCCCATGAAAATGAGCGACTTGCTTATGAAAAAGATAATGTATAAAACTCTTGAGGTTAATGGATAACTTAAAGGTATACAAAAATGAGTTCGTGTCTAATATTACAGAACGTGGTCTTTTGTTCTTAAAACAATATCGTCTAGAAAAACATACGGATTAAACCTTATACTTTTAGATGGATTCGGACTGTTGGGCAATTACTAATAATCATTAAATGCACTATTAAACCAATTCTTCCCGTGAACTTTATCGAACTAGAAGAATGCCCCAATTGTAGATCTTCATGAATACCTCTCTGAATAACAACTTTTATCTGGTGCAGGAGAATTAGTACCGTTAATGATATTACTACCACTGGGTCGATACATCTGTTGGTGGACTGTTAGTCCCCGAGGGTATTACCAGACCAGTAGCCCGTACTTCGGTACTAGAATGGACATACGAATTTTGTGTTATTAAAATTTGCTGTTACAAAATTTTGGAAATTATTTTTAATTAAAGAAGACATCTCCCTCATGCAAAGCTCTGATTCCTAGTCCTACTTTGGCTACACTTATTTGTCCTTTTTGGTTTATTTCGCTCTTTATTTTTAATAAGCTTTGGATTTCGATTATTTTCGACTCGAACATCACTGGAGAGACATTTATTGTCGAAATGCGCATCTGGTGCAGGATAATTTGTACTGTTAATGTTAATACTACCAATGCGTCGATACCTCTGCTGGTAGCTGTTAGTCCCCAAAGGTATCACCGGCCCAGTAGCCAGTACTTCGGTATTGGCATGAAAATACGGATTTTGTGTTATTAAAATTTGATGTTACAAAATTTTGGAAATTATCTTTAATTAAGGAATTGATCTCCCTCGTGCAAAGCTCCGATTCCTTGTCCGAATTTGGCTACACTTTTTGTTCTTTTTGGTTTATAAGCTCTTCATTTTTTAAAAGCTTTGAATTTTCAAATATTTGACCTCGAGCATCACTGGAGAGACATTTACTGTCGAAATGCGCATCTGGTGCAGGAGAATTGGTGCCGTTAATGTTAATACTACTAATGGTTCGATACCTCTGCTTGTTAGGCCCTGAGGGTATCACCAGCCATGTAACCAGTACTTATGTACTGGCATGAAAATACGGATTTTGTGTTATTAAAATTTGCTGTTTCAAAATGTTTGCCTCGAGCATCACTGGAGAATCGAAATGCGCATCTGGTGCAGGGGAATTGGTACCGTTAGTTTTGTTTTGAAGTTTAGAAAACAATCTTTTTCACTTTCGAATATAATGTTACACGAACTCTATGTTCAGGATTTGTGCACTCATAAAACGTTCTTCTACTTTACCATATAGTTTATTCATGTAGACCAATTGACAAAAAAAAAAAAAAAATTGTGTTCTCTACATTATCGGTTTTGCCTTCCTTTTTATATAGTAGATGGACTGGTGTATGTTTACTATGGAGGGAAAAACTTTCCAAAAGGGGATGCAACAAGGGTGCATTGTGGCTTGACAAAACCTTGTCCACAGAAAACAGTAAGCACTTGCATTCTCCATATAGACTGCTAAAAGTGATTTATAAGTATTTCATTTAATATGACGTGCAAAAAGCAATATTTGATTTGATTTGATTTTTTGTGTTTTAACGCCACTTTTAAGCACCGCTTTTGGGCTATTTCGTGGCGGCCAGTTTTTATTGGTGGAGGAAGCCGGAGCACCCGGAGAAAACCACCGACCTTCGATAGGAAAACTGACAATCCTAGTCAATTAAGATTGGAGTCGAGTGCACCCGCACGAGCGGGGTACGAACTCACAACCTCAGTGTTGACTGGCTAGTGATTACAGTAGTAACTACTTAGACACCTCGGCCACCGAGGCCCCCAAAAAGCAATATAAATTCTTATTTAAATTGATTGAAATTTTTCGTTAGGTTTAACATATTTTCTTAGTCTTGTACAATTTTCGACATGTCATCATTTTAATCTTTTCAAATTACCACGTTGATATTTGAAAGACACCTAGTATAAGAAAAATAGATTTTTATTATTCTTTTAGGCTGATTTTCTAACAAAGCAATTTGACTACATTGGTGTAAATAATGGATATAAATCTAGAATACTGAAGACCAAGCAAGATCAGGTATGATTTTCTAACATATTTATTGCATAAATCGCCAAAAAGTGCTTTCATTGTATACAGTTCATGTTCAGCGATGGTAACGAGGAACAAAAACGAACATTTCGGACATTTTTCTTGCTAATCATTGATTTCCGAATATTAAATCAAATTTGTCCAGCATATTGACTGGACTTATGAAGGACAAATACATATTGATTTTTACTATAATAAGGCGTAATGGCAGGTCAATTAGGAAAACAAATCAGCAAAATCATCGATAGACGTCAGATAATTTCTTCATTTATATAAATTAACATCATTGTAAAACTTTAAGTTGTGACGGGTGCCTGGATGTGTTGAATATAGTCGTCCCTTGAATTCTCAAACTGGCAGTAAAACCTTAACCATCATACCTTTTCCATTTCCAGAAGCATTTAAAATCTCTAAACCATTATATTTCGGTCGACTAACTTTACATATCGGATTTATTGTTTGCTTGTTCTCTCCTGAATATGCATAACATATTTGCCATAAGACGTTAACAAATTAATCACATTAAAACACAGACCACCTTCACAGCATTATGTTTAAGGAGATATTCCCGTAGAACATTTTTAAGTCAGCAATAATCATAAGTTCCGCATGAGTCAAAAACAATCTACTTAGAATACAAAAATTTGTACAAGGAAATAAGTAAAATCTTGCATACAGTTCAGCGATATAATTTTTAGATTTCAGGAGTTATGTGCTATAAAAGTGAAAATGAGTCAAATAAATTGTTTTATTTTTGTTTATTTAAAATAATAACTTTACTATGTTTGTAAGTAGACATTAATAATTACCATGAATATACCAGTATTGTAAAAATCTAATAAATCAAGTAGGAAGATGCAAATCAAGTTAACAAATATTTACTTCAAAAGGTGTGCGTCGACCATGGAAGTGTCTACTTGATTACCCGACATGCGAATCGACACTCAGTCAAAAAGTCACAATCGGAAAAAGAACGCAATCAGAAAAATAACATGTCATTAATGAGTTGAGACACAGACACATGGTAGCGGTCAACCAATTCGTGATTGTAACCATGAAATCTAGTGTCATGTTGGCCTTAAAGATTATACAGGTCAGTAGTCGAGCGCCTTTAAAATATTGAAAATAAAGCAAACGAAATATTATTCGTGTTTTCACTTTTTACCCAGTGTATAAATTATTGATTTTAATATAATTGGACATTACGATCATTCAAAAGATGCAGTAATATATTTATATAACTACATGTGGAGCAGGATCTGCTTTACTTTTCGGAGCACCTGAGATACCTCCCCCGTTTTTGTATGGGTTCATATTGCTAAGGTTTTAGTTCTATATGTTGTGTTTTGTAGACTGTTGTTTGTTGTTATGTCATTTCTACGTTTTTTGCCACGGCGGTGTTAGTTTGTTTTCGACTTATGAGTTTGAATATTCCGATGGTATCTTCCGCCCCTCTTTTACTTTCAACAATTGACATTTTTATCTTTTCCCCGGAATATTTAAGTACAAATTAATTACCCTGGTTTGTATTTAAAACAAGTATACCCAAATCAGCACAAGTATGATGACCTTATAGAATATAACACACAAAAGGATAACACGAATCTCAAAAAATAATAGACAATACAACAAACCACACCAAACACAAACAAACGATTCCTCAAAAAAAAACAACGCCGACGAACATGGGAAAAATCAGTCAGAACCGCATGACGTTAATGCGGAATGAGAGTGAGATCGGGGACAACTAATGTTGTTTGACATTTATTCATATATGTTATTATGAACATTATCATATTGTATTCAACGTTAATTTTAGATTCTGTTTACATCAGACATACGCTACCCTTTTAGTGAAGATGTTGTATACGCCGGAGAAAGATGTGGTGGTGTTCATCATTATTATGTTAATAGGCAGTAAATTGGACTGGTTGCATGTTGCTAGTTTAAACCGTTGTAAAATTGGTGGCAAGATAGCCTTGTTTTCTATTATATCTGAAATTCGTTGACTGTGTTGACCATAAAAACCAAATGGATGTTCTACCTCATTTCGATTTCAATGAACAGTTAATGCATTGTTCAAATTAACTTATCCTGTGTAAAATTATAAACCGTCATTAATTATATTATGAAATTATGGGTTCATTTTACATTATCAACAATGATTGTAAAACTATTTTATTCTATTTTTAATGATATATGTATCTGCATCTATATACCTTATCAAAAGCGGTTTTGTAGGGGGTGACACATAAGAATCACTTTGTCTTTCAGTTCGTCTGTCGATGCGTCCGCCTGTCTGTCCATGTAACATGAAAGTACAGCACCCCCTAAACGACTAGACGGTGAAACTTTACACTGTTTAACAACCCTATTTACATGGATATAAATACAAGGTGTAAAGTAATAAAATCCCATTCTTTTATGTTAAAGAGGAGATGCATGAATTCAATTACTCTAATATTAATAGTTGGTAATAGTCTTGTGTAAGCGCAACTCCTTATAAAAGGCTAGACAGATGTTTTATGACGCTTTACACAGTAGAAACAAAAATACATGAGGATGCAAAAGATTCCGGTCCTACATGTATACTGTTTGTCTTTTGATCGTTTTTCATTTTTGCCATGGCATTATTGGTTTGTTTTCGAAGTTTAAATATCCCTTCGGTATCTTTCTCCACTTTTATAAAGGGAAAATAATCGAATTACTTTTCGGTATAGTCACTTGAAGTTCACGGGTATACTTTTTAAGTTCACTCACAATTCCAGTTTTATATTTGATTAAGATTGCATTGTAATTACTTGACAACAATCCTATTATTACTCAATTAAATTAACAGGTTGCGCGTCCTTTTTGTGTTATTATTAGTGATCGCAGTCGGTTTGCTTATATTTTCTGTTTATATGTATATCCAATGTAAGGTTTCGAGGAGATCCGGCAAGAGTGTTATTTTCGAAACGTGCATCACTTAAATGTGGTGTAGTGCATCATTAGTCCTCATATTTATTTACAACTTTTCTTACAAGTATATTTTGAGAAAACATATTTTTTCTCATTTGTATTAGAAGTACTTGTATTTACTAGCATTATCATTTAACTTCACGTTCAGCTATGAAGATGGTGTCCTCTCACTAAATAAATCACATCTGTCCCATCAAACTTGAAATGAAATATACTACAGATACAGTTAAGTATCATATCTTGAAATCTATAAATTGACAATGAGGGTCGGTTGGGAACAAAACTTTATACGACAAAACAGATGATTTCAACTTCCCTATTGTGAACTTTCCATTTCCAAGTAGCACAATTCCAACAGCGCCTGCATATGAGGTATATATCTCCCAGTTGATACAATATTTCAGAGCTTGTATTTTCTATCATTACTTCCTTGATAGAGTGTTACTGATTAGAAGGACGCTTTTAAACCAAGAGTTCAAAGTTGTGAAGTTGAAATCATTTCTTTGAAAATTTTACGGACGCCATCACGAGTTGATTGATCGTTACAGAGTATCTTTTTCATAGATGACGACGGATATGTTTCAATTGTAATCACAATCCCGTCCTCTTTTCATCGAATATGCATACCGAAAAAGACTTATCACCGGGTTTGTACTTACATGAGCAAATACGACGGGTGCCCCATGTGGAGCCGGATCTGCCTAATCTTCTGGAGCACATGAGATCACCCCCCGCATTTTGGTAGGCTGCGTGTCTTTAGTTTTCTATGTTTTTTTTTGTATACTGTTGTTTGTCTTTTAGTCGTATTTCAGCTTGAATGTTCCGACTTTTTTTTTGGTCAGAATATACTTAGTCCTAAATGGTATTCTTCATTTTCATGAGGATCGCTCAAACCCAAGAATTTGATAGCCTGGGATGTTAAAGTACTTAAACACCCGAAGCAGTATTTGACCTAAAGGGACCTAAAAATAATAGCCTAATCCATCTAAGATCAGTATTGCATGGAAGTTGGAACCTTAAATTTTTTTTTCTTTTTTAAACAACATTATAATTTTATTCCTCAAATATTGCTTGTTACAAAAACCATCAAGATTCCAAGATTGTCTTGACGTACCCTGTTACACTCCACTGACTACCCAGGGAATAATCAGCTGATTAGATTAATTGGTATATACATATTTGTTTAGATAATAACACAACTTAAAAATAAGCCAATGCTTATTGTTGGTATACTACTATTGCCTTTATTTTTCTTCTGATTTGAAAATTAAAAATAATAAAATCCCATAGGGTTCTATAGTAAAACCCTCCTTCCTTTTTGCCGCCCCTCCTATTTATTTATGTATTTCTCTGTCCTGGTTGTTCTTGCATTTATTTGTACTTTATTCCTGTCACGTAATGTTGTCATTTTAGCGGTATTTTTAACATTGCTATACAAGCGGGAGGTTTGGCAAGCCATAAAACCAGGTTCAACCCACCATTTTTTCTTAAAATGTCCTGTACCAAGTCATGAATATGGCAGTTGTTATCAAATAGTTCGTTTCTATGTATGTTGGCGTTTGTTTTTGTTGCACTTCAGTGTTCCTGTTGTTACTTTGTTTTCCTCTTATAGTTGATGTGTTTCCCTCGGTTTTAGTTTGTAACCCGGATTTGTTTTCTCTCAATCGATTTATGACTTTTGAATACCGATATACTACTGTTGCCTTTCTTTTGTAACATTGGACTTGCTATCGTACATCCATTAATATTGGTGCCTACTTGCTTATTATATTTATATACAAAAATCTATAGACATAAACATTTTTTTTTGTTTTCTGCTCAGATACATAATATAATTCATATATAAAAAAACTAAGTATTGTTATTAAAAAAAATATGAAATAATACTTGTCTGTGATTCTGTATACTAATAGGAACCCTTAGTTTCTTAATAATCACAAATTTATCAACGGAGAAATTTAATAATGGTATTTTGATAAATCATATCAGTACCAAAGGGCTGCCTACTGACCTGACAATGGCCTCAGGGATTAGCAGTCTACAAGCAGCGGTGTTGACCCAGTTTTAAAAATTAAAATACACCTTAAAAATATTTTAGATTTATCTGCACCATGAACAGAAGTATTAGGTAGAAAAATTCATGTAAAGAAATTTCGAAATTATCCTTATTTCTTATATTCATAGGACAAAACAATTCAATACTGTAGTTAATTATAAATAATCATAATATTTTTGTCAACACAGACTTCGTCCGTTTGAAGGGTTGGATGAATATCAAACTAATAAGTGAATGAAAGCGCCAATTTATTATATAGATGACGAATATAACAATAGTAAGTAATGGTGAATAATGAAAACAATATATCCCTTAAAGGTTAACATAACATAAATGTCTGTCAAACTATATATAATAACAACAAGAGTGCACACGCTCAAATGTCTCGCCTGCTTTACTGACAATTGATTTTATGTTGAAAGACTTAAAGGGCCATTAGCTGTCAAAATCATGTTCACCGATTTGACTCAAATTCTCATATTCGACTTATAACATACTAAAACGTGTATCCAAATACTAAAAAGTATAAAATAAACAATTTATGATGCATGAACACGATAATATGTCTCAGCATTTCGTGTGCATTTTAGACTAGGCGCCATCTAATTAACCACCGAGGTGACCTCCGAAGACTGCCGACGGTCATATAACCCGATATAAACATAAACATAGATATAAATAGATAGCGAACTCGTGCAATTTCTAGGTCTGTTTGATTTCATATTAGAGGTTAAACAAATGTGTAAATCATCGTTTATCATCGTTTTTACTTGTATAAGAATGAGTTTTTGTGGATCGAATCAACCAAATGGTTTACCATGGTTTCACTTCCAATGTTGACATTCTTTTCCTTTTGATAGCTGAACACGCCTAGTTCATGCGTAACCCATCTCTAGCTAAGAGGTTAAATTGAAGGTCACATGAATACGGATTCAATGAGGTCGAATTATTCACTTGCAAGTGAATAATTCACCAGCGATGTTTCTTCGCTTATTTTGACAAAATTGAACCAAACTGGCTGCTAAAAGCTAATTAATATATCACTATTTCACTTTCATTAATGATTGAACAAAACAAAATCATATTTTTATTTTTTTTTTATATCTCGTAGCTAATGCCCTATTAACGATAAAGGTTTTACTAGAAGTATCATATAAACTTAACATTTCTAAAGATCTATGAGAATGAGGTCAGGTCAGATTAATCCTGTCAGACAGACATATCCACCTCACAATTTTTTAAAACGTCAAATATAGCTGACCTATTGCTTATTGTAATTGAAAAACAGACCAAAACACAAAATACTTAACATTGATCAATGAACCATGAAAATGGGGTCAGGGTCAGATTATACCTGCCAGACAGACATGTACACCTTACAGTTATTCCTTACACCACATATAGCTGACCTATTACTATAAGTATTTGAAAAAAAGACCAAAACACAAAAACTTAACATTGACCAATAAACCATGAAAATGAGGTCAAGGTCAGACGATACCTGCCAGACCGACATGTACAAGTTACAATCATTCCATACACCAAATGTAGTTGACCTATTGATTGTAGTACTTAAAAAACAGACCAAAACACACAAACTTAACGTTGACCAATGAACCATGAAAATGAGGCCAAGGTCAGATGAAACCTGCCAGACTGACATGTACCCATTACAATCAATCTATACACCACATAAAGTTGACCTACTGCTTACAGTATTTCAGATATGGACCTAATCATGTAACTTTAACCTTGATCACTGATCCATTAAATGAGATGAGGTCAGGTGACCTGTCTGGTGGACATTTAGACGTTCCAAGGAACCCATATACCAAATATAGATATCCTATTACTCATAATAAGTGAGAAATTCACATGACAAAAAACTAGAATTTTTTTTCAAGCAGTCACTGAACCATGAAAATGAGGTCAAGGACCATGGACATATGACAGATGGAAACTTCGTAACATAAGGTATGTGCATACAAGATATGAAGCATCCAGGTCTTTTACCTTCTGAAATATAAAGCTTTATACAAATAGTTTACGCCGCCGCCGTCGCTGCCGGTTAGTAATACCTAAGTGTCGCATACTGCGAATTTCGTCGCAGGCGAGACAACATCCCACCAAAGATGTGTTACATTCAATACAATTAAATAATTCAATATGTTTATATTATATATCAATTCCATGTTCTATTATATCAAATATAATTGTTCCAAAATAAGCAAGGAAAGGAACGCCCTATATTTAACAAAAGTCCATTTGGCATTGGATATTAATATATATATGTTTTACTCAGATCCGTGGCCGGTCTCATATCGACGTCCATTTTATGTATACAAATGTATTAAAAAATTATTCTTACTGGCAGAAGAATATAAAGACAAACGACCACTAGAGGAAATAAATTGACATCGTTTAGCGGAGACTCCGATCGATCAGACATCGTCTTGTTAATGTATGACGTCACATGCTTTGTTCGTCGATTAGAGTGTAAAAATGGTAGTTAGACATTTCGTACCTGACCTTTTTGTACCTCTACAATTTCGTACCAAAAATTACCATTGCGTACCCGGCATTTACCATCTCGTACCCATGATCAAAACCATTGCGTACCCTATGGGCCAACCGCATTAACCATTTCGTACCTCATAGATGAAATACATGTTTAGTATTTCGTATCATATATTTGTAAATCGACGAAATATTGTCCCTTCATCGGTATGGAGAGTTTGTAAAACAAAAATGTATAATTCAAAAAAGGAAAGGTCTTTCATACTGCCCCATTATAAATTTTTATAATGTTTTATATTCAATTCATACTGGTCCATTCAACAAAACATATAAACTAATGTTATCAATTGTTTATTTTAGATAAATAGGTAAAATATGTTATGAAACATTTTGAGCTGATGCTAAATTTTTTTTAAAGTGTTTTGACATAAATTACATGCTTCCAGTAGTAGAAAACTTCTGAAGACCAATGATTGGTTTAATTAAACAGTACATGGAAACTTTAATATTTTTAATTACACTTTGTTTGTTTGCAGGGTTTATCCTTAAAGTCATACGAAACTTCAAATTTTAAATAAATGGGGAATGTGTCCATGGGACACAGATGATGTCCCCGCTTGCATATCATATAAAGTTATAAAGGGACATAACCGAAGAACGGTAAAAGTGACGCTACCCAAATTTGTAACTGATCTGAGTTGTGTAGTAATAAGTATTGTGTATAAGTTTCATAACATTTGGTTGAGGCAAACTCAAGTTAGAGTTCAGCATTTTTCCTTTTGTAAAGGGGCATAACTCTAGAACAGTAAAGGTGACACCACCAAAATTCAAACTTGATCTGTATTTTGTGATATTAAGCACTGTGTATAAGTTTCATAACATTTGGTTGAGGCAAACTTAAGTTAGAGAACGGAAACGAAAAATTCAGCAATTTTTCCTTTTGTAAAGGGGCATAACTCTAGAACGGTTAAAGTGACACCACCAAAATTCACACTTGATCTGTATTTTGTGGTAATAAGCATTGTGTATAAGTTTCATAACATTTAGTTGAGGCTAACTTAAGTTAAAGAACGGAAACGAAAAATTCAGCAATTTTTCCATCTGTAAAGGGGCATAACTCTAGAACGGTTAAAGTGACACCACCAAAATTCAAACTTGATCTGTATTTTGTGGTAATAAGCATTGTGTATAAGTTTCATAGCATTTAGTTGAGGCAAACTATAGTTAGAGAACGGAAACCAACTTTGGGACGTACGGAAGTACGGACGGACAAGGGTAAAACTTAATACCCCCTTCGCTCCGGCGGGGGCATAAAAAAGTTGAATATGTTTTATATACTTGAATGGCTAAGTTTTACTATAAAACAAGTGTACGTGAACTTTCTTTCCTTTATATTATGAAAATCTTCAAAAATGGACTGCTATTGAATTATTGTCTTCCCGTACACTTATTCGCCGTATGCAGTAACCTTAACTTCGGCAACCACACATCGCAAGTGCGAGGGGAAAACCGTGATGAAAGAATGTTAACAAATGTGCACTGGAAGTTAAAGTAAATAGTAATAACTTATTCGATTCTTTAAGAACAAATATGATACAACAAATCATTTAACAATTGTTAAGGAATAGTTTAATTAACAAATAGGAACGCATGGAAAATACTAAACAAAATATCATGGCTCTTTCAATTCACTTATTTGTCACGTGCTCCACGTGTTGATTGTTTATCAATGTCACGATCCGGTTAACTTCGGCAACAAACTCGAAAGTTAATTAGCTTACGATCAACAATCACTGAAAGAAATATTAATTGTCGATAATACGTTATAGATTCGTATTAAATATAAAAAAAAAGTGCATACATGACTTAGTTTAGTATATATGCATGCATTGGTTCCATGATTTCGATAACATTAATATTAGTAGAAACTCGTTTCATATTACTTTATTTTATTTTTTAACTCAAAAACATGAGGTTAATTAACCAACTAAGGAATAATTATCTGCAACTATTTTTTATAGTTACTAACTGTTATTTTTTGACAGGAAATGTAGCGAAAAGGGAGACACGCTGATATTCCCCCAAGAAGAAAGCCATGAATAAAAATGTTTGCAAAAGAATTTTCACCTTGTGTAACTAATCAAAGAACTTGCTTTGGTTTTTTTCAGTTTTAGAGATATGGTACGAAATGGCTTACATATATAAATCTTTCGTATGGTACGAAATGGCACACATATAAGTCTACCGTGAGGTACGAAATGGTATACATATAAATCTTCTATAAGGTACGAAATTGCATACATATAAATATTCCATAAATTACCAAATGGCAAACATATTTTTGTTTATTTTATATACATGCATATATATTCCCGAAATCTACTCAACGTTTTTGAACACATCGAATAATAGTTAGTAACAGGAACTTTCCATATACACAGATAATTGTTTGTTTGTACATATAATATAAAAATAAAAAAATGTGGTATGAATGCCAATAAGACAACTCTCCACCAGAGACCAAATAACGTGGAAGTTAACAACCTTGGTTACCGTAAGGCCTACAAAAACAAGCAAAACCCATACCAAATAGTAAGCTATAAAAGGCCCCGAAATGACAAATGTAAAACAATTCAAACGAGAAACCTAACGGCCCCATTTATTTTCTAAACAAGAAACGAAAAACAAAAATGATATATAGCAACAAAAAAAAAACGACAACCACTGAATAATATATATAAGTCTAGCCAAGTTAAAACCTGAAAGGCAAACATATTTTCAACACGAGCGCACAAGCTGAAATGTCTCGCCTGCTTTACTGACCATTGAATTTATGTTTAAAGTTTTAAAGATAAAGGTTCTCACATAAACTTAACTATCTTTTAAAGATCTATGACAATGAGGTCAAGGTCAGATAAATTCTGTTAGACAGACATGTACTCCTTACTATTATTCCATACTCCAAATATAATTGACCTATTGCTATTAGTATTTGAAAAACAGACCAAAACACAAAAATTTAACATTGACCAATGAACCATGACAATGAGATCAAGGTTAGATAAATCCTGTCAGACAGACATGTACACCTTACAATTATTCCATACACCAAATATAGTTAACCTTTTGCTATTAGTATTTGAAAAAAACAGACCCACACACAAAAACTTAACATTGAACAATGAACCATGAAAATGAGGTCGAGGCCAGATGATATCTGCCAGACAAACATGTACACCTTACAATCATTCCATACACCAAAAAAAGTTGACCTATTGCTAATAGTACTTGACAAACAGACCAAAACACACAAACTTAACATTGATTATGAACCATGAAAATGAGGTCAAGGTCAGATGAAACCTGCCAGACTGACATGTACCCCTTACAATCGTTCCATACACCACATATAGTTGATCTACTGTTTATAGCACTTTAGAAACGGACCTAATCACGTAACTTCAACCTTGATAACTGATCCATGAAATGATGTCGAGGTCAGGTGAACCCTGTTGGACGGAGATGTAGACGTTGCAAGGAACCCATATACCAAATATAGTTATCCTCTTGCTCATAATAAGCGAGGAATTCACATGACAAAAAAACAAAAAAACAATTTCATGCAAAAATCAATTAATGTTATAAATTCAAATAATTTAAATGTATTGAACAAATTTTTTGTTTAGGTCATCTCGAGTGTTGGGCATATATTATTATATGTCCTTTCGATTTATTAAGATTTAATGTTATGTCGAAACAACGCTCGTTTGATTTTTTTAAAGTGACTACAATTCCATCTTTGTAAAAAATCATTTGCTTATGTTGCATACTTATTTCTTACGCATACGTTACATAATGATGGGCCAGTCAGGGAGTTCGGTTATACGTGAATCCGTTCATTTGTCCGTCCGTTTTTAACTTTTGTATCCGTAACTACCTTTGAATCGCTTAACAATTATCTTAATAATTTTTACGAAATCTTACTAAAATGATTTGCTTTTGCATTTTTATTTCATTTCTTCATCCAAATGATTTCAGGGTTTTCTTTGGTGTAACACGAACTTCTTAAATCTACACACTACAGTAAACAGTTGTATCCGCTTCTCCGCTTAAATCCCTAAAAGGAATTTTATGAAATGGTCTCATGATATTCACCATCTAATGCCATCTGGCACCCCCTAAACCATGATCCAAATCAACTTTAGCTAATCAAGTTATCATTTCAGTTTCTGTGGGTACCTATTATGTAATGCGATAACATTGAAATGTGTCCAGGTTTATCAGAACATTAATTAATATGTATAATATTTGCTAAATAAAACATAAATCATATCTATGAGTTTATAACCGAAGTCGAATCCTATAATTTTGATTGCTGTCTGAGTCTATAGCTCTCCGTGACTAGATCTGTAGCAACTTTTGCACATCCCCAGAATAATGTAATTCCTGATCCTGCATGCCCATAATTGTGAATAATCTAAAATATATATCGATTGTTATTTTTCAATTATTTACGACAACTCCTTAGCTGTAATACATAAAACGTATAATTCGCGCAATGTTCATTATCGTACCTTCTTTACATTTCTATGAATATCATTGGTTAATAGCAAACACGCGGAGACCCTGTATATTTAATATTAGGTTTTTGGACGTGTTTTATTTTAAAACATGGTTAGTAGTAGTGTTACGTCCCTTTATAAAAACAACATCATTGGCGTTGAGGAAAAATCGTAAACGTTTCACCAAGACAACAGATGAAATAATTGATGATAAACGATGTAAAAACAAATACAGAAAAAAACATTAAAAGCTAACAAATTGTTATTGTTGGCAATTGTTTTTGTATAGACCAATGAAAGTAGGTTCTTAATATTTTTAAAGACTTGATCACTTTAATACCCGGTCCACTAGTCTAAATTCCACATGTTAAGATAGTCGGTTAGATAAATTCGTTACACAGTATTCTAGTGACCTAATACGATATATACGGAGTCAGTAAATTCCATATAGGGTTCGCTCTCACCCCATTTGGAATTTTCTGACCCCGTTTATATCGTATAAGGTCACTAGCACATTGTGTAACTAATAATATTTCTACATCGACCATGATTTATTGCATGCATTTTCATAATATAATGTAGCTTTGAAAATTTGAAATCTATGTTTTCAGCTGCTTTTGGCAAAGATGACTTCAAATGCTGAATTAATTATTGGAATTTATGACCATTTAGGTTAAAATATGTCCCTTCCAGCGTCTTACGACAATTTTTAGTTATGATTGTCCCAAAGGATGATAAGACATATAGGCTGCATACACCGAAACAATAAGGTTTACCGTTCTATAATTTGAATCTGTTTGGATAGAAATAAAAGCTCATTTTTTAAAATAAAGTGTGAAATTGAAAATCGTTTCTATACTACTAAAGGAAGAGACCGATTTCATTGAGCCGCAACTCCTCTGAAACCATACTAAGTCGAAATATTTGTGATATGACGTATAAATGTAGTGTTTTGTACTTCCTAAATTTGTCTTTGAAACAATATTTTTTCCACAGAAAACGACAATTTTTGAGAAAATATCCAAATTCGGAGACCGTTATTGATCCGTGTCTTATACGCTTTCGCGCATGCTCAGTCGACGTACTGCCCGCGAAATCCAAGTGAAAGTAAGAATTTTGCTAAATTAAACGACATCCACCCTTTTTACTGAGGTGCAGAACTGTTCAAAAATGAAATGGGCGTTGAACGTGTCGAAGTGATCCTACCCCTTTTTATGTGTAAACACAGGCACCCGACGTCCGGACCTCTCCCCCCTTTTTATGTGTAAACACAGGCACCCTTGACACTCTTTGTTTCAACACTTGCCCAATTGTACCGCGATTTCGCGGGCATCTTGTAGTATTTAAAATTTCTCATAAGATATGATGACTTGTTTATTCAGATTGATTGATTGTTGCTTGCATAAAAGCCTCTGGCAATTATTTCATGAATTTGCAGGACACAATCAAATCATTAATTTTGTAATAGATAGTTTTGCAAGGTAAACCGACATGGCTGAAAAGTCGGAATTACGACTGCCACTTTAAAATGAGGGTATATTTGATAAGGGACAGTCATTTTTATCTTTGCAACAGCCCATCTTCGAACCCCTCAGAGTTGTTGCAATGATTCTATAACGAATATCACTCTCCCTACTCGAGGCAGCGGAATAAATGTTTTCATTTTACCCGAAAGTGGGTACGTACTTACACATCCAGCACCGCTAAATGAACGCCACTCTAGCAAGGGTTTTATTGCCGAAACAGATATGACAATTTTTCTACACCCCTTCAACCCTTGGTGTTTTGTAGCATATTCGTTTTTATCATGCAATGTACAGTCGTTCCAACTGATTCCTCAATTAACAAGACCGTGACAAGTTGTTCCAACTAATTCCTCAATTAACAAGTCCGTGACAAGTCGTTCCAACTAATTCCTCAATTAACAAGTCCGTGACAAGTCGTTCCAACTAATTCCTCAATTAACAAGTCCGTGACAAGTTTTTATTTCGGTTTATTCTGTACTGGTCAGCATTGTCCAAAAAATAACTTTACATGATTTGCAAAGTAATCAGTTTCCAAACTGTAGATTTTGGTAATATAAATTGAAGGTAATCCAAATTGCAAATACTCTGAAATAGTCGTAATAATTTTCATGAAATTGCAATTAAATATGAATAATATGAAGGATGAAGAGTTCACTTCATGAAACGATCTGTTTACCATTTTTAAAATTGCCTTTGATTATGTGATTTTTGTTTCTTGAACCGATCAGAATTTAAAACTTACTGTTACCGTTTTTCCATTAAAACATACATCTTCTTTCTCCAATCGTATTGTTGGTCTTGATGGTCTTAAACCTGTCCATTCTTCTAATACTTCTGCTTCCTTAAGTAAATTTTTTTTTACAGTTACTGTTTTTGTAATAGTCATACTCAAAAAGGTGCATCGTGTTTGGAAAAAAATAATCGTTTTCTACATTTTACTTATCAATATGGAGTAGTAATTATAAGAATCTTTCCTTTTTTGTTACTTAATTACCCCAAAAATGAGTGTATCATTCTAATTTTGTTCTTCATTTTTTGTTTTGTTTTTTTCACACAGGTAGCATAAAATAACATGTCACTCTAAGTGCAAAAAAATGCTACTAAAATCTTAAAACTAGATGTAAACTAGAGGCTCTAAAGAGAATGTGTCGCTCACCTTGGTCTATGTGCATATCAAACAAAGGACACTCTCCAACATTGTAGACGAGAATAGACTTCATGACAAAATTCTCTATTTTGTTGATCTTGTATTAATGATCTTTTAGTCTGTTTAGTTTCTCTCTATCTTCTTTAGTTTTTGCTCAAAACACAAAAGAGGGTAAAAAAAACTCATTTCAGGGCAATCACTCCTATGAAGAGTGACAGTCTACTAACAGAGACATATAATACAATTGTATTATATGTCTCTGCTACTAACTATATCGGCAAAATTTTACTTTTTAATAGATCTTGCCTTGATGATCATTTTTGTGATTTAAAGTGTTTATTTATCTATTATAATTTAAATCATATAAGGCATAACGGAAAAAAAAATGTTTCTCTCTATTAAAATATCATAGTTTTCATGATAATAGGCAAAAATGAAACAAAAATGGTAAAATTTGTAATTTATGGGCATAACTCCTATAAGAATTGTCTAACAGTTTTGACGTATATAAACAATTGGTAGAGCTTATTATTCTGAACATTTTTCTCCTTTCAGATTTTCTCTATTTATAACGGTTAAAAAAATAATAGAAAAAACTTGCATTTTACCCTATGTTCTATTTTTAGCCATGTCGGCCATGTTGGTTGGTAGGCGGGGTCATCGGACACATTTTTTAAACGAGATACCCAATGATGATTGTGGCCAAGTTTGATTAAATTTGTCTCTGTAGTTTCGGAGGAAAAGATTTTTGTAAAAGATTACAAAAATTTACAAAAATTGTTAAAAATTGACTATAAAGGGCAATGATTCCTTAAGAGGTCAATTGACCATTTTGATCATTTGACTTATTTGTAGATCTTACTTTGCTGAACACTATTGCTGTTTACAGTTTATCTCTATCAATAATAATATTCAAGATAATTACCAAAAACTGCAAAATTTCCTTAAAATTACCAATTCAGGGGCAGGAACCCAACAACGGGTTGTCTGATTTGTCTGCAAATTTCAGGGCAGATAGATCTTGACCTAATGAACAATTTTACCCTGTCAGATTAGCTCTAAATGCTTTAGTTTCAGAGATATAAGCCAAAATCTACATTTTACCCCTATGTTCTATTTTTAACCATGGCGGCCATCTTGATTAGCGGACGGGATCATCGGACACAATTTTTAAAACTAGATACCCAAATGATGATTGTAGCCAAGTTTGGTCAAATTTGGCTCAGTAGTTTCAGAGGAGAAAATTTTGTAAAAGTTAAAGACGACGGACGACGGACGCCAAGTGATGAGAAAAGCTCACTTGGCCTTTTAGGCCAGGTGAGCTAAAAATGCATCATAGTTTTCATTTCCTAATTAAATTAACACTTTATAAATTTGGTGTGTCCAAAGTGCTTTTCTAGATTTAGCTTCATCAAGCCCTTCACTAAGAACGTTCAAAACAATTTGAAAGACAATGATGCATAAATACCAAACACATGAGCAGCATTATGACCACAAAGTGATTAAAAAGAGCAGCCAAATTCAACTTTTTCTGAGAGATTTGGAACCTTAGCTATTTTTTCTTTTAAATATTTCTTAATTTATCAACGGAGAATCTAAGTAAAATATGTTATACATTATGTCAGTACCGAGGGTCTGACTACTG
This sequence comes from Mytilus californianus, assembly GCF_021869535.1. NCBI lineage: Eukaryota > Metazoa > Mollusca > Bivalvia > Mytilida > Mytilidae > Mytilus > Mytilus californianus. Next base: position 405,536 of record NW_026262667.1, read on the forward strand.
AGCTGATGACATCCCCCTGGTTAAACAGCCCAACTGCAGCAGTGCCGACCTAGTTCTAGTAACTGAAAATAACTTTAATTTGGTTTGTCCGAAGCTCTATTCTGGATTGAAATTCATCAAGAAAGAGCAAACCAAAATATTTGAAAGCCAAGGAATTATAAGTACACATGGAGCAATATGACCAATAGTATATACAAATAAGAAGACATGATATTGGTGTGACTGTTAATGAGACCACTTTCCACCAGAGACCAAACGAGGTAGAAGTTATCAAATATAGGTCAACCACAGAATTGCAGGCTCCTGACTTGGGACATGCAAATACAGAATGTGGCAGGATTAAAATTGTTTTCGGGCACCCAACCCTCCTCTAAGTGGGAACAGTGGTGTAATAGCTCAACATAAGAACAAACTATAAAAATCAGATCAGATACAAAGCACGAAAATAACAAACAAAATGACTAAAGACTCAAAATACATGTAAGCGTACTTTTATTCCGGCGTATAAATTTTCCGATTAGTAAATTTACACTTGTGTTGTCTTTCCAAAAAATAGTGCGAAACAGAAAACACACAGGTTACTTTTGATTATTTTGATTATCTCAGGTATTTATAAGCAGGAAACCGGTTGTCTTATTGGTTTTTATTTTAGCCAGAGTAATCATATTTTAAGATTAAAATATCGGAAAGTTAAAAAAAAAACTGAAAAAGGAATACACTATTACATACATTGTAAAACGTGTCCTTAATAGAATAGCCAAATGCAACTAAGGGAAATTTGCATAAGGGAGTACGAACGTTTTTTTTTTTTTTTAATTATTTTTAAATTATAAACGGTGAATTTGAGGAACTATTAATAGATTATGTCAGGACCTGTCATTTCATGGATAGCTTTTGTTCATGTTAAAAAAAAAGCAGGAATTCGACACAAATGCATATCAAAATCAGAACAATACAGCAACTTATTTCATTCTAATGTGGAGGTTCAAACCATGGCAATCAGTTTTTCAGTTTTTTCTTTGAGAGCTTATTTTATAGTTTTAGTAAATTTTTAAAAATGAAATGCTGATTAATTATGGGTGACGGTCTGATCTATTGTCAAACATCACGAAACTAATAAGTGAACAAAAGAGTAATTGTATCATACTATTTACCCGCAGACTGGGTATCAACCTTGAACAACCGTCCAATATCCTCTTTCTATCTGATTCTGTTACATCTGTACTCCAATTTCCTATCTGTGACGTGCCACCTAAGACCACGAAGTCTTTCCTATGAAATAAAAAACAAACAAAAAAACAGTAACAAGGATACATAAGTTACTGATTACAAGAAAACACTATACCAAAGATTCTTAAATGTCATGGTAAAATTGAAGTTTTCTTTTCGAAAGTTTCAGGGATTAAAAAAAATGTTTACAGGTACGGAAAGTATTTGACAGAAGACCACGGGATGTCAAGAGTAACACGAGTGATGCCACTAGGGTAGCGAAAAATGTCAAGAGTAACACGAGTGATGCCGCTAGGATAGCGAAAAATGTCAAGAGTAACACGAGTGATGCCACTAGGGTAGCGAAAAATGTCAAGAGTAACACGAGTGATGCCACTAGGGTAGCGAAAAATGTCAAACCTTATCAAACAGAACTATTGATTACACGATGTTAAAAAACAAATAAAATCCATGTATTTACAAAGGAATTTTTATATATTTCTCATTAAATGTTCGTTGATATTTACTGAGCTATTTGAGAGAATTGTTTTAAAATGGTTTCCAATTGGTTTCGGCGGGAGGTTATAATTGAATCATTGCCACCATGTTTGCTAAGAAATTTGCACGATATGGAGTATCTTTGGGACTTTGCACGCATGGCGTAACTAATTATAAACCGGGTATATTTGATGAGTGTCTTACAATGAGTTTCTTGATAATTTTGAAAACTATAGAATTTTAAGATCATTTGCTCTTAATGTTGCAAAAAAACATGAACACAGCCAAGTTATTTATCATCAACGGTATCAAATGAAATTTTCATTCAAAATCTTCAACATGACCTTGTTTTTTCAAAGGAAGTTAGGAAAAGTTAAGAAATGAAGGGTAAATGCAGACCAGGTGAAATAAATTGGTTCATCTAACCTAATAAATAAATTGGTCCATCTAACCTAATAAATAAATTGGTCCATCTAACCTAATAAATAAATTGGTTCATCTAACCTAATAAATAAATTGGTCCATCTAACCTAATAAATAAATTGGTTCATCTAACCTAATAAATAAATTGGTCCATCTAACCTAATAAATAAATTGGTCCATCTAACCTAATAAATAAATTGGTCCATCTAACCTAATAAATAAATTGGTTCATCTAACCTAATAAATAAATTGGTTCATCTAACCTAATAAATAAATTGGTCCATCTAACCTAATAAATAAATTGGTCCATCTAACCTAATAAATAAATTGGTTCATCTAACCTAATAAATAAATTGGTCCATCTAACCTAATAAATAAATTGGTCCATCTAACCTAATAAATAAATTGGTCCATCTAACCTAATAAATAAATTGGTCCATCTAACCTAATAAATAAATTGGTCCATCTAACCTAATAAATAAATTGGTCCATCTAACCTAATAAATAAATTGGTCCATCTAACCTAATAAATAAATTGGTTCATCTAACCTAATAAATAAATTGGTCCATCTAACCTAATAAATAAATTGGTCCATCTAACGTATTAATAAATGTGTATAAACATACAGTCTTTACTTACCCTGGAAATATATAAATTTTATTTCTTGTTTCCGAAGGGTCCTTGTCAAAGTAAAAATGCTTTACCCAAGGTGCTTTTACCTACAAAAGTAGGCAAAAATGGCTATTTATATATATAGGTATCAAAATATTTACTTATGATCATCTTATTATTTTCAGTCAATTGGCTTTGCTATTTCAATAAAGTGTGAACCCAACCCGTTCACTTTGCCAATTCCTCTTTTCCTTTCATAGGCGTAGTTGTTAATCTGAATAAGGTCAGTAAGTATTTAATATAAACGATTAAAGTAATTTGTTTACATTATATAATCGAATGTCGTAAAATAAATAGTTACCCGTATTACTTGACCTCTAACTGGGTAGACAGAAGGGTCTCCAAGGTCGTATGAACCAATGCCGGTGCAGTTTACAACTAAATCATAATCTGTCATGACCTGTTGAGAAAAGAGTCATTTAAAGTTAATGATTTAAAATTAGTTCAGGAAAGGAATTTCTTAGAGGTATTTTCTTACATTGTTTTTTTTTTTTTTTTTTGGGGGGGGGGGGGGGGGGGGGGAGGACTTATGTTGTATTGTTGTTTGTTCATTTTTTACTTGAAGAAATTGAGTACTGTAGAAAATTTTGTATTACTTAAGACATCATCCATACTTTTTCACATCATTGTACAATACGGATATAGGTTTTTTTTGTAGTTCAGTCCTGTTCTATGAAAAAAATTAGAGGTTTATTTCACTTAAGTCCCCCATTCTTAAATGACTACGATGCAAATCAACAAATTTCAAACGCTGCAAAAGGTCCAAATATTTACAACTTTGTCGAATACTGAAGGACTACTTAAACTGGATATTTGTGTTGATTGGTTTTGATTTCTTGGACTTTTTTTGTTTTGTTTTGAATGATAAGGGTTCAATTCGAGAGTGAACCAAACGGAAGCGATCAATATACGATTCTAATTACTTTCTTCATAGACATTAATCATCTTGTATTCAATATGTAATTGAGCAAATATTTATGACGCACAATTGCCTGATGTTTCTCAATATATTTCTTTTAATATTATATATTAAAGGCTTTAATTGTTGAAGCTTTATACCTCTTCCAAAGAATTTATCTTTCTGTTGATTACTTTTCCATTTTTTATTCGAAATCTGTAAAAGAACATATGTATATCATTGAATTGTATCTCATTTTTACTTTCAGTTTCTTTTTTTCTTTTTCTTTTTTCACCTTTTGAATCCAAAAGTTAAGTCAGTATTCAAACCATCATTCAAAACAGAATAACTAGTTGGCAATGAATTGACATATTTTCTCAGAAATGTAATGTTTCAATTCACGCAGTTGTATTTTATAAGGGGGTATTTTAATGGGATATTGCTACTAAGTCATTGGTTCTCTTATGTTTTCATTGATAACTGTGAATTTATTTAACTCTTTGATGTAACTACTCCTCTTTACATTTATCATTTTCCTCTTTAGATTGAAGCCCCAATGGTGACTAGGGAATAGAAATATGGTCACTCTTGGTTATCTTCCGACCGGCAGTAAAACCCTTGCCAAAATGGGGCGTCCGTTTGGCTATGCGGGATGTACAAGTACGCAGTCACGTCCGGTCAGAACGGGGACGTTAAATCCATGCCTCGTATAGAGAGAGTGCCACGCTCTCTGCACGTTTAGAACCCTTGCAACAACTCTTTGAGGGGTCCGCAGGTGACCTGATGTAAGATAAAATTTCAGTCCCTATCCAATATACTCATATTTTCCAGTAGCAGTAAAAATTTTCCCGACCTCATTCCGGATGGCCTCTATTACAGGACCTACCTATTGTATTTGTTGGTAATTTGCTCTCGTCCTGAACATGCATGAGTTATTTCCCACTGGACGTTAAGCAACCATTAATCAATCAAGCAATCTTAAGATTGACACTTGGTACGAAAAACAGAAAAACTATATTATTTTTTTATTCCATTTAGAAACAAATTTAGACTTATTTTATTTGCAAGAAGTATTGGGAAAGTAAAAATTTTGATCGCAATTGATTGGTATTGATTTTAACATATGCAAAATTTTGAATAAAGTTTACAATCTACTGTATACATATTTATATCAAAAATGTATTTTGGTTCTGATAAAAAAAACCCATAAAAACCCATGATCACAACATCCCTGGATACTTACTATTTGAGTATATCCGACAACTCTGTGTCATAAGTATAAAACATAGATTTCATTTCCCCAGTTTTATAGTCATGTTTAGCTGTATATTTATTAAAATAGGCAATATTTATTTTCTATAATATGCATCATTGTTATTTCTATTTTATCAATGAACAGCAGATATGTACACACCAGTATTTTACCGATGTTATATACTTCTTCATATGTCTGTAATTAAGGAAGTAGTATACTTACTGTGTCATGAGCCAGGGTAGATATTTCTTTACATTTATCATCATTGTTGTATAAAATACTCCATCTCTGTAAGATAAGGTGTCAGGTATTAAGCATGATTATAATTGTTTAAAAATAGTCTTAAGTGTAACTATTAATTTTTTAATTCATACTTTCAATAACAAAAAAGGATTAACTTAACTTTTAGTTTGTATATGGCAAAAAAATAAAAAAAAAAAACAAAAATACCGAACTCCAAGGAAAATTCAAAACGGAAAGTCCCTTATCAAATGGCAAAATCAAAAGCTCAAACACATCAAACGAATGGAAAACAACTGTTATATTCCTGACTTGGTACAGGCATTTCCTTATGTAGAAAATGGTAATCGATTACAACATTAATATGTGGATTCATATTCTTATTGTAAAAATAAATGAAAAAATAAGACAAAAAACATTTTAATTGTTTAAAAATGCATATTTTGTTTTTGTATCACAACTTTCAATCTTAATCGACTTTTGTTTTACCTTTCCTGCTGTCTATAGCTTTTTTAGTTGCTTGATATCTATAATCAGATACCCTCCCCAACATTCATACTATATGCATGTTTTAATTCACGAACATCATTACAGTGATTTTAGAATCGAAGCTTTTTTTCAACATACTGTTCCTCTGTGTGTTAATTGATGAACAAATTTGTAATAAAATAATATTCAGATGTATTCGAGTCACAAAAATCCATGCTACGCGTTCAAGCCACAAATTATTGAGGTATCTTTAATCTAACAAAATTTCTAAATTTGCTTTAAATGAAATCATTTCAATTTGACTTAGTTGAGACAAGCTTCTGTCGACAAATTCAAATAACATAATTCTAAAAGATAATTTATTTTATATTTTTTTATAAAATGTAGGCATATTTATTCCTTCATATAAAACGAACTTAATAGAAAAAAAAATATCTAACCTGTTTTCAGGGTGCAGTTTTATCTCTTTGACAGAAAGACGTCTATAACCTAGTACTTGGTCTTTCCATGGAGGATCCTTGCGTTCAATTATATATTATTGTTAAATTACTTTTAAGAATCAAAATTCATGCACAAAATTAGCTTTTTGTATAGTAAAGCAATTCCATTCTTCATGAATGTGTTGCTCTATATATATGCTTTTATTAATTAAAATGATTAAAGTACACAAAACAATTTTTTTACAAGAACCCATGTATAACAAATAAATTCATCAAAGATTCCAAGATTATAATGTGCACAGCTGAATTTTCAAAAAGATTCTAATTAACTTCTTTTGGTGAAGACATTTTCTGGTTGGTGTGTCAGGACTCGATTTCTTAGACACGAAACGAATATTTAAAATAAAAGGTAGATTAATCGTGTATTACTTAAAATAACAAAATATAAGAAGGTGTGATATAATTGCCTATGAGACAACAATGTGCGGAATTTATAAATACGCAGCATCATCTGATCGGCATTGGGAGAGTACAACGCTACTGTTTGTCGTGGTTAACGAATCATAGAAGCAACTCTTTCAAGTTCGTAGGTGACAGAGGTAGGACACAGTTGCTATCCTTATCCAAAACAAACCACTTTGCAGTACCTACCTATTGGGTTTATTGTTAATTTCGTCGCTCTCTGACTTTTTATAGCTTGCAGCACATTTCAGATAATCAATCAATCAATCTTTCATTGTGACTTAACAAGTTTTATGAGTTATTCCTACGAGAATTTATATTAGTGTTGGTCATGTATAGTTTCTTTATTCTGAACTCAATCGTTAAACTTTATCCGTTGTAAAAATCATACAATATAGGTCCGAGTGGTCTACGTTTGTGGAAAGATTGATGGAACCAAAAAAGATAATTTATTACATCAAGTTAAAGAAAGCGTCTGAAAAGTTCAAAAGATACATCCTTACATCAAACTATTCTTTCGTAGATCCCTATTCATATGGCGTGTGATTATATCATTAAAAATACAATAGTATTTGAGAATCGTCAAGGGTATATAAGTAACGCCAGTATTGAAGTCTTTAAATATCTAAAACATTTATCAAACCCTTTGAGCCATGCAATATGGATCGTGTGACAACATCTGAAAGCAATTGAAACGTCTTCCAAGGAGGCTTCTGCACACCCTATGATATAGCAGTATGTTAGCAGTTATTGTTTTCAGCAAAAATGGTAATGATTTCATATCATTACTCGTTGTCGTTGCAGTGTAGTAGTAAAATTTTTTCATGAATTGATATTTCTTTTCTATCAATGATATGTTGTATTTAGGAGTTACAGTCTTTTGACCAAGGGGAAATAATTCAAAAAGCCTTTTATGTACTGCAGTTCTTGTGTGTCATTTTCACTTGCCCATGAAATTACATGTCCATTCACGACTTATTATTTTTGTTGCTTTATCAAGGTATCTGACATACTTAATTCAGGGCTAACCCCAACGAATAGATTTCCTTAGCCGTATTTGGCACAACTTTTCGGAATTTAAGGTTGTTAATACTCTTCAACTTCGTAATATTTGATTTGGCTTTGCAATTAAATTTTTTCGTGCGACACTGATGAGTCTTATGTAGACGAAACGCGTTTCTGGAGTACCAAAATTATAAGCCTGGTATATTTAATGAAATAACATTGGAGTATGTGAGTGGTAGGGAGGTATGTATAACAGTGTATGGTAGTATAATTGAGTTTACGTTTTAAAAAGTTTAAAATATACACGCACTTATCAATATGAGTGTACGCCCTTTTTCAATCGATTGTACGGTAGAACATATGATAAAACTTACGTGTCTTGTTTAAATTTTAATACTTCGTATGCAATATGACAAAAGAGTGTTCAGGTAAATTAAAAAAACTTACTTCTGGAATATTTACACCCGTAAAATTATATCCAGACACTGTATGGACACCAAAAGCTGCTGCAGTTGTCGAGTTGACGAGGCTCATTAAATAATCCCATGTATCCTGACACCATTTACTGAAAAATATATCGATTTTGCAACCTTATGACAGAACTTCCAAACAATTATAATTAAACAATCCAAAATAGCAGAAACGTAATCTTTCGGCAAAATATGACTTTATTGCACGTGAAAATGCTTTTTCATTCATCGTGTGTTTTTTGCAATGTAGCATTGTTTTCTTCATGTTCCAATGCAATGTTATTAAATTCCTTGACCGCCCTAAATACTCATATCTTTTAATGTATTAAACAGTTATTTGATAGTTTTTTTCTTTGAAACCATCACTAATGACAAACAACAACACATTGTATTTACTTGGATTGAGCAAGTGATTCCTTGGGTAATAAAAATGGCTCCCAAAATCCTCCTGATCCATCGGAGCAGGTGTTCGGGGAGAATTTATCTGCTATGATGGTAATGTCAACCCCTGGTATATTTTCTTGAATTCTAACAGCAGACGACAGACCAATGATGCCAGCACCAACTACACATACTCTCTGTTTTGACATCATCTAAAGAAACAGTACACAAATTCAAATTAAAGAAGTTAAACTTAAATTACTGTAAGCACGAACACTGTACATGTATCGATGTATTATGTGTAATTATACATGTTATAAACATAAATATACATATATATATAAACCAAGAAATTTGTTTTGCATGCACACGTATACAAATTGCGGTTTTTATCCAACGCAATCATATGTTTTAACGTTGTTTTCAGTTTAGACTTGTTTATATTTTTTCGTTTGGGCTTGTATTATATTTGCCTTCGGGTTTATATAATCCGTTCATCCTATTTCGACTCTTCAAAATTCAAGAGTCTATCCTAAATAGAGGTAAATTATATGGCCTTCCAAATACCGTTTCGATTCCTAACATCACTGAAGAGACATTTATTTCGAAATCCGGATATGGTGTACCAAATTTTGCACCTCATGTTTGCGGTATACCATCTTTTCCGCAAGTTTATTGTTTTCTGTTTGGTATTGAATTTATAATTAAGATCCATTTTGTTACATCTGGTGATCCGTTTATTTGGCAATCGCCATGGCAGTCAGCAGGGTTTAAGAACATCCGTTGTTCGACCTGCAAGTCAAATGCGTTTTGTTAAAATATACTTTTTCACTTGTTTGGTCTTTTGGAAAATGTTGTTTGTGCTGTATTTAGACCCCTCTACCAAGAAATTTGTTTTGCATGCACACGTATAAAAATTGTGGTTTTTATTCAACGCAATCATAGGTTTGAACGTTGTTTTCAATTTAGATTTCTATTTATATATATATATATATATATATGATTTTGGAATACGGGGACTGTGACAAGTAAGCACGACTGTACACGATTTAAACCATCTATAAGTTTAATCCATTTATCCAAATTATAATTATAAATGCTTTATCTGCTTATATTTGACACATGTTGCTTGTGGATTTTTTTCTTGTGTCCATCATTACCCACAAGCGAAGAACTCACCATAAACCAATTGGTTGCCCATATAAGACGCTTAGCACCACACAAACATTGTTCTTTGTTGCTATTGATGATATCAGTGAGACGAGTTAGAGAATGATGCAGTGCTTGGTTTTTCTAGTGATGGTGGTCATGGGGAGATGATGATGATGATGATGATGGCGGAGGTTTTGGTTTTTGGCAGATAATTAATTATGTTCTATGGCGAGAATTTCCGAATGTAACAAGTTGAAGGGCACGAATCTTAGAAAAAAACAATTATCCTTGCCTTAATGTACACATGAACAAAGCTCTTTCCTTTTAGTGTCGAAATTGTGAAAAAAATCGTTTTGAAATGTTAAAAAGAAATCAGTTGAAAGTCAAAAAGACCAGAAACATAGCATTCTCCCATTGAGATTGTACGGTTCATCTCTAAGGTCACACACATTTATAACACTTGTGCCATCAAACGGTTACTACTGCTCACCATGCTCATATAATGGCCACCATTCACATTAGTATGTGTTCATGGACGGGTTTCTCTTATTATGAGCAGTCCTTTAAATAAAACGTCAAGTAAACATTGGACGTGCCTCCTACTGCGACCTTGTTTTACAATACATGTCTATAAAAGATTGTTTAAAGTAACAAGGTATCTGACACCCACAACGTTCCATACAATTTATTCTTGTGCAACCCTTATGTAAAAAATATTTTTAAAGTCCTGCAGATCAGTAAGACGAAAACTTACCGGATAATTGCACACTCATAAAGGGATATTATTACATCAATGTAAACACTATTTATGCTTTACGCTAAAAATAAACGCGACCAGGTATAATAATGATACATTTTGAGTTTACTCATTTGTTCTTATTTACATTTTAACCTTCATTTTTATATGTAAAAACATTGGTACAAATACAAACAATACACAATAAATAAAGGTTCCTACTTATCTTATTTCTTGTGATCATTCTGATAAGCTGTCATTGCTTCTAGGTAAGTGTGTCCTTAGTAAAGTAAAATGTCAATATGGATACACGATACTGTTTAAATGTTGACGTAATACATAGATAAAAGAAAAAGAATTTTGACTATTTAAGATCGCCATCGCGTGAATGATTGTAAACAAAATTAAATGTTTTTATACACAATTACATATCTATGAGTGGCATTTCATGTCACAACTAGAATACTTTAATTGCGTTGCTTTTTCTATCGCTTATCCATCTTATCTTTACTATAACATTTCACATTGAATATCCAAAGCCTATTGAACAATTGAAGAGCTGATAAACCCAAAAAGTATAAACAAAAGCCCGTCAAAGAATCAGAGGTTTGACTTAAACTAATTTCTAATATTTAATAACAGCAAATTTCAATAATACAATATCCGTATTTCCATGCCAGTAACGAAGTTCTGGCTACTGGGCTGGTGATACCCTCGGGAACTTGCAGTCAACCAACAGAGGTATCGACCCAGTGGTAGTAATGACATTAAGGGTACCGATTGTACTGCACCAGATACGCATTTCAACAACAAATGCCAAGTATCGCGACACTTTTGAAAAATAATGGTTTATTTTAAGAAATATTGCGATACTGTTGAACATCTTAGTTCTCAAATGATAAAATACAAAACGTGTGTGGATAGATAGAGAAATTAGTATCGATACACTTTTCGTAGGTATAAGCCCTTACTTTTCAAAGTATCATCGCAAACCTTTTATTTTCATTTCTATGTTAAATGGAAATCACTTTAACAAAGTATCCTTTGTGTTGTGGAATATATTACGAAAAGTCTGGAACGATCTTATTTGTTATCACTGCATCCATCTGGGATAAAATCCACTACGGGATATTTAAAGGATCCAGCTTCTCTCGTATAATAATAATTTGTCTATCAAGAGCACTATATCCAACACTTGTCGTAACATAGGCATATTTGTCATCAGTTTTAAAAAAACGGAGAACCCGGCCTCGGTAAATTGTTAAGTTAGATTTAAATAAAAGATTTTATATTAAGAATAATTGTAAATGGTTCTGTTGAACTCTGTTTACACCTCCGATTGCTGCTATCAGTGTAATAGTTTTTTTTTCCGATGCTATGTAATGGTTCCAAAGGTTCTATCCAAGTTTTGGAACATTGTATGGAGATTTGACAAATTCTTTGATGTTTAAACAAATTTATTCCATGTGAATGTATCGAACTCCATTTATCTGTAAAAACCCAAAAAATTAAGAAAAAAAAAAAGAAAAAAAAAACATTATAACAAAATGTTGTTTGTAATGTTATATCTGTTTATCATATAAAAGCTTCTATCCAAGTTTTAAAAAAATGCCAAAAAGGTTACACAAAGTTATTGATTTAAAAGACGTTGAAAAAACACTGTATCTAAAGGTTAATTGAAAATAAAACAAGTCTTTTTATCAGTAAAGTACTGAAAAAGAAAAAGAAATATTTTCCAGATTTTATTTTTAATACTGTCTTTTGATCATAAAGAAGCTTCTGTTAAATTTTCGTAAAATTCGATGAAGGCTTGACAAAGGTATTAATGTATAAAAAAAAATAACCACAAACTGAACCTGAATCAAAACGTCTATGTTTATTTTACCTAAATTTTGACGACATTAACGTTTACTGAATTCAAGATCGGTATGAGCTCGAGTGCCTGGATGGGTTTTACAGAAAAGAGAATAATGCGCAAAAAAATAATGAAGAATAGAGAAAAATTGGACTAGAAAATAAAGAATAGAAAACAATGGGTGCTATGATATAAGGAATAGAGAATTATGGGCAGAAAAACATGAAAATTTTTTTTTTTTAAATGACAGAACAAATTACAGAATACGCAAATGAAGAACCCCTATCCAGACCCTCACTATGTCTTGCTTCCGCGACATTTGTTACAGACTCGACAAAAACAAGATCGCTGACCAGTTATTTGTTTGTTTTTAAACAGTAATTCATAAATATTGCAATAAAACAAAGATACATTATTTGCATGCTTTTTCGTCATTAAAGCAATTTGCACTGTTATACCTGCAGGCGTTACACAATCTTTTGATGCATAACTTCACATGAAAGGTCTACATCTGCAGAACTATGTTATTCCATTATCAGCAAATTGCACCGTTGAAACAAAGGTTTCGTAAAAAAAAAAACACACTTTATTAAGGTCTTAAATAGGAGTTATACAGGGTGAATTTTCTGAGTGTACATCCGTTATTTATTCACGATCGTCCATATACATTTTTGTACTCAACATGTTGATTTAAACAACCACAGTAGTAATGTTTCTATGTCTGCAGACAACGTTGTTGTTCTCTCTGAATCACAGGAAGAGTTACAAAAATATGACATTCCAGATATTCTGGATATTTCAGTTTCAAACGGGAAATTCTATACTAGAATTCACGACATAAGGGATGATTTGTTGTTTCCTATAGTAAATTTTCCTTTTTTGGACGGTTACTTTCCTTTGACTCCATTTTGATGTTATTTTACAACTTGTTTGCTATCTCCGTTTTAGTAGTGATGTTATATATTTAATCAACGTGACTAGTGTATAACTGGTATGCTATTTTAAGTCAAGTATTTCGTTACAATTACAATGAATTACTTAGAACCCTTGCTAAATTCTTTTAAAGATACAAAAATTAGATATGACATTTTGGCTGTACCTGGAGAAACCTTATAACTAACGGGATATCACATCTTAATATTTACAGTGATGTTGATTTTAGAGCCCGTACATTTAGATACGATCCATGTAAGGTCATTGATCCGTTGCATAAAGATATTCTCAAAGATTATCATTTGAACATTGCAGTGAGATCAATGAATATTGTTTCCACGGGTACTTACATTCATTTTTTATCAATAAATTAATACATTACTAAATATGTATTGCTATACAGCTGAAAAGTCTTAAGTTTCAACATTCTGTCGATACTCATATTTTTGTATTGCGCAAGGTCATGATTTCAGTTGCCAATCATATTACTTAAAATCCTTTCCCGCCCAGTAAGTTTAATACCTATAACATCAACTACTCGTTAAAACAGCAACCTGCGTATAATTAAGATCGGCTATCAACTCGTAAGACATAGTTCTTTACCGAAACTATTAAGTTTTGTAACTACAAAAGGTATAAGTTTTGTAACTACAAAAGGTCATGGTTCTGTTTTTATATTATATTTCTGGAACAGGTATAACAAGGCACATATGATGTCAACGTTACGTAACACATTATTGGGGGCGTGAATCAGATGTAAAAAAGTAAGATTTCAAAGATCAGATGGAGTTAAATGGCCAAGAAACATACGACTATTTTATCAATTTCCCATTTCTCTGCAGTAATATACCCTCTGCTCCGTCGTATGGTGTGTACATATCTCAATTGATACGCTATGCTCGTGCATGTTCACACTATACTGACTTCATATACAGGAGTGGGCTCCTTACGCAGAAACTGCTCCAACAGATTTATGAGGAGGAAAGATTAAAAATGACACTCCGTAAATTTTATGGACACCATCACGAATTGGTTGATCTATACGATGTGTCTGTGTCTAAACTAACTAATGACATTTTAACCACGTCTTAGATTGTGGTTTAACATCTATGTCGTCTGTCTGCTAAGTACCGAACGCGACCTATTCCCGAATATGACTGTTATACCGAGAGTGAATTTACATTGCTATACGACGTGTCTCGGTATTTTGTACATCCAACATTCATGATTTTATTTTTGATGTTTTTGTTATGGTTTCGGATGAATAATGTGTTATGTCGTATCGTTTGTTGTCCAAATAATTATGAAATTGCCTTTTAATACCATCATTGTCATATTCCCCAATATGACTGTTATACTGAATGTGAATGCTGTGCGGCGTGTCTCGGTGTTTTTTTTTGTAATTTATTTTTTTTTTATCTGAAAAAGCACCAAGCATTGTGATACATGAATACATAGATAATTTATAATACATGTATTAATATTAAATTTTTCAATAACAGTCTAAAGTTAAAAAGATAAAAATGCTAATTTTTTATTATCTATATGATAATTATCTATTAGATCATACTCATCATTTATCACTCTGGATTAGAGTACATGAATATGTTGATATTGTTAATGATGGTATCAGCCTTCTCCTCTTGCCACATGCATCACGGTCAATACTATGATGTTGAACATGAGAGGTACCTGGAGAGGCCACCAGAGATCATAAACAGATAAGGGTCAGACAGGACATGTTGGACAGAATCACAAAATAAATAACAACAGTAAAAGACAACCTAAGTCAAGGGGAGATAATTCAAATACAATCAAGCAAAAACAAGTATATCAATATATATATAACAATATCAATAAACATCATAGATAGCACTTTTATGATGCACAAAAATCACTGTCCAGTTGTGATGCGCATCAAACATATTATTAATTCTACATGAATTATTATAAAGCCTAAAGTGAGTACAAAAAAGAAAGATCTCTCCTCACGTGTAAACTAAGGTTTTAATCAATTCCCATTTACTATCAAATTTCTCTCTTGCTTTAGGGGATCTGTAAAAGGAGGTAGATATTTTTTCTATTTGGTAGGAATTTTTAATCATAGCTATCACCCCTGTAAGAGTCGGTAATGCAGTGTTAAAGCGACATGTATAAATATAATACTTAATCAGAATAGTGAATAAGTTTAGGGAAACATCCCAAGACTCTGACCCAAGAACAATATTTTCCGCATTAAATCGTGTCTCGGTGTTTTGTACATCGAACATTAATGGATTTACTTTGATGTTTCTGTTATGGTTTCGGTTGGATAATATGTTATGTCTTATCGTTTGTAGTCCAAATAATTATAAAATTGTCTTTCAATACCATTATTGTCATGAAAATTGTTTGGACGAATATTTTGAAAATAATTGTATAAAGTTCGAGATTGTATGTTAGTTACGTAAGCGCGTCACTGTTTTTGATATCCTGTGGTGTTTTTCGTTGATGGACAATATGTTCGTTGTTGTTCTGTGGTTTGCATGTTGTGTCGACTTTTATATTATTTGTTTGTGCGTTTCTCTGTTATGAATGTTCTTGCGTGTGTTTGTGCTGTATTTCTGTCACGTAGTGTTTTATCGATATTTTTTAACATTGTCATAAAGCGGGAGGTTTGGCATGCCATGAAACCAGGTTCAACCCACCATTTTTTCTTAAAATGTTCTGTACCAAGTCAGGAATATGGCAGTTGTTATCAAATAGTTCGTTTCTATGTGTGTTGGCTTGTGTTTTTGTTGCACTTCGGTGTTCCTGGTGTTCCTTTGTTTTCCTCTTACAGCTGATGTGTTTCCATCGGTTTTGGTTTGTAACCCGGATTTGTTTTCTCTCAATCGATTTATGACTTTTGAACACCGATATACTACTGTTGCCTTTATTTACCCTTTAGACTATTATTTCTACTTCTTAACTTTAAAAAAGTGTAATCCAACTATGTTTCATTAAAAAAGACCAGTGTAGATCTAAATATACTGTTTTATGAGAAATATCATATTTGGTTATACAAACCACACTTATTCAAAGACACAGCCTTCTTGAGTAAACGGACGTCATCAAGAGTCTTGATTTTAAATTGATAAATTTGATAGTTCATGGACGTGGTATACAAAACACAGTCGGTATTCTTGCATTCTTATTAGGACCAAATATTCTCCTGTAATAGCCGACTTGTACAGAACATTTTCCTTTAACTTTACACTCCACTTATCAGAAGATGAATGGTACTAGTACCACACACAAAAAGTCAGAATTGACGAATACCAATAATACCAGCACCCGCTACACATACTTTCCTTTTTGACAGATCATTAACAAAAGAATTACAAAATATGGAAAGCATCGAAGTCAATCTAAAATTTCAGTATGCAGGGACAACCAGTGGTTTTATTTATTTGAAATATCGTTTTCATTGCATAAGAGATGTTTATCAACTCGCTTTGGTACGATCCTTCACCAACAATTCTAACTTATAATCAGATATTATCATGAGGAAACAGAGGGCTGTCCCTAGTAGAATAGGAAATGTTTACCCTTCCTCTTTTTTTCATAGTATTGTGTGTACATCTATGATTTATAAATTCATTTTGTTTCTTCAGTTTTTCTTATCTTTCAAAGAGAAGTGATCTTTACTGAGTTACTTATTGTAATTTGTTCTATTATTGATCTCATATAAAACAAGTAATAAGATGAGATGCAACAGAACTTTACTTTTAGAATATACTAACTAAGTCCAAACAACAGAACAAATTTCATGAACTCAAAAATTGGAAACCCGTCAGTGCCTCAAGAGTCTCTTGCTATGCATGCATAACAAGCCTTTCAAATCCAGACTCTGTCAAAATGTCGCAATCAAAATCAGTACATTTACAAATCAGATGACTTTTCCGGGATATTACTGATGATCTAATTGGAGCAAGTTAAATTGGAAATAAAAACAGATGACATTAACCACTTAAAGGGAAGCATTTTAAGAACAAGTCAATCGAACTGAAAAATAAAACACCACATGTCAATAAACGAGTCTGTCTTTTTTCAGCATGTCACTAGTTCTGGCCAAGAGCAAAGGAACAACAATTTACATGTCTGTTCCTGGAAGTTATCAAAGAGGGACGAAAGATACCATAGGGACAGTCAAACTCATAGATCGAAAACAAACTGACAACGTCATGGCCAAAAATAAAAAGACAAACAGACAAATAATAGTACAGATGACACAACATAGAAAACTAAAGACTAAGCAACACGAACCCCACCAAAAACTGGGGGTGATCTCAGGTGCTCCGGAAGGGTAAGCAGATCCTGCTCCACATGTGGCACCCGTCGAGTTGCTTATGTTATTACAAATCCGGTAAATAGTCTAATTCGGTAAGTCACATTCGTGAAAAGGGAAGGGTATTGTAGTTACGACATAAGGAACATATCCGATATCATCTGTGAAACGGTTATTCCATAACGGTCAACCAACTCGTGATGGCGTCCGTAAAATTTACGAAGGGATGACTTCAACTTCACCATTTGGAACTCTTGGTTTAATAGCTTCCTTGTGAGCAGCAATCCTCTATCAAGGAAATCATGATAGGAAACACAAGCCCGGGAATATCGTATCAATTGGGAGATATATACAAACTGATATATAGGGACTGTGACGAATAAGCACACATTGGGCTATTATTAGTGCATTTTATCGTCTTGTTTTGAATAGTTGGCAAGCTCTCCTAGGTTAATGTTTGTTTTGTGTTTGTCATAACAAAACATTTGTATACGTCAAACTTTTGATTATCTAAATATATCTCAAATTTTCCTCCATGACTTGTCTAAATGGCTTAGAACTACTGTCGATTCCCGTACCATATATTTTATCTAGTACCATTCGTCTTAATATCATTTTTTCAGGGGGTTGTTTCGTTTTTTTTTGCGTTTGTTTTTTTTTTTTTTTTTTTGGCATAAAGATTCCATCAGTATATAGCTATAATAACATAAAAAAATTCTCGGCTTTCGTTAAAATCTATCTTCCTGAAGGAATGCAATACGATGGTTTTAGTTTTTGTTTTGTTTTTTGTTTCCTCAATCTATCAATAACCATAACACAAACTGTAATCCTTACCTTTTACCTTATTGTCAAATAACTCTTTATAGATTGATGACAAGGAAATCAGTTGATAAGGTTATCTAAACGGCAAAAAATGCACAAAAATAGTTATCTCTCTAGGAACGATGGATTCAATATTCAAGGTTTATCTATTAGGTCACACCTTAAATTACTTGTAAGCGACATTGATAAATGTTGTACAGACTGTATTCTAGTGTAATAATTTATCGACATTTCCCGACGATTTCTGATCACTATATTCCCGTTAACCGGTATTCATGCAAGTATTTCACAAACGAGGTGTGATCTTTTACTATTTTTCCTAACTCTCTCCTATGTCGTTGCTGTACAAATAATTTGTACATTCATAATCGGCGTAAACACTATATTTACTGTAAATTTAAAAAAAATAACCACGATCAGACCTTTTACATATTTTAAAAAATAATAAATGTTTATAAATTATCTTATTTGCATTTTTATATAAAAACATTGACGAAAACATACGTAAACACCAAGAACTAAAGCTACCTACTTATTTTATTAGATATAGTCATTCTTATGTAAGCTCATCTATCCTTTGAATAAACATACTCTCAATGGATATCAATATAACATTGTATTTAGATCTTATAGTATTGCTTTCATCGATTCTAACATTGAGTTTATCAATAAATTAAAAGATAACTAAATATGTGTTGCTAAACAGTTTTAAAGTCTTACGGTTCTGTATTCTTTTGATACTTATATTTTGGTAATGCACACGATCTTGTTTTCCTAGAAAGTTTATGACGTCTTTAAATCAAATCTTATAGATGTATGTTGAATGAATATTTGTATTGGATTCATAATTTTTTGTTAAATAGTTAGTTGTTAATGACTTGGAACTAGCGAGTACTCTCAGATCTGTACTCTGTTTCTTCAGTGTTTTTGTTAGTTGTTTATTGTGCTTTTTATCGATTTGATTGGTCAAACTGATTTGTATATGTTTATCTTATGTTGTGCTGTCATACAGCTGTCCCAGGTAAAAGGAGATCTGGCCCGAGAACACAGTTATTACGTAGTGCATTTCTTTTAGACAAAAACGCAAATTAAAAAAAAAATTACATTGTAGTGTACTACTGTTGGGACAAATTATATCAAAACGTCTATCGACTCTAACTCATTTATATTTATAAATATGGATAATTTTATGCTAAGGGGATCTGTAATTCAGTTTGACAGCTTCAGACATACTAATTTTTTACCTTTTCAAACTGGACCAAATCGCTACTTTACCTAAATATTCATGCCTCAATTTTTTTTACATGTAATTTCATCCCACTACTTAATATTTTATGCATAAAATATCAAGAAATGATTTTGGAAGGTGTATGAAAAAAATTTGTAAGTTATACACTGTCCATACAAGGGACTATATTCGTAGACAACGAAAGTCAAAGGACGATAACTGTGTCCCCGGACTATCTGGGCGCCCGTCAATATGTTTAACCTAGCCATATTTTGAATGTGCCTGTCACAAGTCAGGAACCTGTAAATCAGTGGTTGTCTGTTGTTGCTGTATATAATATTTGTGTTGCGTTTATTGTTCTGTACAATTTGTTCTTGTGAAAAGTAAAATAACAAAAATACCGAACTCCAAGGAAAATTCAAATCGGAGAGTCCCTTATCAAATAGCAAAATCAAAAGCTCAAACACATCAAACAAATGGAAAACAACTCTCATATTCCTGACTAGGTACAGGCATTTCCTTGTGTAGAAAATGGTGGTTTAAACATGGTTTTATAGCTAGCCGAACCTCTCACTTGCATGGCATTATATTTACAACAATGTGTGAACAAAACAAACAAACATCATCGTCATTTTGCTTAGTTTCTTTTGTTACCTATTCTGACATCGGACTCGGACTTCTTTTAAACTGAGTTTTACTGTGCGTATTGCTATGTGTTTCTTTATTCTACATTGGCTAGAGGTATAGGGGGAGGGTTGAGATCTCACAAAACATGTTTAACCCCGCCGCATTTTTGTGCCTGTCCCAAGTCAGGAGCCTCTGGCCTTTGTTAGTCTAGTATGTTTTTTAATTTTAGTTCATTTATATGTTTTGGAGTTTAGTGTGACGTCCATTTTCACTGAACTAGCACGCAATTTTAGTTGGGGGCCAGCTGAGGACCACCTCCGGGTGCGGGATTTTTCTCGCTGCATTGACGACCCATTGGTGGCTTTCGGCTGTTGTCTGCTCTTTGGTCGGGTTGTTGTCTCTTTGACATATTTCCCATTTCCATTCTCAATTTTATAATTGGTAAAAATGTCAAAAATTGTGGTACAACAGTCAACATTGTGTTATAGTCTTAATCACTACAAAAACAAACAACTATGTCAACAAAGAAAAGCAAAATGGCATATAGACAAAGCACAAAAGCAAAAATAAAAGACAAGAATACAAAAAAATACCATAACACAATAACACAATGGCGGGATGTATAAAAACCGAGCCACGCCAAAAGGATATTACCAAAAATGAACTGAACAGTAAAGTTTAATAATATACAAAGACAAATAAAAGAACACTATAATACGTAATCAATGTGCTGTTGCACTCCTATCCCATGTGATATTAGGAGAAATTAGCCCCAAAACATTTTAAACACTATACATTTTTTGGCCCTTTACTTAATTTTATTCTGTTGTCGACGAAACGCATGTCTTGCGGGTATCTTTGATGACTTTTTTTTTACGACAGTTGTTTTCTATTCGTTTCGTTGATTGATATAATCAAGCGTTTATTTTGCATGGTTTTGGAGACTTTCCCCATTTTTGAATTAACCTAGAAAGTCTGGTGTTTTTGTTATTACTATTTTGAATCACATAATATCATTTGCTCTATCCATCAAAGGTACACATTTTCTGTTCTTGTTCAAGCCATTCTTCAGAAACAGTCAGTAAAAAGCAAGAGTAAGACACCATCAAGGAAAGAAGTGTTTATATCATTTATTAAGCTAGACAAACGATTTTTTCAATCATTATCTATCTGTTATATTTGTTTTTCATCTTATGATATTTAAGTACATGGTTTAAGTCATTATGTATTTTTTTTAAATTATACAGTGTTTTTTTTTTTCAACTGTACAATAGGATTACAATATTCATAAAGGTATGCACATTACTTATTATGTCAGGCCGAACAGTTATATATAGATGGGTTTTTTTTTTCGTTAACTGGCGGGCAGTTTCTATAACAGAAATTCGTACATCTCCTTATTTGTTAAATTGCGGCAAACGCATCAAATTTATAAATGTTTATCTAATCTTGTGATGTTCATTTACAAATAGATTCTATAGTCAAAGCTAACCATTTATTATAAAACAAAACAGAAACAAATAACAAATAGACATATACTAAATGAATAAATACAATGTTTGAGTTAAAGAATTGCAAAATATGATTTACAATTCTGTGTACTATTTTTCATACTTAATACTGTAACTTGCAGCATACCCGTTGTCCCTATTAACTATTAATAAACAATTTCTTTTCACACAAAAATATACAAAAGTTGGAAGCCATAGCTTGTCTTTCCTACTCAATAGCGTTTTGTGTGACTGACCGTCGGCTGAAATGAAGTATAGATGATGAGACGTATAATCGGTAACATAAACATTACCAAATGTATCGCTTGTCAACGCCGTAGGCCTTTTTAAATCGCGTTCAAATTTCCACAACATACTACCGTTTATTTCATAACAGAATACGGAGCCACTAGATCGGTTGGTATGAAAAAGACGGTTATTTTGAGCACAAATTTCGTCAGAATGTGGGACAAAAGAAGGAATTTGTATATTAAGTGACTTAAATTCGTCCTTTGACATGTCATAAGAATGTATTCCTTTGCCCTGTATGTATACAAGTAATGTGTTGTCATCATACTTAGTAAGTGTATAACATTTACCATTAACCTTTTTAAACTTTGTCGGTCCATGTTTGCCAATAGCGCTTAAATTGAGAATGGCGATTTCCTGCTTTTCTGGGAAAGAAATAGCTACGTTGTTGCTATCAATAATCGCCATACTAAATGGCTTGTTTCTCAGTTCAATTTCCTCAGTATCACCAGTTTTGTGATTGGACACAATAAGGCACATATTATTGCTATCAATGAAAATATAATGATTGTCCGACCATACTGCACAACTGGTAAAGAATGCGTCTTTTCTTTTTTGAACTGCCAAGTTCTTCATTAAAACTAGTTCAACATCAGATGGAACGGGACCTGTAATTAAAGCTAAGCTTTGTTATTAAAACTACATATATTCTACAGGAAATAAAAAAAATAACAAAGATTACTTTAGCCAATATTCTTCATACATGAACAGTGTCTTTTTATCTTGTGATTATTTAACAAGAGTAGTAGTTTTTGGGATGTCTTTTTAAATCAGTAACGGAGCTTGATATGTGTACTTTGATGTTTCGACAACATTTTTTTCACGTTTTTTATCATTCATTTACCAAAGGGTGACTCCAAAGTGGAGTGACGGACACCGTTCACAAAAAGAGAGAAGTTATTGGGCAACAGGAATTCGGCGTTATTTAGGGTAAATAGTTCATACTCAGTTACTAATGTCATGTCAAAAATCCAAAAATATTTAAACAACAAAAAGATAATGGGATTGTGGCTATATAAGAGAGCAATATCGATGGTCATTTGTGAACTTTTACTTTAAAGTGCGAAAGTACTAGTCATGTTGTCTTGTTTTTTTGTTTACCTCAAATATTATTGAAGAAGAGTCCGTTTCATTTTCAACATGATTTACCTTCACCCTCTAAATACATATTACGTTACAATAGTCGTGATAACATATTTGTTACATCTTTCTATTTCGAAAACTTACTTTGTATTTCAGTAATGGATTCAATAGAAACGTAAACTGTGTCCGACTGGCTGGTATCAATATTGCACTGTTCAAATATTTTCCGGAAAAACATTTCAATTTCATCTTTCAAATTTTGCTGTGTTTTTAGTGTGTCAATCAACATTTCAACTACTAGCATAAATTGTTCAAGGGTTGTCTCCTTAATTATAATGTTTCCACCTTTATTTATTTCATCACACATACGTCGTATGGACTCGATTATGATATCCTCATCCCATTCTTCAGGGGTCTGGACGCGTAAAAGTACTTCTACTGATTTGTTTTCTGTGCAAATTAGAAAAAATGTATATAGAAGAAACAAAATACATTGAAATATAACCTTATTCACCACATATCTTGAATTTAAGGGGCCTTTCAGAGAAACGAAAAATTCATCGAGAATGTGGTTTTTGGTATGCGACTGCTAACAAGTATAGTTAAACGAAGAATGAAATTATGTTTAGTAAGTATTTGCAATATACAAAGTAAGTACTGTACGAAAAGTTCTTGGAATAGCATATTGTGTCTCCATAATATGAGTTTGTAACACAACATATGTTTTATTACTTTTCACAGACATTATTGAAAATTGAGATAACAGAACCATATTATATCAACTTTAGGACTTGGATCATTATAACCTTTAACAACATCTTCCTTTATGTATGATGTGTCTACAATGTTGATTTTGATTCCACCTGCCTTAGCACAGATTTGTTCTGAAATGATAACATATAATGTTTCAATCGTTTTACATGTTTAAAAATTGCTATAAAATTTGCACTCTAAAATGATCAATACAAACTAGATATCATAGTTTTTTTTTATTATTCAGCCTTATGAACCTAACGTAGACAACGATGGTAGAAACATCTATATAAGGCTATAGTATGTAAGTATACTTTCAGTAGTTTAATAGTCAGTGTTTGAAACTGAAAAGCAGTAAACATGAAAACAACACTTTTAAGCGTTCGACGCGCTTTTTTATTCATCTTCACCAGGAACGCTCAAAGCCAATGCGTCTTTTTTGCAGTTTTTTTTGTGGGTTAAAGGCTGTGTTTTTTTTATATTTACTTTTCTTTCTTTCATTTATTTTTATTTTCATTTTTTTGCTGTTAAAAAAAACATCCCACGAGATTGATGTGGTATTGATTACATTTGACGAACAGTTTTGTTCATGCTAGTTGTCTCACATACGTTCATATTGAAACAAACACGTATTAAGAGATACCAGGTTTTTAATTGAACATTTATGATGCACCTGTTCTAAACTTGAAACCTTTCAAATGCAACTCGAATCTTGTCATTTCGAAGGTAAAATCAATAACGAATGGTCATTTAAGAATACCTACCATTACAAAATTTTATTCCAGAAGTTTTTGCTAAATCTCGTTTAGGTTTAATGTAAAAAAAACAAAACATTAGTATTTCGAATTTTGTTCACATTTTCTGAACGATATTTTATGTAAGCAAAGAATGCAAACTGTTTGCCTGGCGTCAATATCGGGGACGAAATGTCCACCAGCAGCATCATCGATCCAGCGGTTGTAAAAACTCAACAACTATATCAGATTTAAGATTAGTTAGGTAAGACGCACGTTTTAAAGACTGTAATGATACCTGCAAATGAACACTTTCCGGTTTTTCGTGACGTAGGTTTCTTGTGTTGCTTTATTTATGAAAAAAGTAGGGATAACTTAAATTTTTTTACTTGCCGGTTGTCTCATTGCAGATCACACCATGACTCTTTATTTTTATCTACGCTTCAATGTCTCATTTGTTATTCATCATGAACAGTCATCACCAACATAAATTTCATGATAATTTTCAACATTTTGTTACAAACATTGTTTAACATTAACAAAGATGACGATGGGGGCTGTTTAACCTCCAGTGGCAAATTAAATGCACATTTAGGACACGAATATGCTAATGTTGTTTAATAATGAACCCTGATTTGTACTGAGCCGACAAGCTGTGCAAGATTTTTAAATCGTTAGTTCAAAAGATCTCTGAGCATAGGGTAACGATCCGCAGGAAGACATGTCACACTACCAAGACCCATAGCGGTTCGTTTACAAAGACAATGCGATACGCATACAATAAAAAAACTTGTTTCACCTTTTTTAGTTTGATCTCTTCAGCATGTTTAGTAAGGTGCATTATAAGAAACTGTCAATTTTCATCAATGTGTTTTATTTAAATGTTACCTCGTTTGTGTATCGTTGTCCATTGTTGTCTTATATCCTTTAGTTTGTTGATGCCAACTCTCTTAAACTTGTCATTAAAACTTTTCTCATATTGTTGCTATGTATAAAAATATATTTGATCAAGTATGTTCAGAAGCAAAATATAAAATAAGTTGTAAAATTATATCATTATGTTATTGTATGAATATTGTCATTTTTAAGCATGATATTTTACTGTCAAAATGTGTACATGAAATAGATTGAGGTTATCTAAAAACAGCATGTAACTTATAAAAGTATCTAAGGACAAAAAAGAGTATAGTCTTTCTGCTATAAATCCAATTTTGAAATATATAATTTGCGCCACTTTTTATCTTTAAAAGACATCAATAGCGCCAGAATTCGGAATTCATTTCTCTTAAATTACCTGTTTTGAATATCAATTAACCTATGTTTTTTACTGTTGCATATATATGTTTTCATCACATAAAGAAGAGTTGAGAAATAAGGTGACGTTGAACAACAAAAGAATATACCGCTATCGTTTATACCAATGAGCAAACATTAGTTTGATTAATTGGATTGTATCATATCTTCACAAGGCCAAAGTTAAATTGCCACTTATATTGAATGTCATTGATATGAACTTTCAAAATGTTTTTAAAATACTAATATTAATGGCTTCTATAAGGTCTAAGTTCATTGAGAGTCATTTGTACTTCAGTTGGGGTTGATTTCTGTAATTGTTTTTAAAAGAAAACAAGGTAAAAACTACGAGATATGTAAAAATGAATTTGAGAAAATTGATATAGGTGATATACAGGATTTAGGATGTAAAGTATAATTATAAATGGTCAAGGAAATAAGTCGAGAACTTATGAATTGTTTAAATTTTCATACTCTACTGAACAATATTTGTTACAAAATATACCTACTCGATATCGCAGTGCATATGCTAAATTAAGTTGTGGAGTAGCACCTTTAAAAATTGAAACTGGTCGTTACGAAAGATCAGATTTAGACAAAAGATTGAATTTGCTTCAATTGTGATAATATAGAAGATGAAAAACATGTATTGTCTATTATATGAAGATCTAAGACAGTTTTTATTTATTGATATAATTCATCAATATAATAATATGTTTTTAACTTTATCAGATGATGAAAAATTTATATTTTTATTCAGAAATGAAAATGTTTGTAGTTCTGTTGCCAAAACCTGCCATAATATTTATTGCGACGAAATAGTATTTTATATCGTATGTATCAATTTTTATCCTTGAATGTGCATGATGATATTGCACTTTTATGTTTTGTGTAAATAACAAAACTATGTTTTATTGATAATGTTAACTTATTTGTAGATTTGGTCTTGCGGATCATTTTTGCTTTTCACAAGTTTCTGTCTATCTATCATATTTGTCGAGATAATAGGTAAAAATGAAAAAAAATGGAAAATTCATTGTTCAAGAGCAATTACTCCTATAAAAAGTCGCCTGACAGTTTTGATGTCACTAGATATTATATAGACCTTTCTGCCCCCCACCCCTTTCAGATTTTTTCTATTTAGAGCGGTTTTCAAAATAATAGACAAAAATTGCATTTTACCCCTATGTTCTATTTTTAGGCGCGGTCATATTTTTTAAACTATATATTCCATTGATGATTGTGGCCAAGTTTAATTAAATTTGGTCCAGTAGTTTCAGGGGAGATGATCTTTGTAAAAGTTAACGGACGACAGACGCCAAGTGATTGGAAAAACTCACACTGGCCCTTCGGGTTAGGTGAGATAAAAAAAGGAGAGACCACGCAAATGGGTAATAAAAACTAAAGATTTAAGAAAGACAACACAAAACATAACAGGAAACGCAAGCCCTAGAATATCGTATAAACTTTTGAAACATGCTCCACATGCAGGTGCTGATAAAATATTGGTTAATTGAAATTAAAGGTTCATACTGAAGAAATTGAAATTATCATCTTTGTTGTCGTACAATGTTTTGTTCTCGACTAACCGTCACTGTTAATTTCTAGAAGTAATTCAAGATTTGACGCAGCTACAACTCTAACTTTCTTCTTTTCATATAAACGACTTCATCAAAGTTTACAATACTTACATGAATAAGTAGGTTTATGTCTTGTTTGCACTGAATTAATATTTCTTTTAGTTCGTTTTGACAATTTGTCACATTTTTGGCTTTTAAAGTCTTAAGTTCTTCTTTAATTTGGTCACTGTATTGACTGCCTACTAGCCTTGCAAGTCCATAAACAGCTCCCTCAATTTTTGTCCATTTACGCTTGAACTCCTCAGTAGGTAAACATTTGGAATTTGCTAAATGAAATATCTCATTGCGGGAATCTTTTATGTTTTTCGTCCAGTCCAAAATAGATGACCTTTCAACATTATCCTTTACTCTTTCAGGTGTACATGTACAAATAAGGAGACAGTTAGCTAATGTCAAATCTAGATTCTCGAGGGAAGCATCTTCCCGAACTGATATCTTGTTAAAACAATATATTTTGTTATTTTTCACATGTGTATGTTCTTTATTCATTTGCATGCCTGTATTAAACATTAGACGGAACTGGTCACCTGTAAGCATGCTTTCCGAATTGTTATTTTCATCATTTGAGCATTTGCAACATTTTTTGCTGTTATGCCAAGCATGGAACAACATATGCATGTTACTTTTCAAATAGAATATAAAGTTTTCTTCACTTTTTAGCAATTTACAACTAATGATTTGTCGTATAACGTTCATTGCAATATTTACAATAAGCAATACAAGTTTGCATAGGTTTTCTTCGTCCTGGTTCATTGTTATAATATTACGTTAATTCTCGAGCTTTACTCAAACTATATTCCTAAAAGAGAATATGACAGCTGATCATTATTTGGATTTAAATATTACATTCCAAAACATTTTTTTAGTGTTCTTAGTGTCTTTTTGTTGTGGGGATGTATAAGTACCCTGCCACGTCCACTCTGTGTTTTTGTTAGATATATTTCTGCTTTGTACCTATCTGATGAGTTAAGCCCTTTTCAACTGATTTTTATAGATTGTTCTTATGTTGTACTGTTACACCACTGTCCCAGGTTAGGGGAGTTGGGGGAGGGGGATGGGGGGGGGGGGGTGGGGGAGGTTGGACCCTTCAAAATAGTTTAACCCCGCCACATTCTATATGTGCCTGTCCCAAGTCAGGAGCCTGTAATTTAGTGGTTGTTGTTTATTGCTGTTTCTTATATTTGTTTTTCGTTTATTGTTTTGTATAGTTTGTTCTTGTGTTGTGCCGTTGCACCACTGTCCAAGCTTAGATGAGGGTTGGAGCCAGCAAACTAGTTTAACCCGCCACATTCTATATGTACCTGTCCCAAGTCAGGAGCCTGTAATTCAGTGGTTGTCGTTTGTTGCTGTATATCATATCTGTTTTTTGTTCATTATTTTGTAGATAAATCAGGCCGTTAGTTTTCTCGTTTGTTTTACATTTGTCATTTCGGGGCCTTTTATAGCTGACTATGCGGTATGGGTTTTACTCATTGTTGAAGGCCGTACGGTGACCTATAGTTGTTAATATCTGTGTCAATTTGGTCTCTTGTGGAGAGTTGTTTCATTGGCAATCATACCACATCTTCTTATTTTTATAAATTTATAGTTTTGTAAATCCATCAAGCAATTTTTACACTACCCTATTGGATGAATCATTTAGGTTCTTTTGCTTTTAAAGGGACCCAAACGAACATGCATTGATTGTCGTACTTAATAAAGGCGATGTTCCCGAAACACACGTGTAACGCGCAATGAAAAGCACAGGGCGTCCATATTTTCACTGGATTATTTTCAACTCAGGATTTCCAATTATGTCTTTTCTTAAGATTAAATACTACAAAATCAAATACAGGTAGTTTATGATCGATGACGTCATAAAATATTCAGTTAGGACGTCATGTAAAAGGCAATTAAATGCGGTTCTTTTGAGAAAAATGCTGAGACATTGGTCAATCTCCAACTAATTTTGGACATGCATAATCTACTTTGATATTTGTCTATATGGATAACATCTCTCGTGAAAATAATCTTTATGTATTTATTCATTTTTTTCCAATAATAGTTGGAATGCTATGCTATATAATGGTAATTATGTTACAATCAATACCCATTTTTATAGTATGACTTTTGCAAGATACAATTTTCCTCGACGCTGACAAATTGAAAAAGCTTGATTAAATGTTTTCAATTATTATGTGAAAATAATAAAGTTGAACACATAACTGTAGAAAATTCGCAGTTTTTTGTACAGTGTATCTGAGCTGATATTGAAATAATTGATCGTAACCGGAAAGTTCAAAAATAGTTTCTTTCGATTTCTTTGACTTAATTGTCACTGTCAAAAGTGCTTAAAAATATTAAAATGTACAGATCAAAGCTGTATTTATAACTTTGGGGTTTAAAAATGTTTATAGATTTAGATGATTTCCTTTTTTTTCAATTGTGAACTTTTCATTTCTATGTAGTAACATTCCAGAAGCGCCTGTATATAGAGTATGCATGTCCTATCATTTTTTACTAAATAGAGGGCTGCTGCTATTACACCAAGGATTCCATAAGGTTAGGTTGAGGTCATCAATTCGAAAATTTTATGAACGCCACCATGGGTTGGTTGACTGTTGTGGAATATCTTATTCACAGATGGCTATAAATACGTTCCAATTGTGATGACCACAATCCATTCATCTGTTCTTCGAACGTGACATCTTAAATTAGATTTATCGCCAAAATTGTACTTACATAACCAACACGAATGGGTGCAACATGTCGAGCAGGATCTGCTTACCCTTCCGGAGCACCTCAGACCAACCCCGGTTTGGATGTGGTTTTTGTTGCTTTTACGTCTTTAGTTTTCTATGTTGTTTATTGTAGACTGCTGTTTGTCTCTTGGTCGATTTTCGTTTTTTGCCATGGCAGTGTTATTTCGTTTTCGACAAATGAGATTGAGTATTCAAATGGTATTTTCTCTCTTTAATAGATAGTTCAAAATGACAATTCTGATACAACTGACAAACGACGCGAATTTATTGTTCTTATGAATAAAGAGGGCATTCCTAACCCAAAATGAAAGAACTGATTTTATTTTGGTACAAAAGTACATTCAATACACAACTTTAAGAATTTGTAAGTTGCATCAAAATTGCCGTCAATATGTATATTGTCTATAAAAGAAACAAATATATCGCTTTGATTTCCTCCTAGTACCACCTTTGCCTAGAGTGTGAAAGATCATCGATGTAAATCACAGTCGGTTCAAAACGTTGTTTCTGTTCTCTACTAAGCATTCCACATTCAGCACAGTGGGAAAAGACTGGTTTACTCAAGTGGTACGGGTAAGTGAATATTTATCTCTGCTGTTTAATACCTAGCGCTCTACCATGTTACACATTTGAGTCTACTCATCAGCGTAGCACAGCCAGAATTGTTTCCGTTATTCTGGTTTTTTTTAATTTCCTCTACAGGGAAAGTATGTAGTACATAATAATCCATGCATAATTAACATGAACCAACCATTCTTGTATTTTAATCTAAATTTTCTGCAGAAATTTCTTTAATAAAACTAAACTAAAATTTGTGAGATCACATTTTGCGATTCAATAAATAAGCAGAAATCAAAATTTTGTCAGCAAAAAATATATTGTAATGATGACTAGTCATAGTTTTCCTAACATAAAACTAAGTCCAATATACAAACTCTTTGCATGTCATTAAATGCAGATGACAACGGATAATTTAAAAAATATGTCAGAGTGTCTTATTTCATGAAAAGTAACAAATAGAATCCTTATAATTCTTTTAAAATATACAGAACCATTCTAAGAACGAAGATATTCATACGAAATCGCCTTAGCGGGAAAATGCAATTAAAGAGTTAGCAATTTGTGTATAGGACAGATATATTTGATCTGAAATGACAAAACGTAGAGAATATTTCTTTTTGATTATACAGAAAACTGTTATATATTATACTAGGCCATGTAAAATTAAAAAAAAGAAAATTCCATAAAAACTGACCAAATTAAACGTGAGACTTTATCAACGAACGGAACGAATGGAAAACAATGGTCATATGACTTGGAACAGGCATTTTCCGATGAAAATATTAAGTTGAACCTAGTTTAATAGTTGATAAAACCTCCTCTTGTTTGTGCATACATATTAAGGAATATGGTCCGTTTCTATTTATCAAAATTTAAAAAAAAAAAACAGAAAAAAACATGCAAAGGCACATTCTAATATCGTTTTATATGTATTAGATGTGAACTTCTCATATCTGATGGGCGTCAGCCCCGAAGATATTAGACGATAACATCTGATTTACATAAAAGTAATAAAATAAATATTTTCTCTTTTCTCTTGTTCTGTTTGTAGCAATTAGTTTTGATAAAACAGGAAAAGTGTCATTATCTCAAATCTTCCAGATGCAGTAACACTTTCAGAAGATGTTTTGTAGTTATGGATTTGGAATTAAATCATAATTGTGTCTATTTTTCTGTCATCCAAAATGAAACAATATGAACCGCTGTACTATCTTGTCATTTTCTGGTTGAATTGCCAAAATCTGAGCTTTTTGCTGATAAATGATAACTCTTCTATATAAGTATTGAAAAAGTATATTTCTCAAAAACTGAAACAAAATATACATATATCTAACCTTCCTTTGATTATTTCCTCGAGATAATTTATTGTATAATAGGGTTAAGTTTCATAAAATGTTTACGGAAATAAACTGTAGCAACACTGAAAATCCTAGATATTTTTATATGATAACAAATAAAATTGTTGGTTTTAAATAGCTATGTATTCATGCAAATAAATTCTTGCCGAAAGGATTTTTTACATATTTTTAAATGGATTAATCTATGAATGTATGTAATTTTGATGAATATGCTTATATATATTTAATTTCTTTAATGCACATCGTTGCTGCGCTTATATAGTACTTGCTATTCAAAATGTAAGCATCAAATTCAATTGCTGTGCTTATGTAGTACTTACTATTCAAAATATAAGCATCAAATTCAATTGCATAAAAATAAAAGACGCAACAATGATCATACCTGTTTGTATCAGATGAAATTCTTATTGATGAAAAACTTGTGTCAAGAAACTAATGTGTATACACCTGCCTATTGTCGAAGACTGTGTCTTTACCTCTATATGTCATTTGATATTTTTGTCGTTTGGTTGCTGTTCTTCTCGTAATTCTAAGTATCGAAAAACAGAAAGAACGCATACATATTATAAATCTTAACTGTTGAGCTCTTGACCAAACATGAACTCATATTGTTCAGTAGTATTTGGGAAATGTGTGACGAAAATATTAAAGCATTGAAAACTTCAAAGCATCGACCGATAGAAAGAATATATGCGACAGATCCAAAAAGTTCTTAAAAGAGGGACGAAAGATACCAGAGGGACAGTCAAACTCATAGATCGAAAACAAACTGACAACGCCATGGCCAAAAATAAAAAGACAAACAGACAAATAATAGTACAGATGACACAACATAGAAAACTAAAGACTAAGCAACACGAACCCCACCAAAAACTGGGGGTAATCTCAGGTGCTCCGGAAAGGTAAGCAGATCCTGCTCCACATGTGGCACCCGTCGTGTTGCTTATGTTATTACAAATCCGGTAAATAGTCTAATTCGGTAAGTCACATTCGCGAAAAGGGAGGGTATTGTAGTTACGACATAAGGAACATATCCGATATCATCTGTGAAACGGTTATTCCATAACGGTCAACCAACTCGTGATGGTGTCCGTAAAATTTACGAAGGGATGACCTCAACTTCACCATTTGGAACTCTTGGTTTAATAGCTTCCTTGTGAGCAGCAATCCTCTATCAAGCAAATCATGATAGGAAACACAAGCCCGGAAATATCGTATCAATTGGGAGATATATACTCCGTATGCAGGCGCTGCTGGAATGTTGCTACATAGAAATGGAAAGTTCACAATTGGGAAGCTGAAATCATCTCTTTTGTCGTAAAGTTTTGTTATCAACTTAAACGTTACAACACGTCACTGTCAAGTTCCAAATTAAATATGAAGTCATTCTTTTCAATTATTTCTTAGACTTTATAAAGTGTGATGAAAATATTGTTATAAAAAGGGACAATGCAATATAGCCCCATATCCTAGAGTGGGTATATAATAGTTTCATATCATAAATGATGATTTCTTCACGTTTAAGCCAAATTAAATTACATTTTAGATTCTTTTCCTTCGTTTCTGTTTTTCTTCAAATTAATATTTTACAAAATTTCCTTTCCGGACAGGGTCATTTCAACATATTTTCCCCTCCTAGAGTCGAGATATAACATATATAAAATACAACTCTCAGGAAATATATTCATAACGCAGCTGTCAAAACGAAGAACAGCCAAAAAAAAAGAATGTTAACTTAATGTATTGATAACTTTGAAGTGCTGTCCTATATGCATTCAATAAATATATCCCTTCTCTTAAAATTAATTGAAATTTTGTGATATATAACAATTATACGTTTTTGTAATACTTAAAAAGGATGATCTTGAAATAATAATAAAAAAATTGTTTCAACATCCTCAATCAATATGTAACAATAATAAAAATGCAAAAGATTCATTTCTGAAAAGTCACAGGTTTTCAATAAAGATAATTACGCTGAATTGGAAAAAAAAGATCTATCAATGTGTTAAACAATATATGTTTCAAGTGGAGATATTCACACTTGTGTCACTTTCAAAAATTTCTTGAATCATTTCCAAAATTCACAGCATTTCAGCAAAGGGTAGTATTAGGGTATAATTTAAAAAAAGGAATAAATTATATTTTCAAAAATGTAGTTTATATCAAATTAGAAAAAATATATACTAAAATTGAGATGGAAATGGGGAATGTGTCAAAGAGACAACAACCCGACCAATGGGCAGAAAACAGCCGAAGGCCACCAATGGGTCTTCAACACAGCGAGAAAATCCCGCACCCGGAGGCGAGCTTCAGCTGGCCCCTAAACAAAATATGTACTAGTTCAGTGAAAGTGGACGTCATACTTAACTCCAAAACATCTAAATGCACTAAAACTAAAAAAACATATTTGACTAACAAAGGCCAGAGGCTCCTGACTTGGGACAGGCGCAAAAATGCGGCGGGGTTAAACATGTTTTGTGAGATCTCAACCTTCCCCCTATACCCCTAGCCGATGTAGAATAAACAAACACACAGCAATACGCACAGTAAAACTCAGTTCAAAAGAAGGCCGAGTCCGATGTCAGAATAGGTAACAAAAGAAACTAAGCAAAATGACAATGATAAACAAATTAACAAAGGACTACTAGCAGTTACTGACATGCCAGCTCCAGACCTCAATTAAACTGATTAAAGATTATGTCGTCATCATATGAAAATCAAGCACAATCCCTCCAGTTAGGGGTTTAGTATCATACCATTATATAAATAACACATAGCTGAGAGGGTGATAGAGCAGATTGTTACCCCGAGAAAACAATGTCAACTGATGCGAAGCCAAGGTTAACAATGTCTTTTCGAGGGGTAACAATCTTCTCTATCACCCTCTCATATATGTGTTATTTAATTTATTATACTGAATGTTCTGTTATGAGTGTCTATTGAGTTTCAAATTAAAAGAAATACACTATGACGTCTTCTACATAACAACCATCCGTATTCAATAAAGCGCACATTTGATCAAGCGTCTCCGTGAAGGGTAATAGAGTAAATTGTCTCCCTCGTATCAAACCAATCAAAGTCTGGCATTTTGACATGAAGTATAATAACATAAAATATATGAGAAGAACATAACCCGTATCATGCCAACAACTGGTTTTAGAATAAATGTGTTTATTTCCGATGCAAAGACTCTATGAGTGAATCAATATTAATACCAAATAAAATTGAGAATGGAAATGGGGAATGTGTCAAAGAGACAACAACCCGACCATAGAGCAGACAACAGCTGAAGGCCACCAATGGGTCTTCAATGCAGCGAGAAACTCCCGCACCCGGAGGCGTCCTTCAGCTGGCCCCCAAAACAAATAAGTATACTAGTTCAGTGATAACGGACGTCATGCTAAACTCCAAATTATACACAGGAAACTAAAATTAAAAATGATACAAGATTAACAAAGGCCAGAGGCTCCTGACTTGGGACAGGCGCAAAAAATGTGGCGGGGTTAAACATGTTTTTTGAGATCTCAACCTTCCCCTATACCTCTAGCCAATGTAGAAAAAACAAACGCACAACAGTACGCACAGTAAAACTCAGTATAAGAGAAGTCCGAGTCCGATGTCAGAATAGGAAACAAAAGAAAATAAACAAAATGACAATAATACATAAATAACAACAGACTACAAGCAGTTACTGACATGCCAGCTCCAGACCTCAATTAAATTGATTGAAAGATTATGTCATCATATGAATATCAGGCACAATCCCTCCTGTTAGGGGTTTAGTATTATACCGTCATAAGATATATGAGAAGAACATAACCCGTTTCATCCCAACAACTGGTTTTAGAATAAATGTGTTAATTCCGATGCAAAGACCCTATAAGTGAATCAATATTAACGCCAAAATATGCAATCTTTAATGACCTGACAACAGTATCGTAACTATATCCCTTCTTAATAAGTCTGTTTAAAGGTTTTGTTAGCTTTTGATGTGAATGCCGACATTTTTGTGCTTTGTATAGGATATTACCATAAAAGATTGGATGTGAAATACCTGAACGTATAAGATGTCTGCATGTTGATTTATATTTACGAATGATGTCCTTATACCGATGATAAAATTTAGTAAATGTTTTGACTAGTTTGTGATATTGAAAACCCTGGTGTAATAATTTTTCAGTAATACAGAGATTTCTTTCGTTGAAATCAAATACATTGTTACATACACGAGCGAATCGATCAAGTTGAGATATATAAACACCAAAAGATGGCGTCAAGGGAACGTCTAAAAATGGATAAATAATTAACAATAGGAAATGAAAAATCATCTCTTTTATCATAAATTTTGGTATTAAGCTTCCCGTTAAAGAAATAGATATCAAGATCCAGGAAAGGGCAGTGTTCATTGTTAGTATTAGCTTTATTTAAAGTCAGTTCGGCAGGATAAATCTCTTTAGTGTACATACTGAAGTCGTCATTATTGAAAGCCAATATATCATCCAAATATCTAAAAGTGTTATTAAAAATCTGTATCAGATGTTGTTTCGATGGTCTTTGCTGATTTTAGTCATAAATTGTAACTCATAACAATACAGAAACAGGTCCGCAATAAGTGGTGCACAGTTAGTCCCCATTGGAATTCCGATAACTTGACGATATACGGAATCTCCATAGTGAAAAAAAAAGGTTATCTAATAAAAATTCAAGGGCAGTTATAGCAACAAAGCAGGTCCAATTGGCATAGTTCTTTTGTTTGTTGTTACTAAAAAATTACCTAAAAGAGTTTGAACATATATATTCGCATTCTGACTTTTTAAATGCCCATTTAATTAGGTGTGTGAATTTTTTCTTAATAAGATAGTGAGGCAAAGTGGTATATAGGGTAGAAAAATCAAAACTTTGAACAGATTCGAAATCACCAATATAAGCATGCAATTTATCAAGTACTTCCGACGAATTTTTGACACTCCAAAAGTAATTAATTCCACTATTTTCAAAGGCCTTATTTGAACAATTTATTACCAGGTTTTTGATGGCACCAAGTGTACTAGTTTAGTAGTAGAACAATGGCTTGAAGACGAAATAAATCTATATTTGTAAGGTGTTTTGTGCAGCTTCGGAAGCCAGTTCATAGTTGGAACTTTCATTGTATTTGGTTCTGCTTGTAAAGAGGTAGCTAAAAATTTATGTTTGTTACAAATGTTATTTTTTGAAAATGGAGTCAGATGGAATGTTGGTGAATTCGTGATTTCCTTTTGCAGCACCTCAATGTAAAATTTACAATAATGATATTATTAGCAGCCTTATCAGCCGGGACAAAAACAAATTCCTTGGCGAGTTCTTTTAACTTATGTTTGATACGAGAAATAGGACTATTATGGTGGTTGTTAGGAGTAAAATGTTCTTTAAAATGTTTTATACGAATATCAACTATGTTCATTACTGAATTAAAAAAAGAATCGAAGGATTTTTTTTGTCAGCTTTTTCTCGTTTTATCCATTTCGAGCAGTAAGTACGGAGTGAGTCGTGGGTGATGTTACGACACTCATTCCAATTAATAACTGACGGGAGACGATATTTAGGTCCTTTTCTGAGGAATGATTTCAACTCTTGGTCATGAACGATGGTAAGGTCTCCTGTTATAACATAAGAACTGGGACCATAAATGTATTCGGAATTATTGCAATTTCATGACGTAGGTGTACAAATAATACATACTTTCCCGTAAGTTGGAAAATGTACGGATGGATGGATGGATGGATGTGTATGTATATATGTATGTATGCATGATTTCTGTCTGTCTGTCTGTCTGTCTGTCTATATGTATGGTGTAGGTAGGTAAGTAGGTATGTATGGTCTAGCATTTATCTGATTTTATCTGAATTTAACTGAGAATAAAATAGTCACTTGTTTATGCAGAACCTTCCAAAAGACAAAAAGAAAAAGCGTCTTTCAATGTCCTTAAAAAATTACTTTCAGATATATCAATTATGTTCTGTCACTCAATAACACTCTTTTCAATTAGTGCTTACGCCTCATATAGGACATGTAAAAGGTCTACTTCATATATTGACCCTACAACAAACGTGATGATTTCAACTTCCCAATTGTTAGTTTTCCATGGTGTTTACATTTCTCAGTTAAAACGTTACGCTCGTGTATGTTCACACTATCTAGACTTCATTAACAGGGTGTGTTACTTGCACACAAACTGCCCCGACACAGTTATGAGAAAGAACGACGAATATCGACACTGCATACTTATTACGGTCAACATTACGAATTAGTTGACCGATAAGATGTGTCGGTGTCTCAACTTATTAGCGACATGATTTCTCGGTCGTTGGTCTTTAGATACCAGTTAAGTCGTCTAACCTGTATTTTAAGCAATTCTTATTCTCGATTGTGACATTTTGACTGAGTGGAAATTCTTCATATGGCGAGTGGTGCTTGAATAGAAGGAGAGATGCACCCGTTTTCTCTCCTTTTAGAGTTCATGTGATTCCCACCGTGGTTGTTTTTATCTTTATTTTTCTCTTCCTTATCGATTTAGATGGTTTGAACATCTGTAAACTACTATCGCGATAATTTAGAAAAAGATGAAAAAAGATATGAATAAAACACACAGCTTTGTGTTTAAAGTTATAGAAAAATACATGTAGGAGTACATAAAGGTTAATATATTTGCAAAAGCACTGACAAAAAGAAATGTTTGTAGAAAAATACAATCAAACTTACCTTCCTTTCAGTATAACCGCAAATGTACAATATTATAAAATAATGTTATGTTTCATTGATTGTTATATTAATTGTTTACGGAAATCCGTGACTTTTTATAAAATAATGATGACGTTTCTGTTTATAAATAGTAATGCACTCTAGGAGGCTGCGGATTGTATAACATTTTTAATTTTTAGAAAGAAAAGTTTATGAGAAAAGTATGAGAACATGTGTTTTGCCTTTAAATGCGTAAATAAAAAGACTTCGTATTTATCTTGCAACTACCATCCTGGGCAGGTTTACTTTGCGTTACTTTGTCAAATATTAATATATTCTATACAACATGCTTTCTAAAGGGAATGTAATATAGTGATTAGAGAATTCGCATGTCTGTTTGTTCGTCCGTTTTTCTGTCTGTCGCATTTTTGTATCAGTAATTGCTCCTGAACTGCTTGACAGAATTTTGTGAAACTTTCACATAATTTTGTATCTTCCACATCTTCATATCCCGTTATTACAATTCATCGAAAAAAAAATCACAATTTTAACCATATAATTCTAATTTGCACCTTTAATTATTTTTTTTAGGTCAGACTAATCTCTGAGGCTCCTTGTACCTAAGCACAGATTTTGCCATTGCTTTCTTTGTGGTATTCATTTAATATCTGCAACTCCTTTAGGCCCATTATTACAGTTTATTCAAACATGTTCAAAATCTTAACCATGTAATCCTATTGTGCATCTACATTTTTGTACTTTGTTTAGAACATTGTCATGGTTTCCTTCAGCAATCATGTGAACATTATAGTACACATTTATATCAAAGTTGATGAAATTTTCTATAAAAAATTTTCACCATTTAATGCCATTTTGATTGCAACTTTTTTTTGGCTTTTGATTCTTAATTATTTTTGTGGTTTCTCCTAACCAAAACATAGACTTGTCAAGAAGTAGGAGGTTATAATTTTGTAAGCGTTGTTCACATTTCGTTTAATACACTGTGCATTCATTTTATATTCGTGATGTACTAATTTTCCTTCATTTCGTAGAAACAGGTGAACAATGAATTGTAGTAATCTACAAAATAGACATTTTTCTTAAGACTTTAGTAAAGAATTTCTTAAAGCAACGAAATCAACTGTGTACGAAAATAAAATTTAAACTCAATCCACAAAAATCAGTACCCACGAAAATAAATAAATCCATACTTAGTTTAATCTTGAGAACTTTTCACATTGTATTTCAAATTGAAAAAAAACAACTTATAGCCTTTTTCATTTTTAATCATTGTATGAAATTCTATCTCATATCAAATATTTCAATATCGGCATGTTTATGGCTTCATACTGCTATCACAACAATAGGTTATACAATAAGGAGTCCAGATTATATCATACAATTCATTATCAATGAAATAAACATTACTTTTAGAGAGTTGATTTAAAGTATTTTACTTATGTTTTGCAATACAGTAGCTTCTTATTGGATCATACATCCTCCTTTTAGTTAGCCCTGTAGTCAGCACTTTTGTGACTGACATGCATTATCATTGATACGGTCATAGATATAAATTATCTGTTTATAAGATTTGACTTTTTGAAATACTAAGGATTGTTTACCTCAGGAAGAGATTACCATAGCTGTATTTCGTCAAACGGAATTGTTGGTCCCCAATGCTCTTCAACTTCGTTCTTTATTTTGCCCTTTTAATCTTTTTTTATTTGAGTGTCACTGATGAGTCTTTTGTAGACAAAACGCGCGTCTGATGTAGAAAAGGAGTAGGGGCATTAAGGCCCGGTTTTGGCCCAAGAAAATAAAATGTTTGACAATTATTTCAAATTGGCACATAATGTTTGGAAATGCATAGAGTGAAGAAATATAAATGAAAAACATTAGATTGTTTATATGATGACGTCACAGTTACGTCATAATATGTACCGTTTTCATGAAAAAGATGAAAAATGCAGAAGTTGTGCAATTTCCATCGTTATTTCCATTACGGAAACATCGTGCGCAGCCAAGAAACAACAAAATAATTTAATTGTGT
Source organism: Mytilus californianus (assembly GCF_021869535.1). Lineage (NCBI taxonomy): Eukaryota > Metazoa > Mollusca > Bivalvia > Mytilida > Mytilidae > Mytilus > Mytilus californianus. Next base: position 446,373 of record NW_026262667.1, read on the forward strand.
CTTCGAGTCTCGGGTCCAATACAGCTAACCTCGAATCTATCACAGGGCCAATACAGAAACAGCCAGTTAATAACACTATATAATTAAACAAGAATACAAAAAATATAAGTATCAAATTTTTCCAATACCCGTGCCGTTAAAAAATAATGCAATAAAATAATTGATATATGCAGATTTGTTAATCTTTGTCCAACAAAATATATTTTTATTAAGAAAACTAATCAGTAGATGGCAAACTAGAAGTTACCTATATTGAGACAATTATTATTTTGTTTTCCGAAAATCTCTGTAAAATCACATGCACATCGGTATATCACGATCTAAAAAATATCTTAGTTTTAATCACAAAAGAGCAGTAGGAATTAAGAAATATATAAATGCATGGATGCTGATTAATCAAACAAAGCTGCACTTGAACAAAAAATTGTAGTAATCCGTGCCAATTTTATTCTAAACAAATGTAGGTTTGCATGGTCCAATTTATAAATGATACAAAATAAAAAAATATAACAAATGTACCAAACTCCAAAGCAAATTAAAAAGAATGAAAGTCAATAAAAACTGACAAAATCGCTATCAATCAATCGTACAAGTGAAAAGCAACTGCCATGTTTCTGACTTTGTACAGGCATTGTCCGAAGAAAATGGTGGGTTTAACCTGGTTTTATATAGCTAGCTAAACCTCCGACTTGTATGACAGTTGTTTATAGTTCCGTTATATTGACAAAAGTGAGTAAGCAACCCAAACAGACATAATAGGTTAATGTGACAATGAATGGGATCCACCCGTCAAAACTGTGTAAACACACAATCCAGACATTCAACACATGTAATGTAGTCTTAAATTAGCCAATTTAAAATAAATATGCATTGGATCCGAGGTTTGACAGTTTAAGGAAAACGTTTTGGAAAATCCGTATTTTTGCCTTATTCAATTTACAAAAAAACGTTATATACATGTAATGCAAGTTTCATAAATTAAAAAGATAATTGTCTGTATCCGGTCTAGATTTCCTGGTAAACAACTTTGACAAAAAAGTTTAAAAACCGGATACGGGACGAGAGTAAGGACGCCCAGACGCTCCGTGCTTCGATCAATGTAACCACAATATTTGTTTCTCTGCACAATAAAAGCTGACACTATTTGATTCAGAAATTTTAGATTGACTAATTTGCTGAACGTCACAGAAAAAAAAACACGGCTTCATATGAAGCATACATTCATACTTATTATCAAAGTTTAACGTTTTGCAGATCTTTTTAATTGCACATTAACCTGGAATATTAAACTGTACATCAAAAAGTTTTAAAAATGTGGATTTTAACGATGTGGATATAAAATGTATTTTGCAACAACTTTATGCAATTAATTTTTATTTTAATGAAAGTATCAGATTGAAGCATGACGCAAGCCAACTTAAGGAAAAGACTCTTTCCTGTCAAGGTTCTTATGATAAAACTTTAGTCATCCTTGATAAAGATTTACATTGACATTATGATTTTTGTCATTGATACAGAACATCTGTGTCCAAGATGACCACGGATATTTTACACTAATTGTTGACTCCACGATCCCATCACAAAATTGTTTCCGGAATTGTACTTGCCATCAACAACTCGATTCCAGGTATTCAGGGATGTAGTAATATCAGTTAACCGTTCCGGAGGGCTTTCTCGTGCTTTTTCATGGGATGGTATTGCTTCTATGGATTATGAACCGGTTATTTTTTTATCGTTTCATGTTTTTCATAGCCGCGTGGTTTCTTCGTTCACTTTTTCAACAATTTATGTATTCTAATGTTATCACTTTCACCAGGATTATACTCCTACCGTATTGCTGGTCGTGGTGGTCTTAAACCTGCCCAGTGTCCAGTTGGTACAAGCAAAAACAAATCAAACCATTTACAGTAAAAGCTGCTATAAAGGTTACCTCTAGGAGGTTTTGTAAGCCAACCCTCTGTTTGTCCAACAAAAGTAGTATATATTCGTTTGAACCTCAAATCACTTGTCGCCTATCTCATTAGTCCAGTCTTCTCTGGTCCCTACAGTGACTTTTATATACAAGTTTTACTGCACAATATTTTACTATATGCATAATCGGGCATGCACACTTATGTGTACGATTTTCAAAATATTTAATATGTGACAATGTGTAAATTATAAAGCAAGAGGTGTAAGGATAAAATTAAGGTTCTAAAACTAAACAAAATGAAATGTATTTTAACATTATATAAATAGTATTCATTTAATAGTCCATACAAATAACAATTTAAAAATTGTACTACAGTTTGAAAAAAATATGAAATTTCTAATATGATGTTATTGTGCGCATCACAAGAAGGTCATTTGCATTTTAAAAAATAACACTTAGACCTACATAATGAGTTTAGCTGTAATTAATAAGAAGCTATAATTCAATACAAAATAATATTTAAAGCAGATTGAAGCAACATATTTGATGTTAATGGGATGGTGCAAAATAGTTTTTTTCCAGTTTTCACTGAAAGGTTTGAGTGATAAATACTAATAGGTCAATACAATTCAATAAATTACAGTTGACAATCTGACATACTCCAGCATGGAGTCTTAAATGTGTTGTTGTAAAATATTGACTACATTTACACTGCACTGCTCTATATCTATAAAGAGGAGTCATGATCAGATTTAATTACCCCTTAAGCTCCATGTAAATTATTCAAACATTATGTACAAAGTAATTGTAACCTCAACGCAAAATTGTTCTAAAATTATGACTATAGTATTTTTATTTCAATATAAATAACAATTTAAAAAATCTACTTCAGTGCAACAAAATACGTGTCACAAGCATGTCATTCGCAGTTTGAAACTTCGTACTTTATTTGGCATGTCAGATTTTTTATTCAAGAGTCACTAATGAGTCTTTTGTATGCAAAACGCGCGCGTCTGGCCTACAAAATAATTAGCCTAGTAACTTTGGTTAGTTTTTTCTTCTCTTGACTACATATCTAGTCTTGATAGACAAATAAGAATCCACAATTTAATACATAAGAATATTTGATGCAGATGCAGATGACAGCAAAATAGTCGATGCTAACAAGAAAACTCCAAAACAAAAGTGGTACCCAGTTTATCAGTTTTCACCTCAGGGTTTTGATAGATAACTTTAATATGTTTAGAGAAAGTTAATCAATGAAAATTGACAGTCTGATATTGTCTTTCGAACATCACAAAACGCATTGCTATATATGTACATAAACGTAATTTACTCCGGCTATTTACCCACAGACTGGTACCATCCAATATTCTCTTTTTGTCAAATACTATTACTTCTGTGCTCATTTCTTATTTATGTAAATGCAATCACAGAAAATCATCAGAATTCTTGTAAGAAGTGTTAACAATCATCTCTTCTTTTATTCAGTTAAATTAATAAATTAACAAACAATACTGTCTCCATTTAAAACATTTTGGATTAATCATATGATATTGAATCATAAATATTACTCATAAATAGCTGAAGCATTTTATTTGACTAAGATATGCATGATGTAATGTCTTAAAATGTAAGTGTCCTCCTCAAAGTCTGGACGATAACGTTGTCAGTGTTGCATGCGCAAGCTCGGCTACATTACCAGCACATCCCCAGTGCAGGGTTACACCAGCTCCACTATGACCGTAATTGTGTATAACCTGAGAAAGACATTTGTCCAAATAATAATAAATATGATATTAGACATCAAAACAGTATTTTGTTTAGCATTTGTTTCTGAATTCATATTTGTGATACTTTTATGCAATTAGAATTAGATAAAGTAACCTGAATTTATATCTTTAAAAGAATAATCTTGTAAAAATACACATAAAACAATAATAATTTCTGCTGCAGTATATGAAAAAAATTACCATACATCCGGAACTTCCTCTTTGTTCGTCTAGTTCTAATCGTACTTTAGTTCTTCCAGGTCGAAGTCCAACCCAATCACCAATTTTCTGTGCATTCTATACAGTAAAAGACAAAATATTGGTGATTATAATGAATTGAAGAATTTTCTCACAGCTAGTGTAAATATTTTAAGTATTGATCTAGGAATTTTATATCTTACAAAGATCCAAAAATGATGTTCGATGTTTAAGGTCAACAGATAGGCAGACATACTGATATTAGGAAGTCAGTAGCTGTTATATCATATCATATTAACTTAATAATTCAATTTATCTACTGTGATGTGTAAGACGAAGCAAAACAAACAGTTTATCATTCATTAGTTATAAATCGCTTTGCACAAGGTCATGTTTTTCTCTGACTGTTTATGACGTATTTACACTAAATCCATTGGATGTTGGATGTGTACGGATTGATAATTAAGTCTCAGATGCATGATTTTTTTTATTAGTTGCTAGTGGCTTTGAACTAGCTGTCAGTAACTGCGAGTACTCTCAGATCTGTACTTAGTGTCTTTTTGTTGTTTGGATGTACAAGTACCCGGCCACGTCCACTTGTATTTGTAGTATTTGTACTTTTATCTATCTGATGAGTTAAGCCTCTTTCAACTGATTTTTATAGTTCGTTCTTATGTTGTACTGTTACACCACTGTCCCAGGTTAGGGGGAGGGTTGGGATCCCGCTAACATGTTTAACCCCGCCACATTCTGTATGTATGTGCCTGTCCCAAGCCAGGAGCCTGTAATTCAGTGGTTGTCGTTTGTTTATGTGTTACATATTCGTTGTTCGTTCATTTTTTTTGTACATAAATTAGGCCGTTAGTTTTCTCGTTTGAAGTGTTTTACATTGTCATTTCGGGGCCTTTTATAGCTGACTGTGCGGTATGGGCTTTGCTCATTGTTGAAGGCCGTACGGTGACCTATAGTTGTTAATTTCTGTGTCATTTGGTCTCTTGTGGAGAGTTGTCTCATTGGCAATCATACCACATCTTCTTTTTTATATTGTACTATCTTTCAGTAACTACGAGTTATATAATATTCAACTTTATAACGTGCTTTGCGTCTATTGGTTTTCATGTTAGTTTTTCTTTATGTTTCGTACCCATCTAAACAGATAAGTCACTTGCAACTGATTTTTACAGTTTATTGATACGTTGTACTGTTACAGCACTGTCCCAGGCTAGCGGAGGGTTGAACGCTCAAATGTTTAACCGTGTCATATTCTGAATGTGCCTGTCCAAAGTCCAGAGGCTGTAATCTAATGGTTGTCGTTGGTTCGTGTCTGTCATTTTTGTTGTTTTTATCATATCAGGCCGTTATTTTTCTCGTTTGAATTGTCTCATATTTTTCGTGTCGGGGCGTTTTACAGCTGAATATACGATAAGGGTTTTTTTTCGCATTGTTGAAGGCCGTGTGGTGACCCATAATTGCTTATACCGACGTCATTTGCCATCATGCCACATCTCCTTATTTTTGAATGACAAAGTTATACTGTTATCTATGGTGAGTTTATACAATAGCAACCCAGTTCATTTATCATTTACTGAGTGAAAGATTGCAGTTGGTAAAAATTTAAAATATAAGTCTAACAAGGTTTCAGTTTTCAAAGTTGTGTAATTGAGAAGAATGATATTGTGTATTCATTCATGACACAAATTTCAAAAACTAGTTAAACCAACCTTGCTTTAAAGGCTGTTCTTTTCACCTCAAAATAAGGCTTTACACATACGCATCTTGGTGATGGAAGATGTGCTAGTCCGTGTGATTTGTTCTATGGATTTTTACATTTTGAATTTCCTTGTAATATGGTCAATTTTGGAATTATTATGTTGTTTAGTTTACATTCCTGTTACTTAATTTTTGGTCACTCTGAACTTCAAATACAGTGTCAACTACGATCTGATACTATCGAGCAAAGGAACACGTAAACACTATAATTGCATTGTTCTCACGTACATAAAATTGTGAGGTCCTATGCAAATGTTATGTACTCGCATATTCCCTAGTGAGTTGTTATCATTACGTAAATTGCTTTTTACATTAAAATTAAATACTAGTACCATTATCATATTCTAATACCAATCAAACAACAGTAAGGGACCCCTACAATATACCAAACATTAACGAACTGGAGGAATACAACCATGAGCATCACAATTCATCACTAGAGACTATGAATCAAGAGAGGATGGATGCATTTCAAACATGCTTCCAAAATGAACTTTGAGGACTTCAGCAACGACGCATGAGCCAAAAACTAGTTTTTGTACAGGGCTGTTGACGGGCTGATTCTTGCTATAGAGCTATACGGCTATCTTAAGCCAGTAAGACTAATGAAAGTTATATCACCTAACTATCAGGCAACACATTATAAAGAAGCGAGGAGGAAATAACAGATGGCGCTATGATATTCCTACGAAACAGGAGTTATCCAATACATTAATCGTATAAACAATAATTGACAGGAATCACTTATACATAGAAGACACTTGTCTGAATCGACGGTTTTGGAACTTCAATCTGTTTTCGCAAATCAACGGAGTCCTTTCCTGTGTTGTATTAAAGCCAGTACTTGTGTCTACAACGTCCTCGTACAGACACAGAATATTGCTAATTTTTATAACAAATAACATTTGTCATTTGTCCCTTCAAAACAGATATTTAGTGAATAATTTCAAGCAAACCTTTAAACTTGGAACAAGATTAACACAACTTTCCCAAATTCTGTTCTTATCCTTTTGGTTAATATCTGTACTCCAGTTTCCTTCTTGTCCTGTTCCACCGAGAATAACATAATCACGTCTGTAATAATGATATATTTGGTCAAAAGGGCAAATGATACGTTTATTGATTACAGTATATCACAATTGGTTACTGTGATAATACTGGGAAAACATTTAAATGAAAGATTGAAAACTAGTTAAGAAAACATGCATGTATTGTCACATATCAAAAGTACATATAAGTTGGAATTGGAAATGACTGTAAATGCTAATCTTAAAACCTATTATCACCCATCACTTTCCTTTGATTTGACTTAGTTTTACTTTTTTTTTAATGTATATATATTTATTTTTATTTATTGGGGTGGGGGTGAAAGGGCTTCTTAAGATTAAGCATAAATAATGATATGTGGTATGATTGCCAACTATCACCAGAGACCAACGGGACGAAAATGTTAACAATTATAAGGCACTGTATGGCCTTCGATAATGAGATACCAACACCGTATTATAGTAATCAATCAAAAGCCCTGGCATGACAAAATGTGAAACGATTCAAACAAAAAAACTACGCATAATTCATGCTAAGACTTGGAACAGACACATCAAAAATGTGGCAGGGTTTAACATGTTTGCGAGCGATCAACCATCCCCTCACCTGCGAGAGTGGCGTAACGGCACAACATAAAAACAAACTAATAAAATCAGTTGGAAAAAGGCTTTAGTATATTTGTTTTTACCTAATCTCTTGAAATTTGGTGAGCTTGTTATAGGGGAACATTTATGTAAATTACATAAACTCTCATAACAATGAGTAAACGGTTTTGGATTAGAAATATTGTAATAAAATGTAGCACTAGTATGATATTGTGTGCACTTAAAACTTGTTGAAATGAACAAAATTGTTTCTTTTAAAACTTGAGTAGATGAACCATATAATGAATCAGAAAAGGGATTGATGAAATAACCAGTATTCATTTTATTTCGTACATAAAATTGCTAGAATTATCTGAAGTTTTCTCTTTTCATAACATTCATTTCACAAATGATTTCGCATAATTATATTTTCAATACAAGTATAATCTCAAAAATCCAATTGCTTACCCCGGCAGTATATAACGTTCGGTACCCTCAGCACCATCAAAATCAACATAGAAATGTTTAATCCACGGCGCAATTACCTGTAAAAATGTATTTTATAACGGATTTTGTGATAAAGATGTATGAGTCATACATCTGTTCACCTAAATTGGTCAAATTATATAAAATTACGTTTGAAGAGTTTTGATTTGAGAATGACATCCAATTGGTAATTTTTTTATCGTCTGTTCTTCTTACAGTTTTTTCTTAAATAAATTTTGAGTTATTTTATAAAGAAGAAAAGTACATAATGTGTACGAAAGTTTTATATGTTAAGTTAAAATGACAAATCATCATAGCAGAGCTTAGTATCACAGAAATTATTAGAACAGTAAACAGGAGAATAAAAAATAATTCGATCGTCATTCTTGGGACTTTTTCGTCTATATACAAATATTTCTTTTTGTTTTAAAAGTTTTAAGATACCTTAATAATCTGTCCACGAATTGGTTTTACGTTCTGGTCATTCAGCAGCTGATAAGCTCTCACTCCAACACAATTAATAATCAAATCGAATTTATCTGAAATCTAAATGAAATTATGATATTCATTCTAATATTTAGTAACTAAGTGAATATTAGTTTTTTTTCAAGAGTCAATAAAACCACATCTTTACCTCAGAAAAAGACAGTAGTTGTATATTTTTGATTTTTCAAGTACAAATTACATGAACTTAGTCTTAGTATCTTTTTTTATTATTAAATAACCTATTAATCTGCTTCAAATAATTATGATTGAATTATATTACAATATAAAAGCATACAGGACCTCATAGATCGGAACTCTCTTCCTGTCATACAAGTGAGAGGTTTAGCTAGCTATAAAACCAGGTTTAATCCACAATTTTCTACACAAGAAAATGCTTGTACCAAGTCAGGAATATGACAGTTGTTATCTATTCGTGTGATGTGTTTGAGCTTTTGATTTTGCCATTTGCTTAAGGACTTTCCATTTAGAATTGTCCTCGGAGTTCGGTATTTTTGTTATTTTACTACTGCTCTAAATATTTTTAATAATGTGATTACCATATAGCCTCATTCAGAGTCTCAATCTTGATTACATATATATTTTTATGAAAACAACATTCAGTATAATTTTAAATAAACTGACATTTTTGTAGCGAAATATCATGTAACTTTTAAAAATTGATAGAAACAAACTATAGGCTACTTCGTGCACGAGTTCTTGTCATGTAAAATAATACGTATTACCTCATTCACAGAAGAAATTGTGCCAAACTGAACTTTACCTCCTCTCGACTTAAACCTATCAAAAACAATAATAAGTTATACGAAAATGTCTATAAAAGTACATCTAAAAACATGTAAGAAAATGTATCGGAAATATGTGGAATCATGGTTCTTGTATGACAAAATTAAAAACGAAGTCAAAGTTGATTAACAATAATCGCATATCTTTTATTGGAAAACAAAATTGCAACATCTATACAATTTATCAAAATCAAGATTTCTCTAGTAAGGAGTTTGTCGGGGGTGTATTCCATTTGCCATACGACTACAATACTATATGCGGATAGAAATTTTCAGGCATACGAACCAATAGCGTTGGAATCTCGTCACATTCTAAATTGTTTTCTGTAGGCAAAAAAGAATTAACCCTTTAACTTGTCTGTGCGACACTTTACTGTGTTTTTTATTACTACTTTTTTCCCAGTTAAAAAATGTCAAGGATATGGAAACGTTAACGTAATTGAGTTTGACTTTGTTGTGTTGCCTTATTTGGAATAAAAAATATAGTTCTTAGCATTGTTTACTATAAAATAAAACTATGTATTACAACTTTAAATGTTAAGTACCTACTTCTCCATTAACCACGGAAGATATGACTTGACGTCTATCATAATTGAACTGTAAAAAATTCCTCCTCTATAATATAAAAAAAAAACAGTAGAATAAATCATCTACTTTACATGCACCAATCAATATTTGAAATCATTTTATACATTAAGTCTGTGACGTTGTGCAATGCCAAATATAAGTATGGATGGGGTAAAACCGTATGTGTATGGACTGCATAGCAATACATATTTAGTTATGTTTCATTTATTCTATTAATAACAAAATCCAACTAATCATGTTTTTCTCAGACTGTTCGTCTTTACACTAAATTCATTCATAGTGGATGTGTTTTAGTCTTAGATAAGTGATATTCTTATTACTTGTTCTTGGCTTTGGACTAGCTTTTAATAACTGAGATAACTCTCAGAGTTGTACTTTCTGTCTTTATCGTTTGTGGAAGTTGTTTTTTGTGCTTTGTATCAATCTGATGAGTTGGGCCCTTTCAACTGATTCTTATGTTGTGCTGTTACACCAGAGGTCAACTTTCTTAGTCTCCTTTCTTAGTAATGTCGGTTGTTGGCATTATGTGCAGAGTTGTGTAAATGCATACTATAACTATTATACATATTGATCAAAGGACACTCATTCATTATCAAACTGCTACGATATATCACTTATTGTTCATTTGACATCCAGTGCATACTTATTTTTGGGATGAAATCTTCTTTCTTTCTGTTCTAATCGTCTGTAGGCTATTACTTGATCTTTCCAGAATGGGTCCTGTTACAAACATAACATACCATAATCACATACGTTATGCCATTTATGAAACAAATATTTACAGTAGGTATTCAGTCATACACATACTGATCTTTTACTGGTCGAAAGACGAATGTTTGAATCCGTCATATTTTTTTAGTTTGTATGAAAGCAATCCAAGATTTTGGAATTATTAGTTCTGTCCACTTAATTATCAACGCTTTTCTCTTTGTGCAAACGGTTGTGCTTTTTAAAAAATCGCACATTTTATTAATTGGCAAAACGAAATTGACAATATATCATCTTATAAATATGGATAATTGATATAAAATTATTACAATGAATTAAATTCCTATGAAATCCATTTTTGTTATAAACTTAGTAGTATATACAAATATATGCAATACATTGCAATTGTGCTGTAACAGCCATCCGTGATGACATCAACTTCTGTCACGGTTGCAAAGGCTTTAACGAACTCCTAATCTGTACGACTTCATGTACGTTTGTATATGATTTATCAAACCCTAACCTGTATAACATTTTGGCAAGAAGACTTACATTTACAAATAAATATGAAACAAAATACACATTCAAAGACTTTTAAACAATATATCATAAGTTAATAAACAACAGAAACAACAACAAAAGAAATAAAAGAAATGCAGAGTTTATTAAGATGATAAAAGTAAATTCAAATCTAATTGGGCATCAACAATTTTATGCTGTTTTTGTGGGGGTGTAGTTTTATCTCAGTTTTTTTCCAACTTTTATCGAAAACATTCTTCTTCAAAAGCATACAGGAACAATACATAAAAAGGAATTACCAAAAATACTGGACAGTACAAATGACCACATTAACCAAAAACACAGACTCCTCCGAAAAATACGGACATACAAACAAATAAAAACAATAACGTACACTGTACGGTCCAGACTTAGTACAAGCACAAAATGTGATTGAGGTAAACAAGTTTGACGTACTCAAAGACCTCCCGCTTTATGTATTTAGACCGTATGCCGTAAAATTGAAACACACAACTTTTTTTTTTCCATATCAATGTTACTTAAATTTATTTTTTGTAATAATTTTAAATAAAAACACTTATTCAAACATTTATTTAAACACACTTACATACACACATACAAACACATAAATGATGCCGCTTATTGATTAAAAATAAATAATCTTTTTAAAACAGTTATTAGTTGCAAAACAATACAAATACCTGGTCATGGTGTTCAATTGAGAAATCATACCCAGATACAAGCTGGGCACCAAGTTTTCCTGCTTCCTGTGACTGGACCAAATCTAGTAAATAGTCAAATGTCTCCTGACCCCATTTCCTTCAAATTAAAATGCTGCATGTTCATTTTTTTAAATGACATTTTCTCATAAAAATAATTAATGAAATTCTCATTAACAGCAGTATGTGTGATTTTGATGACGTTTATATCATCCTTCTACACATTAGAACATATTATATATTTTTTAAATGGCTCATTACTGCATACAATTTTTAGGCATTTTGGTAAATTTTGAGTATCTACCTATTTTTTCCATTTTTTGTTTTAAAATGTTTTTTTTCTTCATTATTTTACTATGTACAATGATGTATAATAAACCTGAGCTCTTCACTTTGATCAGGGTTGACTAAATGTGGTTCCCAAAAACCAGCAGACCCATCAGAAGTTGTGTATGGAGAAAATGTATCAGCTATAATGGTTATATCGATGCTTGGTATCTTGTCTTGGATTCGAACAGCAGACGACAATCCTATAACCCCAGCTCCAATCACACAGACTTTTCGCCGATTCATATCTAAAACAATATCATATGTAATGTTTCATGTTAGCTGCTAACCTCACATTTCCTACATTAAGGCATACACATCACATAAACTGTTCGTAATGGTCCTACGTCGCATGTGAGAACGTATTAGAGTTATAAAAAATAATTAAACCGTAAAACATAACAGCCTTAACTAAAAGCAAAACAAAACAACCAAAGCAAGACGAAACAGCAAGTAGAACTGTTGTTATCGCTCGCTAATAATATAACCGCATTAAGTATTCAGTAAAAGTGAAGAGCAAGAGATATGAAAATGCATCACACGGTATAACATTTTCAAATTAAATCGTGATAACATTTCAGGAAGCTCTTATTTGTAGCTACCTAGTAAAAAGCGACGAAAATCCATACATGGCCTTTGTGTGCTTGAATATAAAAGGTTAACAGGAAGTTGAGGAAAAATGAATATGAAAACGCATCACACAGTATATCATGCTCACATAAAGCCTGGTATCAAATTTTAGGAAGCTCTCATTTGTAGTTCCCGAGATAAATACGAAGGAAACTGCATGATATGGGATGGACGGACGGGCGGACATACGGACGAACGGACAGAGAGATAGGGGTAAAATTGTAGAACTCCTTCCTTCAGAGCAAATCAAACTGCCCCTTATGACCAATACTCATATTCAAATGGAAGTAAAAATTCCATTTATATTTTCTTGGTTTACTCGCTTGTTTCATCTTATATATTTTATTCTGCTCTTAAACAGATCGAAGTGCCTGTTGTGCAGATTTGTTCTTTCTGTCAAACATTTGTATGTTTATGGCTCCTTTATGGTAGCAGAAATTTAAAAAGAAATGTTACATTATAGCAACATAAGATGTTTGAAGTTTAGATATGAACTAAATTCAATTATAAAATGTTGATTAATAAAAAAATTCTGTAGATTGATAATTTTAAACGCTTTTTATTTATCCTTGACTTACATCACACGATTTCATTGTTCTGTTGAAATACCAGTAAATAAAGCGACACCCAGTATAGGCATGTCAGATAATACTGGTGATAGGTTGAAAATATCAATATCGGTGATGATTGCATAAAGATAAAAATTTAATAAAGATTAAATGATAGAGAATTTGTTACTTTCTTATCTGATTTACACTTGATTTTCACATGATAAAATTTGTTTGTTCATGATATCTGATTTTGAAAGATTACATCTGAAAAGTCACAAGTTTTTTTTTCAGTTATTAAGCAGAAAGCTTCCCTGGTAATTTGGAAAAGTGGTTTATTTCAACCAAAGATACATGTATATAGGTCTCTGTCTCAGCAGATATAATTTAGTTGACAAAAAGAACAATCTGGTAGTTAGACGAAAAGCAACTGCATTTGATTTAGAATGATCAGTACCCGAAGTGGTGGGGGCTCTTACCATGAACCGAGTGGTAGGGTCGAGCCGCTATAATTGGTTACTATTATGATAAGGTCAGTTTAAGGGGAAGGTCAATGATTTGATATGGATATGCATATGTCTTAGCATTGGCACATCTCATTTCCATGGAAATTGCCATTTTAATCTGTTTGTACACAGTTAATTGTTTTTGGTCATGGTACTGTCTGTTTTTATTGGACTTATGGTTTTCGATTGCCTCTTGGTGTCTTCTGGGGTTTTTTACTGATTGTATCGGAAGTTCCTGAAACTACAGAATTAGATTTTATAGTTTTTATTAAAGATATGATTTAAACTTTTGTCGTAAATGCATCAGATATTTGTCCAATCTATTTTAACTCTCAATGAAATAGTGTTATATAGCTATAAGGACGCTATAGGTCTATTTTGCTACATATATATATATATATATGTAAGGACATGTATTTTCGAGTGTATTTTTATTGTTTACTATTCAAAATATATGAAAAGGATTGGGTACTCCTGAGTCACCCTTCCATAAAAAGGATTGAAGCCCCTGGCAACGTATAAGCATGTGTTCCGCCTAATAGAAGTTCCCCTGGAAACTTTGTTATAAACAATGTCATAATATCTGTTCCTGTTGGAACAAATATTCTATACCCTTTATTCCGTAAGGAACATATTCTGTAATATGTGTTCCAATGGAAATAATATTACAGAACATTTCTTGCATTTGGAACTTATATTATGAAGGAACTTCTATTTCGTGACACCCCCACCGACTTCAGTTTTAGTGTATCGACCTGCCTATGTCGTTATAACCATATCTATTACATCTTTAAATCCTTTGTCAAAATATAATCCTACTCGTACATGCCTAACGATGTTAGAGGGCTAAGATATATAAAGATTCCGAAATTGATTTATTGGTGTCAATATGCACACCAATATTATAATACATGTAACTATAATGATAAGCGAACAAAGTAAGTAAGAAAGTAAAACGTCCTAAATGTTAACACACAGCTAACAACTTACCTATAACGGAATATACGTATACGTTTATAAATAGCTGACCTACTTCTTTTTTCTATAGGTGACTGTTTGTGTCATAGCCTTGCTACAAATACCGTTCTTAATGTCTTCCTGTTAACAAAGGTTAGCCCGTAAACATTGATAAGCTTATTGAAAACTATTTAGTGAAACTGTCTTGATACTGATTGTTCTCTGCAAGCGTCAGTAAAATGACAAACATCAAGTTGTAAGAGAAGTTTAAAAAGGAAACAAGAGTAAGAATGAACATGTTATATACAAGTCTATGTGCCATATTGTTACGCAATATAAATGCATAATTTTGAAAAAAATACCACTACATATGGAACTCCACAGCTGTCTTATGTGGAACTCTGATATTACTTTATGTTGTTTTATTATTACTTGATGATATTTTGTCTTTACTTAATATGGTTTTGACATTACGTAATGATGTTTTGATATAACTCAATATGGAACAGTCATTACTTAATGATATTTCGATATTACAAGATATGGTTTCGTATTGACTTGATATAGTTTTGTCATTACTCAATATGGTTTTGTCATTACTCGATGTGGTTTCACCATTATTTAATGTGGTTGTGTCATTAGTCAATGTGGTGTTAACATTACTTGATGTGAATGTGACTTAACGTTATGTAGTTGTTTCATTACATGATGTGGTTTTGTTATTTTGTAATGATGATTTGCCTATTCTTTATATGGTTTTAACATTACGTAATGATGTTTCAAAATTTGACGATTTTACACTACATGATGTGTTTGTTTCATTATTTGATGTGGCCATGTCATTCTTTGATGTGGTTATCCCATTACTTAATGAGGTAAAATCACGTGACCAATTCGGAAAAAAAATATCTTCTATTTTTAAACAGATTTCAATATATCATTTGTTTAATGTGCTTTGGATGGGTATCGCTATCCATTGAGTTTAAGTTCAAATTAAAGTTCGAGTGGTTGTTCAGAGTTATTTGGTATGAAAAAGGGGAATGGCAGACAATAATAAGAAAAAAAGTATTAACAAGTTTACAGTATTTCGGACATAATTGGGATATCCCCAAACCACTTGGTCTTGTTGTTTTTATCCTAAGTTCTCAAACGGAAGCAGTATTTTTGTAATAAATTTGTAAAATATTCCACGGAACCCTGTGTCTTGCCTTATATTACTGCTGTAAGTGTAAAAGCGTCATGTCGATCGGCTGTACATTTATCTATACATTTATCGGTAAAAACAAAATTAAAAAAAAAATGTTTTTCTGCAGATGCTTTTTTTCTTGAAATTGAGGAATAACTCCTATACAAGTTTTAAAACACTTCATGGAGGTTTACAAATTTATCATGTCAAAACAGTTTAATTCGGTTTTATTTAACTAAAACAAAACTGTATGGTTTTCAACAATAAGCAAAACATATACCCTATAGTAAGCTATAAAAGGTCCCGAAATGAAAAATGTAAAATACTAGAAACCTAACGATCTATAGATAGATAGATAGATAGATAGATAGATAAATACTTTATTCTCTAAAAACCAATTACAAGTTTACAAAGAAAGATACAATATAAATAAAGATACAATAGTTGAGGTAAACAAATACAGTATGATATTTTAAAAGTACAAAATTATGATGGCATACATGTTTAGTAACATGTATAATGAAAGGTTAAACTCAAAAGAAATTAAAAAAATAATGGAGATGGAGACACCGACGCCACTATCGACGACGAAATATAGGTTTGTTGTGTCTCACTGCCGCTACATTGATGCCGCAGGCACGACACAAATCATAATACTTGAACTTTATTGTTAAATGAAACACTTCAAATCAACTCACATTAAAGTTACAGGGAAACGGGGGGAGGGGGGCTCGGACTTAGCGACAAAGCATAATTTAGGGCCGTAACTACATTGAGGCAAATGCCTCATGTTGGAACTTTAAAAAAAATAAGTTGAAACAAAAAGTTGTCTTCATATCAAATTGTTTTAACGGCGAGTGTCTTGCAAGCAGCAAGTTCTGTTCACCCTCTGAAGTCGCCCCCTGTTTTTTCGGGATCCATGTCACATGATGTTTTTCATTTATTTAAGCTGTTTATTCCCGTAACATTTGTATGTTGTGGACGTTCGTTCTCTGCTTTGCGTAGATTTAAGACTAGGGAAAGATCTATGATGACGGGTGGACGGTTCTGTGGTTTGGCAATGTTGCATGTCCACCGATGTCCAGATATTGTTCGAGAGAATGTTTTTTGAGAAGATACGATGCTACCGGACATAGAAAAATTGGTCTTTTTTTTCATGAAAAATTAAACTTTATATCAAAGAATACAAAACTAACTCTTTTTCTGTATATAAAACAAAAAAGCTGAAATGCGTTAAATTAAGTGAGACAAGAATCTCCCGGTATCAAATCATTTAAAAAGAAAAATAATGTATTGCCAAATGACCTTTTACATTGAAGGGCTAAACTTGCATTAAGCCATGTTCAGGCCCTGAAATAGAAAATAAAGGGATATGGAGTAAATGTGCATGGGACAAAATCGCACACAATACATAGAAAAAATACAAATTATCAATGAACAGGGTTTGTATTCCTGTTCTTCATCTTGACAATCGCTGGAGGGTCTTCAACAATGAACGAATCATTCATACCCTACAACAAGGTCAAAACGGCCCCTAGCGTCTTCTTTTAAAGCGGTACTTAAAGTATTGTACTGTGAATAAATGTCAAAGTCACAAAAACATCACACCAAAGTCTAAACACAATACAAGACCTGAACATAGATCCGACATTAATCAGGCGGTATAAAATGTAGCAATGTCTAAATACAGTTTTCCTTAGTGTACCCTTTTATCCGAGTTAGGAACTACATCAAGTTGTAATTGAAATGAATTCATATAGTTAAATCAATGATAATCAGCCCCCTCTTAACTTGATTAAAAAAAAACATAATGGACAGATATATGTGAATTACGATTTTATCCTACATATCGGTCTTTTGATGTTGTCCCTAAAAACTAAGTCTTACAATGAATCTATATACTTTACTTTGAGACCAGAATATTGTCGAAAAAATGATTAAAACAAAACTTGCGTTTCAGATTAAGGAAGGGTCCGGGAAACGCTCAGAATACACGATTTTGCGTCATTTTTTTTTTCAGAGCCATGAGCGGCTCCCAGACCTCTCGACGAAATTTTTTTCGCCTCGCTCCGCGAATATATTTTGCCTCATTTTAAAAGGGGTTAGTTACGGCCCTGAAAAATACTATAAAATAAGAATTCTCCGAATTTTTTTTAGCGAACTTATATGAATATCAATCTTTTATTTGTAATCAATTGAATTCCCTGATCTACCTCGCACTAATTGAAAAATAAACTTTTTGGAATATCTGGTTCACATGTGACGACGGACATGTTCCAGTGGTCGTAACCATAATACCGTCATCTTTTCCTTGAATGTGAACTACCAAATAAAACCAAATCACTGGGTTTGTACTTTCTCGAATAACACGACGGGTGCCTTTCTGGAGCATCCGAGATCACCCCAATGGATTTATATTACCCAGTCATACCGATCTATTGAGTCAGCCAAATGAAACTGTTTTGTATGCCACCGCAACTGAAAGTTGGGGGGTATATTGTTTTACCCCTGTCCGTCCGTCCGTCCGTCTGACCGTCCCATTATGGATATATAGTTATTCCGCATAACTCCTCCTACAGTTTGAATCCTAGGAAGTTTTCTCTTTACTGTCTGTTTGTACATATATTGAAGGTGTGCATGTGGTCAGGGTTTAATGTTTATAAATATTTGCTCTTTTGGGAGATAGTTGAACTTTTTTTGTAATTTTTTGAGAAATTTACTTGCATAAGAAGAGCGTTTCCAGATAACTCCTCCTACAGTTTTGATGCTAGGAAGTTTTCACTCTGCTGGCTGTTTGTACAATTATTGAAGGTGTGCATGTGGTCAGGGTTTTTATTTTTATTATCTTTTGCTCTTTTGGGAGATAATTGAACTTTTTTGTCATTTTTGGGGTATAAGCGGTTAATTTAAATGAGTTGAGTGCGGGGGCATCACTTTGTCTAGTTTACATTTTTTTTCTCGTTTTGTGCTGTTACACAACTGTAACAGTCCGATGTAAGGTTATGATTTAGCACTCACATACATGTTAAACTCCGCCACGTGCACTTTCTTTATGTACCTGCCCCAAGTCAGGAGCATGAAGTTCAATTGTTGTCGTTGTATAAAGGTGTGTCATTTTTTTTGTAGATTGTTTAAATATAAATAAGACCGTTTGTTTTGTCGTTTGAATTTTTTCACATGGTTCATGGTGGCCTTTTGTAGCTGACTATACGGTGTGTTGAAGGCTGTACGGTTGCCTATATATGATTTCTTACACCCACTGCATTTAAACTCTGATGGATAGTTGTCTCATTGTCAATCACACTACATCTAACTTTATTTCAACTTCTATGTTGCGTTTCGTATACTGTAGCATTGTTTATCTTTTGTACGCATAATCAGGAGCCAGCCCTCTTTTCGGAAGCCCGAGCAAAAGTCCTTGTTCCGCGATAGAAAATTTAATTACGAACTCATATAAGATAGCTCGAATTTCAACTCAAAATCTTAATTAATCTGAATGAGACTTAAATTCGAATCTTACTCAAACTCAAAAAGTGACTCAAATTTAATGTTGTAACTATAGAACTCTACCTTTAAATGTGACTCAAACTCGAAGTCCAACTCGAAACTCAATGCTAACTAAAACTTTAATTCTAATAATGATTTGAATTCGAAATCGAAGACTAACTTAAATTATAACTCAAACAGTAACCCGAACTTTAATCTGAACTCAAATTCGATAGATGGCCACACTAATCCAAGGCACATACAACATGGAAATCTTTCTAAAAATAGAACAGGTTTTTCCGAATTGGTCACGTGATTTTACCTCATCAAGTAATGGATAACCACATCAAAGAATGGCAGAACCACATCAAATAATGAAACAAACACATCATGTAGTGTAAAATCGTCAAATTTTGAAACATCATTACGTAATGTTAAAACCATATAAAGAATAGGCAAATCATCATTACAAAATGACAAAACCACATCATGTAATGAAACAACTACATAACGTTAAGTCACATTCACATCAAGTAATGTTAAAACCACATTGACTAATGACACAACCACATTAAATAATGGTGAAACCACATCGAGTAATGACAAAACCATATTAAGTAATGACAAAACTATATCAAATCAATGCGAAACCATATCGTGTAATATCGAAATATCATTAAGTAATGACTATTCCATATTGAGTTATATCAAAACATCATTATGTAATGTCAAAACCATATTAAGTAAAGACAAAATATCATCAAGTAATAATAAAACAACATAAAGTAATATCAGAATTCCACATAAGACAGCTGTGGCGTTCCATAACTACAGGTTGCACCTCTGTAAATATAGACAATGCAATTTCCCATAGGAACTCCCTTTGCGGCTAAAACTGTGCCACTTTTACTATGAAGTTTCGTAAAAAAATATATCCTAGAATGGAAAGTTGATATGCACTACTCTTTTATTCAAAGGTCAAAACATAGGGCTGTGTTGCATATTTTCAACATTTATATGCCCCGAACTTCTATGAGTTTAAACTTATACTAAATTTCTGCACTACTCCTCCCTTCACTTTGGGTCTTCCTCAGAATTCAAGTTCGCCGCTATCCATGTGTATATATACTGGTAACATTCCCGAGTTATGCCTCTATGAGATGAAACATAGAGATCATACCTGGGAACCAGTACGTATCTATGAATATTATTTATATATATCTCCCCGGTTGTATAACAGCTGTATTTACATAGTGCAACCTATACTAACATTTATTCAAATAGAAAAATCTTGAAAAACTCTTTTTCTCACAACAATAGGTATTTGTCAGAATCATAGCCTAAAAGAAATCACTGCATATAATCTAGCTGTATTTGCACAGTACAACCTACACAGTTATTTCTATAATAGTTGGGAAAACAATTGTTGGAAAACCATAATTTCGTGTCTTTAATACATGATTATACATTTATTTATAATAGAAACCGAAACACCTTAGCTGTCGTAAATTCGTCGCTCATTCATCTCGGGTAATCGCGTTATTTTACGGTCACCAATTGGGTTATTTGTACAACCGGCACGAGTTGAATATTGAGAGACTTACAAAGCGTACACGTTTCTAACGCTTCATGCCAATTATTCTAAAACTTTCAAATATTTTAAGTATAATTAATTTTATTTGCATTTTAGATATATCAATTAAATTGAGAATAGAAATGGGGAATGTGTCAAAGAGACAACAACTCAACCAAAGAGCAGAAAATAGTCCAAGGCCACCGCAATGGGTCTTCAACACATCGAGAAAATCCTGCACCCGTAGGCGGGCTTCAGCAGGCCTCTAAAAAAAATGTGTACTAGTTCAGAGAAAATGGACGTCACCCTTAACTCCGAAACATATAAAAAAAAGTAAAATAACAAAAATACCGAGCTCCGAGGAAAATTCTAAACGGAAAGTCCTTAAGCAAATGGCAAAATCAACAGCTCAAACACATCAAACGAATGGATAACAACTGTCATATTCCTGACTTGGTACAGGCATTTTCTTATGTAGAAAATGGTGGATTAAACCTGGTTTTTTAGCTAGCTAAACCTTTCACTTGTATGACAGTCGCATAAAATTCCATTATATTGACAACGATGTGTGAACAAAACAGACAGACATAATAGGTAAAAATGTCAAAAATAGGGACACAGTAGTCAACATTGTGTTATAATCTTAATCACTATAAAAACAAACAAATATGTCAACAAAGAAAAACAAAAAGGCATATAGACAAAGCACATTAGCAAACGAAAGACAAGAATACAATTTTTTTTTACCATAGCACAATAACACAATGACGGGATGTATTAGTACCGAGCCACGTCAAATGGATATTACCAAAAATACTAGACTAAACAGTAAAAGTAATAATTTACAAAGACAAATAAAATAATAATATAACAGGTTATTAAGATGATAAACAACGTCAGTACCTAGAATCTCTACTTCAAGACCATCGTGTTTTATTTGTGAAGTTGATACGGAATATTTATCAACAAGGTCTTTGTATCATCCGATGAACTTTTTTTAGAAAAAGGACGAGACGTTCTTTGCCATACCCCTGGTTCATCAACTTTCTGCTCAGACACTGGTGGCGTTTTACAAAGTCTGAATAGCAGCTGCAAGCTCTTGAATACCGAATGAGTTGGTAAACGTATATCCCATATGCAGGTGAAGTTGGTATATTGCCACTAAGGTGGGGAAATTTGATAATTTCAAAATTAAAATCGTCTTGTTTGTCATAGATTCTGGTACTGAGATCATCTTCATATGCCAATTTCTATAGTGAGTATATATATATATATATATATATATATATATATATATATATATGACGTTTTAGGATTTATTTCACGTGGAATGATGTTGCTTTCATCTCAATGGCCAATTTCTGCCGAAGTTTTGTGTTTAGAATGTGTAAATTAATTTAAAGTCTTAAAGATTAGCTACGAGATATAAAAAAAAATATAACAGGATTTTTTTTAATCATTAATGAAAGTGTAATAGTGAAATAATAATTCGCTTATTGCAGTCAGTTTAGTTCAATTTTGTCAAATAAGCTAAGAAACATCGCTGATGAATTATTCACTTGCAAGTGAATAATTCGACCTCATTCAATCCGTATTCATGTGACCTTCAATTTAACCCGTTAGCTAGAGATATGTTACGCATGTGTAAGTCGTGTTCAGCCATTAACAAGAAAAGAATGTCAACATTGAAAGTGAAAGGTGAACCATTTCGTTGACTGATTCGATCCACAAAAAAATCATTCTTATATAGGTAAAAACGATGATTAACTTATTTTTTAACCTATAACATGAAATCAAACAGACCTAGAAAATTCCAATTGCACGAGTTCGCTATCTATAGTTATGTTTATGTTTATATCATGTTATGTGACCGTCGGCAGTCTTCGGAGGTCATCTCGATGGTTAATTAGATGGCGTCAAGACTAGAATACACACGAAATGCTGATATATATTATCGAGTTCATGCGTTGTTAGTTGTTTTTTTTAAAGACTTATTGTAATTTGGGTATACGTTTTAGTATGTTATTAATCAAATATGAGAATTTGAGTCAAATCGGTGAACATTCAAATTCAAATTCTTTATTACCTTGAACTTTACAGTTCATCGGTGTCAATACAAAATTTCAAAGTAAACAAGTAAACAAGTAAACAGACAGAGAATGTTCATGTCAAGATATTGTCTCTGATTTTAAATGCAGTAAAAATATATTTTCCTAAATTGGTTAACTGTTTGATGTTCTATAAACTCAAAAGTTCTATAAATTTATACACACTTGGCCTAGACCAGTAATATTTCTTCATAAATTTTACTCTGAGTTCCTTATCATTCGGTCACACTAAGATGTCATGGAATTCGTCTTCAATACACTGACGGCAAATTGTACATATACGACGTGACAAGTCAATGCTTTGGTAGCGTCCAGTTTCAACTGCCAACGAATGAGAAGAAAGTCTTAGTTTTGAAAGTGCTCTCCGGTACACAATAGGGATATACTTTGTCAAATAAAATTGTAAATCAAAGCTGTTTTTAATGTATTTATAGATACGACACTTGCAACTGCTATCAAGTAACGAATACATCTGTTTTTTAATATCTAAAAGTCGTTGTTTAATAAGAGGAAAATCAATCTCAAATACGAGCTCTGATTGTTTAATCCACATATCTCCAAGTCCAATGTAGTTCATCTCTACTTAACTTTGCCCAATTTACAGATTTTGAACGTTTTCGATCAATATCGATACACATTTCTTTATATACGGAGCTTAAAATACAGTATTTTGTTGACAGAATTTTGAACCAATATTTAAATATTTTAATTTTCTTTTTAACAATCATTGGAAGTCTTCCTAGTTCCATGTATATCATAGCAGGCTTGTAGACTGTTTAACACCAAGCTTTCTTTTGCAAAAATGCAAGTGGACTTTTTCGACATCATCACCTTTATAAAATCCCCAGACTTCGCATGCGTAAGAAATTACACTACCTACGTACACATCAAATAGAGACAGGAGAGTTTGAGTATTTAAATGGTAATTCCTTGACGTAGATAACATGGCAAACAGACAAACATTGATTTTCGACCTTGTTCTGCCAGCTTCTTCTGTGAAAATAGAAATGTTCAATTGAATTTTAAATTAAATCCCAAGTAACAGAAGTCATCGACCGTCTCTAAGCTCTCGATATTGTAGAACCATCTCTCATAATCCTTGATTACACCTCCGTTTCGAAACACCACTACCTTATTTTTGTCAATGTTTACTGTTAAATCGTTGTTTACGGTATATAGTTTTAATGAATTCAGCATTGACTGCAGACCTTGAACTGTTTCCGAAAATAGCACCATATCATCAGCATACATTAGAAGAAAAAGACTTAAGTCTCGCATCTCAAGCGAGATGCATCCATCGATTAAGAAGGACATTTCACAGTCATTGCATATAAGGAGAAGAATATACGCGATAAAACCTCACCTTGTGGTAAACCGAGTTGACATTCAAAAAATTTAGAGTACGAACCGTTAAAACGAACACAAGACTTTGTTACTTCGTACATAAAACGCACAACTGTCAATAACTTTCCACGGATTCCTACACGTGAAAGCTTCATCCAAAGTTTTGTACGATTTATACTATCAAACGCTCTCTTGTAGTCCACAAAACAGCAGTATAGTCGTTTCTTGTCTGATAATGTCCTATTTATAAGAGAACGCAGTACGAATATTGCATCTGCCGTGCCATGACTTTGTCAAAATCCAAATTGTGCGTCTCTTATAATGTCGTTTTCACATTGCCCACTTTAGCAGTCTTTGGTTTAAAACAGCTGTAAATAACTTGGCTAAATTGCTCAAGAGGCTTATCCCTCTGTAATTATTAGTAAAGTTTACGTTCCCTTTATTTTTATAAACCGGTATGACTATTGCTTCGCACCAAGACATTGGAAAGTGTCCATTCTTGAGAACAGCATTAAATAACTCTACTATAAATGGAAGCAAAAAGTCGCAAAGTTCAATGAAATATTCGTTAAGCAAAAGGTCGAGTCCGTGACTTTTACTACGCTTCAATAGTTTAATAACCTTTTCAACTTCATTATTTGTTATTTCAGCATCAATTTCATCGAAAACACAACAATTACTTTCTTCAGTTGATTCATTGTCCGAATCCAAATTCATTTCCAGTCCAAGATCTTTTCAAGTGCTCATAAAAATCGTCTAATTTCAAATTACTTTTAAACGTTTGCTTTTTTGGATTAAACTTAATTTTGGGTTTGTTTTGCGGATTACGCTAAGCATGTCACCTTCTTGTTTCATGTATTGACGTTTCAGATAACGTTCCTTTAATTTGTATGTTCTTGCACTCATTTAGTGTTTTATGATTATTTGTAGAACTGTTGCTGTTAAACGCATTCAATGCCCTGATGTAATTGCGACGTAAAGTTTTCAACTCATCTGAAAACCACGGTTTATCAAAATTCAGCTTTGCGTTTCTGTGTTCAGATTTATGTCTTGTAGTAACTTTACAAAAAGGTTCAGCAATAGCCACTACTGCTTCCGAAAAACGTTCTACACAATTGTCTATATCGGCATCTGATGATAAGTCTCGATTTTCAAAGCACGAGTTAAGTCGACCATGATTCACTCGGAAAGCATCACTCATCTCGGTTTTACAATTCGTCTTTCCACTTAAACACTGTTAAAAGGTAATTTTCTGGTATATTATTAGAATGGTTATTTACAGTTTTTCTTGTACTGAGTCAAAGTCGAAGTGTAATGGAGCATGGTCCGAAAATGTCGTTAAACATGTTAAACTACATACAATAAACTTTCGAATCAATTCAAAATTGTGTTCCTGTGTAATAAGATAGTCATTGATTGACACTAGTTCCGTTCGCACCACAGTATGTATAAATGTTTGAGTAGCCTTAGCTATGGCGTCCATTAACAATTCGAAATCCGGATGATTTGCACAAGGAAAGTAACTTTAAACCCCATGTGTTAATTTTCAAGTCCGGGTTTACTCTAAGAGAAAGTTGTGAATCCGCAGAATACGAAGTAAGGTCAGCAAGAATATCCGGCAAATTGTCTTCTTTTATGTAATCGTCATGGGTGCTTGTCCGACTATTAGTGTCCCCACAAATAAAACTTATTCCTTTTGTTGAGTAATTTTCTAAGACGGGTTCAAGATCTTCAAACAAATCATTTTCATCATATATTGTTTGTAGAAAACCGATTTGTACGGCGGAATATATACAAAAACTAAGTATCTATCTTCATCATTTTCCCAAAAATATGATTTGTCGATTTTTATCACTATTATAGAGTCCTTTATAAATTCACATACAGAGATTTTCAGTTCTAAGTGTTTCTTATACAGGAAAACCATTCCCCCACCTTGAGTACTTTTTGAACGCATACGTGGTACAATGACTGGACAACAGAAGTGGTCCATACTAAAATTGAATTGTTTCTTCACCCAACATTCACTTAAAAACACTATATCATATGTATTCAGAAAACTAACAAATTGTTCGTTTTCAAGTTTTTCTTTTAGGCCATCGTTTATGTTTCACGATAAGATTTTGGTGGAAGAAACAGTTTTGCCATTCTCTAGTCGTTCCTAGTTCCACGCGCCTTTGACTTCAGTGTTGCCCCCGTTGTCATTCACGGTTTCTTCAAGTATTTCTCAACTTGTAACTGTTCGACCGAACTTTACTTCGTGAATTTGAGTCGTTAAATCGGACAA
This sequence comes from Mytilus californianus, assembly GCF_021869535.1. NCBI lineage: Eukaryota > Metazoa > Mollusca > Bivalvia > Mytilida > Mytilidae > Mytilus > Mytilus californianus. The sequence continues at coordinate 472,917 of NW_026262667.1, forward strand.
TGATAGGTCTCGTTTGTTCCGCTTTCTTCTGCCCAAGACGGTGTGTTTTTGTAATTGTATGTTTAACATCATTTAGTTCTAGTTTGTCTTCACAAATACTCGCTACAGTATCAATACAATTGTCGGACGTATCATCCTCGGTCTCTGGAATTCCGTGAAACAATAAATTGTCAATATATCCGCGACAACGAAGGTCTGTGATTGTGTCAAAAAGCTTTTTTTATTTTCTATCTTTATTGCATCGTTTACACGTTTCAAATCTTCAATTTTTGAATTTACCGTCTTAACATTTTCTACCGTACCTTTGGAGACATTATCCTTAGAGTTTTCGAGCTTAGCTACACGCACAGATAAGCTTTTCACCACGGTTGACATACCACTTAAGGAATTTGAGATATTGTTTAACATCATACCCAAGGTGGGGCTGGTGCAGCTTTTGGAAAACCGAGCATTTGTTGATTTGGTGGAGGCGACGTCATTGATTGGTTTAAGAAAAAGGGGGCGGCGGCATCGGTGGAGGTGATGCATCTTTTTGCATTGCTGTCGGTTGATTCTGATTTCCTGTATTATTTTGCGTTATCTGTGAACTACTAGTTAGATCTAAGGGATCACAATGTTTATCTACAGAATCATTTTGTTCATTTTGTTCACTGTTTTCACTGTTATTTATGTTATTACTGTCTGCCATATTCTCCGGGTCAAAAAATAGGCTTTCGCACAAATTAAAACTTGTATGTTCTAGTTTCTTTGGTGTACGCACTGCTTTTACGTTTCGTTTCTTACGTCTGGGTGGCATTGGTTATAATATGGTCATAAATTTTCTCTTTTTGATCACAAGACGTATTTAGAAAGCTAATTAAACGACATTTCTCTGAACTGTACTAACCTCCGCTGTTTACATGCTTAGGTGCGCTCGATTGTGAACATGAATTTGACAGTTAATGCCCCTTTAAACGGTCATTTTGGTCTGAACATCATCTGAAAATCCTAAACAATAAATTAATCCGTCATGCGCAGTCTTTTGGTTAATTTTTAGACTATCAATTGCTGTCCTATATCTGATATTTTATGGAATTCATTGCAAGAAACCTTAATGGGAAAAAAATTAAAATCAAATTAAAAAAGCCAGTCTAAATTGCAAAATGCCAGTGATCGTATTATTTTGCAGTTACTATTCGTATTGCTTATATTGGTCTATAGTATTGTTGAAATGTGTTTTAAAGTCAAGAATAAGTATAGCTTGATAAAATTATTAAAAAAAAATATTTATACTTTTTCATATCGTTGTGTCGTGATTTTTTTTACCAGTATCTATTCAATTAAATTCAAGCTTTCTTTTATATCACTTTTTCATGTTTAAAGTTGCACACAATACTCAAGATCGTGTCTGTCTGCACTTATGCCATTGAATCCTTATTGCCGATGAGTAGCCGAATCAGGAAAGTGACAGACGTGGCTTCCGTATCCCAAAAAAGGGATCATAAATGATGAGTAGTCAGGAATACTCCGATTTTCAAGAGCTACATATATTGTGCTTCCCCGGTTTTATTACCCGTTACATTTGTTTAAACGGTTTAAAATGGAAGTTCTGGTGCGTTGTTTCTTAAATACTGGATATATTTGTATAAAGACCCTCTTTTAAATTTTTCAAAATTAGCATATAAGTCAATCGAAGATGTTGATTGTACCTTTCCATGTACCTTCAATAAACACATTTTTCAATTCTAAAATTCATTGGTTTTGACCATGTCTGGAACAATAAAGGAACTCTGTCAGAAGGAAAACTCATATCTGCAGTGAAAAAGAAATTACAAGAAAGATATCGAAATATTTTTTCTCATGTTTGTCAGGCGAAAACCAAAACAAATTACGCACATAATACAAGTTAAAAAGGAATATAAACCTGAGACTTATACAAAGATGAATATCTCAAAACAATATATTAGACAGTTATGTAAATTAAGAATTTCTAACCACAATTTACACATTGAAAAAGGCAGATATAATAATACGCCTTTGGATCAAAGAATATGTTAACATTGTATTGATAACAAAATTGAAGATGAGTTTAATTTTATATGTAAATGTAACCTCTATCAAGACGAAAGGAAAAAGTTTAATGATGACATTGTTAATATTATACCGTGTTTTTGTAATTTAAATAATTTTGATAAAGGAGTAGGTCCGGCAAGGGCCGATTTTGGCCTAAAAATTCAGGTTCATCTGATGAAAGATTTTGGACACTTTTTAAACACTTAAGTGTCTACTTCAGTCGATTCAATTAGTTTATGTGAAAGATTTGAACTGATTTAGTCATTAAAGACGCTCAAATTCAAGCTTAAATATGAAAAATCTTTCAAATATGCCATAATATGTCACTTTTCAAATGTTTTTTGTCAAAAATGAAAGTGGCCGCATCCGTGTTCATTCTCAAACTTTATATATGTTATGTATAATCATCAAATACAACTTACATTTAAATATTAAGAATGAACACAAATGCGGCCACTTCCATTTCAGACGGAAACCGTCTAAAAAATAACCAAAATGCGAAAATTTCGAAGATTTCAGTAATTTAGCATGACTTAATGATGCTAGTACCCGATACATGTGCATTGTATTGTCAAAAACAGCACATATTTATGTAACAGAAGTATTCTTCTTTCCAATAAATAGCTTAAAATTTACATTTTAACAATTTTGTAAAACTGCTATATTTTGGGGCCAAAAAGGGGTCTTACTGGGCCTACTCCTTTAGATATTTAATGAACTGTTCGGAGACTGATGTTCTCAACAGATTTCTTTTATATATAGACAAATGTATTTTGATTAGAAATTCATCAGTGGGAATAATTGCATAATATTGAAGTGGTTGTTTTGTCTATTGTTTGTTATAAGTGTCACAATTGTTGTCTCTTTATGTTTTATTTTTGTTTTGTTTTTCTATGTTTTCATGTATCATCAGCGATGATCCTTTTGTACTGAATAAAATTAGTTAGTTAGTTAGTTAGTTTGTTTCTAATAACTTTTAAAATAATTTAGTTATGTTTACGATTTAGATTCATTACACAATTTTGATGTGTATTTTCAAACCCAGGAACGTTTGATGGGGTCAGAGTTGGAAGTTCTGGTGCGTTGTTTCTAATTACTTTAAAAAAGAATTAGCTATATGTTAAAGGATTCATGTATGGAGCTTTCTGTATAGACCTGTATCCGCTTGATTCTTATTCACGTGAACACTTTTCGATCATGTGATCTAGCATGTGACAAGCTTTTGTCACACTTCAAAATGGTAGAAATGCTGAAAGAAGTACAGTTTGCAGTCTGTATAGTTTTATGCTTTGGTAAGATAATTTTGCTATTTGCCTATTTTTAAAATCTTTTTAAAGTTTCAAATAATTCAACAGGGTCGTATTATAAGTCGTGCTAAACTTTTGCCATAAAGTCAAAGGAAAAAAAACTGCTTCAATATTAATGTTTTCTGAATTAATTTTTTCAATGTCAATGAAGACTTTATCCCCCCTCCATTTTTTTTTAAATAGCTAGCAAATCCAAGTAAAAATTAAATTCAAACCTCTGGTTATCTGTATGGGTATGTTGTAGAATAATTCACCAGGGTCATATTATAAATGATATTGTTATTATAAATTGTATTATCAATGATTATAAATATATAACGACACTGTGGTCTGTTTGACCATTTCCTCAGACAGAGACTGCCATAAACTCCAAGATGAGACTTGGACAAACTGGCAAAATGGGAAAACTTCTGGAAAATGCAGCGTCCTCACAGTAACGAAAAAGAAAAAGCCAATCAAGTTGGACTACAAACTCCACGGCCATACTCTGGTGCATGAAACATCGACTAAATACCTAGGCTGCACCATAATGGCATTGCAAATGATCTAGATTGGGGAGAACATATAAACAACATCTGAAGCCTTGGTCATGTTGGTTTCTTACATCGAAACCTCCACATTAGCTCAAATCCATCAAAGAGCATGCCTATAAAATATAAGTAAGACCGCAAATGGAATACGCCACGACAGTATGGGACCCATTCCAGCAAAACCAGGAGATCTCCTGTAGTTAGTGATCGCAATACTGGTATTAAAAATTTTGTACCAGTATTGTAACTTTTTAAAAAAAAAAACATCAATACTGGTAAATTACTGATAACCCAGTATTGTAGTTGTATTGTTGACTATACTTAAGGTGTATAATAAAAAAAATGAATTTTAAGCAAAATTAGATATTGAAGATCAAAGGGGGATTAAATAAACTCAAAAAGATTAAAGAGGAATATTGTGAAATTAATCATCAACCAGTTAAAAATAATCATGATACTCATAAGCCCTAATTAAAATCAAAAAGATACATGTTACACAAATAAACAAAAGATTATTGTAATTAACTCATATTATTCCAACAGTTGTTAATTATATAAAATAATTGCTATTAATTTATCATATTTCTATGTTTTATTTAATTCAATTTAGGTAAAATAAAATAAAAGCTTATTATCATCTGAGTTATTGTTAAATAAATTCAAGCAAATTATTACACTCTAACACTGTAAATTCAGCATTTACATGTATGTCATAATATATTTTTTACAGATATTTTATACTAAGATTATATACATTTGTTGGTCTTTATTTTCTAATTTATCTTTCACAATAAAAGATATCAATATCCATTAAACATAAAAAGTTGCTTAATAGGGGAACCTGATTTTAATCAATTTAACTGCATGAATGTTTAGGGTAATTAAAGCAGATGATTCAGAACCATGGGCAACACAATTCGTTGCAGATATATCAACTAGTACAAATACTAGTACTAGACAAGCACTCCATCACCTACGATAGTAAGAGAGCTGTACAAGTGCCATCTGAAGAAGCTGGTCATGTTGTTAAGCGTAAGAAAAGTCCACAGAGACTGAATACCAATACAGAAAGAGGAGGGTTGCAGAAATGCCATCTGAAGAAGAAATAGACAATACCATTGCTGATGATACAGCAGCTATAACAGCAATGTCAATATAAAATTCACTAAAATATACTACAAGTCTTGGAAAGAGAGTGCTAGAGCTGAAAGAAAAGATAGAAGAAAATAAAGAGTTTGTTGAAATGCTGGGACAGTACTGTTCCCTTAAGAAGAAAAAAATCTGCAGATTTAAAACTTTCTTTGATGACAATCGCAGTGTACCATCATTTAAACATACAATCTATATGTCCAATCATTCCTTATAAAATTGTCATGTCATACATTGTATGTTAATTTCATTATGCATATATATGGGTTCATTCTCATTTATCCAACTTTTTAAAATTATGGGTAGTACAGGTAAAAAAAAAAAGTTGGATAGATGAGATCAAAGGTAATCAAGAACAAAGGGTTTTTCAATTAGAGTTTGGGTTGAATGACAGGTGAAAAATAAGACTGAAAATTATACCCGGATTAAATTTTCTGTAGTATTATTTAGCATAGCATGTTAAAATGTGCAACTGACATTTAGTTAATGTAATGTAAATCATTTGAAAGTATCTTTAAGTTTTTTAACCGTTAATTTAAATGTGAATTGGATAGAAAAATATCAGTTGCACTTTTATTCACGAAGAGATTTGTCAATGAGATGGAGCTTTTTTTAGTGTAATAGATCCTCTTCGTTCATTTTTTCCAAATGGTTTGTTGTCCTTGGTCCTACGGTAGTGAAGTGGTTCCATCGTTCTGGTTCTCTGTCAACCCACTGTTCTGTGACGTAGTCATTAAAGCTGGTGACTTGTGCATCTTCGGTCTGGTAGTTATTCAGTGCGTAGAACCATACTTCTTCAATTTGGTAAGGAGGTACTAAAGGAAGTGCTGATACTCGTCGTACGTGTTGATGAAGTAATGGATCGTTCTAATATTCTTCGGTCAAACCAAGAGTCTGTACCTTTTTCCAGATGCGCTGGCAGAAGTGGAATAAACAGCCTTTGATATTTTATTTTGTACTTTTGTTGCATTTTATCGTAAAAAATTAAATTCTATTTTATTCAATATGATCTTTCACATGTTTTTACTTTCATAAAATGTTAATATAAAAATATTACTGATTTTTGGGTTTCTTCTGTATAAATGATGAAACATTTATTTATTATTTAAAATATACTAAATTTTATTTAAAAATAAAATGTAACAAGTTTACTATCGCCTATTTTATATATATTTTTTAAATAATATAAAAACATACAGGAACAAATTTACTGTCAAATTTTAGAAAGACACCTTATTATTACTAAACAGTCAGGGGTGCTACTTAAACAAGTGATTTCATCATCACTTATTTCAGTGATTTGATAAATTCAGTTATCACCTATTTAAGTGATTTTAGTGTTTTCTTTGATCTTCAAATGCTAATTTCATTGATTTTCCATATTTTCACAATCTTTTCTATAATTTTCCTACATAAATCAATTATCCCTTTTTCTTTGTATATTAATTTCACCAGTGCGCTTTGGCAGTAAGTTAGTGCGCTAAAGCTTTTAAAAGTACCCTTGGGAATTTTTCTGTAATCAAAAATTCATTAACTACTCTTACTATCAGACAATGATCAACAATATTAGGTAACCTGATTGGTTTTCTTTAGAGTTAGAATGATCTACTTCAAGGTTATGACCTAATCTCCAAACTATTCCAGTTTTTGCATATTCTAAAAAAACTGTAAAAGTGTCAGGCTTATCAAGCAAAAGACAATTTCTGCATATACATAGTTGTTTTTTCAATGGAATTGTTGTCTTTTTACCAATAAAAAAATCAAGCTTGTGGGAAAAATATCAAGAAAATGATATAAACACTTATTAAAGTGATTACATTTTAACTTCTAAAATTACTTGTTTCAGTGATTTTAAAAAGTCTGTGTGAAAATTTTTAATATTTCACAGCCAAAATCACTTGAGGGAGTGATTCTGAAATCACTTGTTTAAGTAGTACCCCTGACTGCTAAACAAACAACCCAATAATTAACAAAAATAAAAAGTTGGCTAAATGAGAATACCTTATTTTAAAAAGTTGGATAAATGGGAAGACACCTATATATGTGACACCTTTAATAAATTTAAAGATTAATTACCTATATGTATATTGTTTATTTAAAAAAAAACCACAATACTGGTACAATACTGGAATACAATACTTGCACAAAATTTTTATACCAGTATTGTGCCAGATAAGATTATGATAGCAATATAAATTACACAGATACAAATGTAGTCATTTCATGCATTTTGTTTCCTATTTTCTAAAATGAAACTCAGGTCAAATGTTTATTATTGTATTACTGAAAAATTATTACACCAGGGTTTTCATTATCACAAACTAGTCAAAACATTTACTAAATTTTATCATCCATACAAGGACATCATTCGTAAATATAAATCAACATGCAGACATCTTGTACATGTTATACGTTCAGGTATTTCACATCCAATCTTTTATGGTAATATTTTATACAAAGCACACAAATGTGGTCATTCACCTCAAAAGCTAACCAAACCTACCTTTAAAGAGACTTATTAAGAAGGGATGTAGTTACGATACTGTTGTCAGGTCATTAAAGATGGCATATTTTGGGATTAATATTGATTCACTCATAGGGTCCTTGCATCGGAAATAAACACATTTATTCTCAAACCACTTATTGGCATGATACGGGTTATCTTCTCCTCATATATTTTATGATGGTATGGTTATAATGATACTAAACCCCTAACGGGAGGGATTGTGCTTGATTTTCATATGATGAAGACATAATCTTTCAATCAGGTAAATTGATGTCTGGAGCTCGCATGTCAGTAACTGTTAGTAGTCCTTTGTTAATTTATGTATCATTGTCATTTTGCTTAGGTTCTTCTGTTACCTATTTTGACATCTGACTCGGACTTCTTTTAAGCTAAGTTTTACTGTGCGTATTGCCGTGTGTGTGTTTATCATGTTTATTCTACATTGGCATTTTTGCGTCTGTCCCAAGTCAGGAGCCTCTGGCCTTTGTTAGTCTTGCATGTTTTTTAATTTTAGTTCATTTATATGTTTCGGAGTTTAGTGTAACGTCCATTTTCACTGAACTAGTATATGTTTCGGAGTTTAGTGTAACATCCATTTTCACTGAAGTAGTACACATTTGTGTTTAGGAGCCAGCTGAAGCCCGCCTATGTTGGATTATCTCGCAGTGTTAAAGACCAGGCCATTGGTGGCCTTGGGCTGTTTTTTGCTCTTTGGTCAGTTTGTTGTCTTCTTGACTCATTCCCCATTTCCATTCACAATTTTATTATTTTGTAAATTTTAAAAATATAAGCCAAATATGTTTTGACTCAGATTACATAGTTTAGAAAGCATTGAAATGAATGGATCACAGAAAAAAATCCCACTGTTGAAAAACATGTGTAAATTTTATTCATATTGCAATACTCATTAATTATATACACCATATACATTAAAATATTGACCAACAAATTAAATAAGACTTAATAATAGTCTTTCAAAATTACACTGATAATGATTAAGAACTATTTCCCATAAGTATATAGATTTATATATCTCATATTATAATTTCAAAATGTAAGGTTTATGCTGAGAAAATCAAGAGTGGTCTTGGAAATCAAAGCTCCACCCTAAAATAGCCTGCGGTGATCCCTGAAATCATTTATGTAATAGTTTAGCTGGATATATATGGTATCCTATAAACAGATATTCTTCTTTATGTAAACATGATCAAGTTCTATACCTTTTCCAAGCGTAGTTAACATTTTGTGAACTGTCTCTATATAGTCAATTATTGCCAATGAAGTCAAAATGAAAGTTTTTGAAATTTAATGTTTGACAGGTAACCATATAACATAGTCAACTGGGATCAAATTATTTTGCTTTGTGTCAATGAAAAATATTCAAACGTTCTTAGATTTATGAGTGAAATTTATCACCACTTTCTGTATGTTTGGGTTAAAGCTGAAACATGTGAAAAGAAATATATTTTAATCATTTTAAATCTTAGTTATCATGATCAGAGCAATTTCAAAATAAGAACTGCAGTACTACTTCCCATGATTTTTTGTGGATTTAATTTTTTTTTCTTGATCTTCTTGAACAATGTTGAATGGACCTTCATGACATTAATCAATATAAAATTTTACTGTTATACATACATTTATTGAACATGTATATAATTATTTCTCCTTACATGACTTAATTTTGATTTCAGGTGTATCCTTCAGCACCAAAGCCACAGCACCGAATTGGAATGCATTAACTTACACTGTAGAGGGAACGCTACAACTGCCATATGCTGAGATCAATGAACCATTTTCAGCTTATTATGATGCCAAAAATAACAAAAGCAGAATAGATTATTATGGCGGTATGGAAATAGAAAGTTTATATATATTGTAAATTTTTAGTTAATATTTGTAGAAGGAACTGTCATTTTGAAATAGACTCAACATGCTCAAGGCACTTGTTGGTGCCAACTTGTGAAATATTTAACATTTGTAACATGAATGGTAATTTTTCCCTTGATCTTCGAGTGAGTTAACTTCTGTTATTTTTAGAGGAGTGCACGGTATATCTTTGATATGCAGCAATACCAGCTACATATGTTATTGAAGATGCATTTGTTGAAGTATTCAATAATAAAAATAAATAGAAACTTAATAAACACTTGCTGCTGTTACTGTCAATAGTTGCCTGACAAAAGTTACTATTTTCTAACAATTTCACAAAGTAGCACAGGGCATATAATGAATGCAAGAAACTCGACATTGAAATTAAATTAAACAGGAAAATCAAAAGGAATATACTTAAAAAGAATTTTGAATCATTTTTCCCGAAATGGATTTTTCACCATGTGAAATTTTCACATTAACAAATACTACGTAACTGTCAATTTATTTAAGGAATATGCCTCATACAATTGGAGGAACATTCTGCTAGAACCTTATTTACATGTAAAAGGAAATAAGTTCCATTCATAAATTAGAAAGGGAAAAATGGGATGGATGGTAATCTGATTAAAATACAGATCCTTTGTCTACGCCTCAATTACAAGGATATGACAACTCTCCATTCTACTTTTTAGCTCACCTGGCCCGAAGGTCCAAGTGAGCTTTTATCATCACTTGTCGTCCCTCGTTCGTCATCGTCGTTAACTTTTGAACTTTTGAACTTCTTCTAGAGAACTACTGAATGGAATGAAATCAAACATGGCATGAATGTTCCTTATGAGGTGCTGACCAAGTGTTGTTACTTTGTAGCCGATCCATCATCCAAGATGGCCGCCAGCGGGGGACTTTGTTTAATATACATTTTGTAGGACACTATGGACAATACATACAAATGTCTTCTTTTAGAGAACCACTGAATGGAATGAAACCAAACATGGCATGAATGTTCCTTATGAGGTGCTGACCAAGTGTTGTGACTTTGAAGCCGATCCATCATCCAAGATGGCCTCCAGAGGGGGACTTAGTTTAACATAGGACCCTATGGGAAACACATACAAATATCTTCTTTTAGAGAACCACTAAATGGAATGAAATAAAACATGGCCTGAATGTTCCTTATGAGGTGCTGACCAAGTGTTGTTTCAAGATGGCCACCAGGGGGGGGGGGGGGGGGGGAGGGACTTCGTTTAACATAGGACCCTATAGACAATACATACAAATGTCTTTTTTTTAGAGAACCACTGAATGCAATGAAACCAAACATGGCATGAATGTTCCCAATGAGGTGCTGACCAAGTATTGTTACTTTATAGCCAATCAATCATAGAAGATGGCTGCCAGCGGGGAACTTAGTTTAACATAGGACCCTATAGGAAATACATACAAATGTTTTCTTTTAGAGAACCACAGAATGGAATGAAACCAAACATGGCATGAATGTTCCTAATGAGGTGCTGACCAAGTGTTGTTACTTTGTAGCCAATCAATCATCCAAGATGGCTGCCAGCCGGGAACTTAGTTTAACAAAGGACCCTATGTGAAATACATACAAAAGTCTTCTTTTGAAGAACCACTGAATGGAATGAAACCAAATATGGCAATAATGTTCCTTATGAGATGCTAACCAAGTGTTGTTACTTTGTAGCAAATCCATTGACCAAGATGGCTGCCAACAGGGGACTTATTTTAACAAAGGACCAAATGGGAAATGTATACAAATGTCTTCTTCTAGAAAACTGCTTAACTTGATTGAAACCAAACATGGTATGAATGTTTCTTTTGAGATGCTGACCAAGTGTTGTTACTTTGTATCTGATTTGTCATCCAAGATGGCTGCCAGCAGGGGGAGTAAGTTTAACATAGGACCCTATGGGAAATACATACAAATGTTTTCTTCTAGAGAACCACTGCTTAGAATGAAACCAATTATGGCAATAATGTTCCTAATGAGGTGCTTACCGAGTGTTGTTACTTTGTAGGCGAACCATCATCCAAGATTGCCACCAGCAGGGGACTTAGTTTAACATAAGACCCTATGGGAAATACATACAAGTGCTTCTTCTAGAGGGGCACTGAATGGAATGAAACCAAACATGGCATAAATGTTCCTTATGAGGTGCTGATGAAGTGTGGCTACTTTGTTGTCGATTTACTGTTCAAGATGGCCACCAGGATTTTTGATTAAATTACGGGGCCAATATTAAACCAAATTTGGCCTCAATCATTATTAGGGTATCTGTTATGATTTTAATCTATTTTTACATTTTTTCCAAAACCAAAGTAGAATCAGGTGAGCGACAGAGGCTCTTTAGAGCCTCTAGTTGTTTTTAAAACTTTTTCAAGATCTTCAATTTTGTAATTATGATACACACCTTCAAAAATTTGGAGGCAGATATGTCAATGTATGTCATTGGTAGCTATACAATGTAGGTATAATAATTATTAGAACAGAAAGTAAAATGGAGTATCTTCAGTTCCATGTAAGTGAAACATGGATATTTCAATTACATTGGGGATGTTGGGATGCATGTATATCAGACAACAATCTCATCAAATATTAGACCAAAAGAAAACATCAAAGAAACATAATTTTTATTGTAGTTCTTCATCTTGACATGCTTGACATGACTAAGGTGATTGAAGGTCTTTGATGATCATCATGATGGCCAGTAGTCCCTATACTATTGACTTAAGCAGCAGCTTTTGTTACAGACAGATAATCAGTCAAAGAATAATACATATTTTACTAAATTAAGATTCTAATGTGATAGTAATAAATAAATAATAAAAACAACTGGTAGCCATAATCAAATCATTCAATAAGGGTATCATACTGATTCTGTGTTGAATTCTTTCAAGTCAGCACTATAGTGGGATATTAAATTCTGCAAAGACTTAAAAAATTATAATAGAAACTTTTAACTTTAAGGTATGGTTATTACTATACAGAGATCAGATATGACAAAGTTTGGTGTAAGTTACAAACTGGCTCCCATGTCAACAGAGAAACAATTGAATATGGATATGTGTTTCCAAGTCAACGGAACAAACAACGATGATGCTGTTACGATCCAGTCCATTCTACCAGATCTCACAGGATTTAATGTAAATCTTACTTTACTTTTATACTCATCTTTGAATTGGTAGATGTGATAAAGTTTACTAAAATCCCATTCATTTATTGTCATAGTCTTATTGCTAATTTAAAAATTATATAAGCTTGACTCATCAGATCGATACAAAGCACAAAATACAATTAACAAAAATGCTATAAACAAATAGAACCGATCTGAGAGTACTCACAGTTACTGAAAGTTTGTTCCAAGTCAAAAATCATGTATCAGAGACAAAATATCAATCAGTGCACATTCAATGGATTTAGTGTAAAGACGTCATAAACAGTCTAGTAAAACATGACCTTGTGCAACGCTAAAATATAAGTCGCGACACGATGTAGAACTGTAAGCCTTTATAACTGTATAGCAATACATATTTAGTTATGTTTTAATTTATTGATAAGAAAATTAATGTAAGTAAAATGTACCAATGAAAACAATATCCAAAGATCTTATTGCTATGTTAAATTGATAATCTTTGAGAATAAGTTTATTCAAAGGATAGATAATATAAAAATAAGAAGATGTGGTATGATTGCCAATGAGACAACTCTCCACCAGAGACCAAATGACGTAGAAGTCAGCAACTATAGGTTAAGCTTACATGGGTTGTACATGTATCTAAATTTTTGTGCTCTAAAAACAACATCACAGTAAAAATTAAGATGTGATATCCTGTTAATAATAAGTATTCTACAAGTACAATCAAGCTTGCAAACCAAATATTTGTATCTATAAGTATCACTTTTACCTTAATTCATATTGCAAGATGGATCATGTACAAGTTTGACTCATTAGTCAATCTGTATACATCTTATATAGTATGACATAATACATATAGTAGGTTCGTCATCAATTAAGGGCTTTTACGCCAACAAACTCCTTTATGAATCAAAATGACTTATTGTATTACCCATAATGTGAAGAATTGTTTTTTCCTATTTATACCCTTAGCTAATAAGCAACAGTTATGTAGTGACAAGATCATTTGTCTTTCTGTCTGCTACAATTTAATCAAACAATATATTCAGAAGTCTACTTCTTAAGAATTTTTTTAGAGATTGTTCATAATACAGTTCCTATTTTATTTTATGTTAAAACAAATTTAGGGGGTTTTTCATTGCAAAATATGGATATTTGTAATTTGCCTTGAAATGGTTTTAAACTTTTAACCATTTTATTGATTAAAATTAATGAATATTATAATTAAACTTGAAAAAGTGTTTTGTCCATTCTTAATCTGAATGGGAACTGTGTATTAGATAAGTACATTTAAGCATCTCAATTATCTATACTTACTTTTATGTTAATACCATTGTTCCTAAATTCATCATTTTTAACCAGTCTAATCAGTGCATTAAATGGGAAAATTGAAATCGAAAAACTTGTTTGAACTCATGTTAAAGCAACATTGTTCTGAAGTGGACGTAGTTATACTTATTTTGTTTATTATAACAAATCCCAGAGTTGAGACCACTCAATTCCTAATTCACCAGACTAAAAATAATTGGAACTGGTAGTTTTTAGAGGTTGATGATAAAAATCACTACCAACTGAATAGTTTTACTTCCTTAAAGCACTGAGTTATGAAACTTCAAATTTAAAAAAAAAGTTGAATATGTTTTATATACTTGAATGGCTAAGTTTTACTATAAAACAAGTGTACACGACCCCTTTCATGTAAAAGAAAATTCTTTATCTTATCAAAATCTTCAGAAATGTACTGCTTATGGATTTTTGTCTTCCCGTACTCTAATAGCTTTTCTGAATGCAGTGACCTTAACCATGACACCTCTCTTTAGAACTTCGGCAACTGCACAGCACAAGTGTAAGGAAAAAAACGTGACACACCATTGACAATCACTGAATGAAATATTTTTTGGTCGATTATACGTTATGGGCTTGTAATAAAAACGTGCTTCCTTAACATTATATTTGCAAGAAACTCGTTTCATATGACTTTAAGGATTTATATTTTCTTTTTTTTATTAACTGTTTCTTATGATGATTAAAGATGATTGGTGTGGAGATGAAGAGTGGTAATAATTGTACAAAGTGGCAGAAAGTTGATGTCCAGGGAAAAAAGAAAAATGTTTACACAATGTGGGTAGGACCAGATGGTAAAATGCCAGTTCGTTATGAGATGTTTGGATATGACTCACTGCTTGGCTCACATTATGACAAATATTATCTGGATTATATCAATTTTGGAACAAATGACATATCATCCTCAAAATTTGATCCACCAGCAAGTAAGTTCTAATTGATTTAAGATGAAATAAGTATGGCAGACTTTCAAAATTAAGCAAGTTTTAAGAGTACTAGTTCTATGTAAATGTACAATAATTTGACCTTCTGTATGGATAAATCCATCAAATTGCCGCTAACAGGTGACTGAGGAGGCAACTCTTCAGTACTTTGTATTCAATCAAAATGATAAGAAGGCAAAGCTATTATAACCTGCCATAGATTACCTACTGGTACTTTGAATGTTAATTTGCAAAGTGATTTTTTTTAAATTTAATTTTTGCCTTGCCTTGACGGAGTCAAAAAGCGAGACATAGGTATGCTGTTTCCGGCGTCGTCGGCGGCGGAGGCACAGTCAACAATGTATTAGTTTGTGATTAGGTCAAGTTTATGGTGAACCACAAGTGGTAGGTCAATGATATTTGGTATACAGTTGTATTAGCATTAGCACCTCTCATTTCCATGGAGATTATTTGGCCCTGCCCCCTCAGTCATGGTCTATTGACTTTGAAAATTTTGCTTAGTTTACATGTATTAGTTTGTGATTAGGTCAGTTTATGGGGAACCACTAGTGGTAAGTCAATGATATTTGTTTTGCAGTTGTATAAGCATTGGCATATCTTATTTCCATGGAGATTATTTGGCTCTGCCCCCTTAGTCAGGGTCTATTGACTTTGAAAATTTTGCTTAGTTTACATGTATTAGTTTGTGATTAGGTCAGTTCAAGGGGAACTATTAGTGGTAGGCCAATGTTAATTGGTATTCAGTTGTATAAGCATTAGCACAATTCATTTCCATGGAGAATATTTGGCCCTGCCCCCCTCAGTCATGGTCTATTGCTTTGAAACTTTTGCTTAGTTTACATGTATTAGTTTGTGATTAGATCAGTTTAAGATGAGCTGCTAATGTTAAGTCAATGATATTTACATGCAAATTTATTGGAATTTGCAAGTATCGTTTCCATGGAGATTATATAGCCCCACCCCCTCATCATGGTTCATTGACTTTAAAACTTTTAAATAGTTTACAAGTTAATGTTTGTGTTTAGGTTTGTTTAAAGGGAACGACTTATAATGAGTCAATGGTATTTGGTATGCAGTTATATTAGCATTGGCACATCTCATTTTCATGTAGATTTTTTAGCCATGTACCTTCAGTCATGGTTCATCGACTTTGAATATTTGCATAACTTACATGGTAAAGTATTGCTATTTTAATTTCAACATTTGCATTATCAAAATTACAAAAAGGCGAGACATATCTCTGTGATAACAGTCTTATTAAACATTCTGTATTAAAGTCACAAATCTTCAAAACATTTTTTTTTAATTTTTGAATAATTATTGGATATAAATTGTAAGTATATGTTAAAATTTGGATATATGATAGGCCCTCAGATTAAGTGTTGCCTTTTTAGAGTATTTCAATGTTTAAAAGGGCATTTATGATCAACAATGAAATATTACTGTTTCTTGTTAAAGGGGTTTTCCGAATTTTCTCTCCAAAAAAGCACATGGCTTTCAACAAATGTAAACAAAGCAGTCAATTTGTGATCATGGATTACAGCTTTAATTAATTTAATTTGGATATAGATATTCAATGAAAGGTACAGTCAAGCATTTTTTCTATTTTCTTCTAGATTAAAACTAGTTTAAAAGATCAATTTAAAAAAAAAATCTTTGACATATAAACAACAGACAATCTACGGATACATCAAACGCAAATTGTCATCTTTTGAGAAATATTGAAATTGAAATGCTGACTGACCGAATTTAATGAGAAAAATTATTACAATGGTCAATTAAGAAGTTTAATTAATGGATTAATGACCCATCCGATGTCGATAAGCGGATTATCTGTAATCACAACTTATTACACCTGCTGTAAATGTTAATTAGCTGAGGGTCATAAACTTGTCATAAATATGACTTCAGGTAGAATAATTGTATTTTCATCAAAATATTACGGCAATAAAGGCATGTTCTTACGAAAAAGGGCAGGGCGTCTTAAAAAGGGCACAGGGCATCAGAAAAAGGGCACAGGGCGGCACTCGGGAAAGGGTGGGCGGACCGCCCTGTGAAAACGACCTAGCTGGAACACTGCATTAGCTACAAGATAAACACAAAAATAAAATATGATTTTTTATTTGTTCAATCATAAATGAAAGTGATATAGTAAAATACTTATTTGCTTTCAGCAGCCAATTTAGTTCAATTTTGTCAAAATAAGATAAATAAAATCGCTGATGAATTATTCACTTGCAAGTGAATAATTCAACCTCTTTGAATCGGTATTCATGTGACCTTTAATTTAACCCCTTAGCTGGAGATGGGTTACGCATGTATTCAGCTATTAAAAGGAAAAGAATGTCAACATTGAAAGTGAAACAAGGATGAATCATTTGGTTGACTGATTTGATCCACAAAAAAATCATTCTAACACAGCTAAAAACGATGATAAACATATTTTTTAACCTACAATATGAAATCAAACAGACCTAGAACAATCCAATTGCATGTGGTCGCTATCAGTTTATGTTTATATTTATGTTTATATATGGGGTTATATGACCATCGGCAGTCTTGGGAGGTCTTCTCGGTGGTTAATTAGATGACATCTAGACAAAAATACACACGAAATGTTGATACATATTATTGAGTCCATGCATTGTTAATTGTTTATTTTAGACTTTTTGTAATTGTTATATATGTTTTAGTATGTTATAAATCAAATATGAGAATTTGAGTCAAATCGATGAACATGAATTTGACAGCTAATGCCCCTTTAATAAGGATATATATTTCTTTAAACAATGCAATAAAAAATGATTACTATGGAACCTTAATTAACCACTATACCTCTGAAAGTAAGCTGATGAATAAATATGATAGGCCTTGGATATATGAAAAAACAAACTTCTTTGTTTTTGTCAATTTGAGAATTTAGTATTTGATAGACTTTTAAATATATTGACAATTTCAAAGTCTTATTTTACACTCCTGACAATCTAGAGCTTGACATATATATATATTGTAGAGACACCTGTCTATTGGCTGTTGTTTTTTGCGATATTGGGTTGCTGTCTCATTGATGAATACCCATATCTTGCATACAATTTTTATACTATGTCAATATTTTTATATAGCATGATGCAATATTGATAGATTATCATTGATCATCTCAACGAGATTGATTTTCTCGCTTGAGCCAGTACAGCGAAAGTGAGAAAAGCAATCAAGTACAGATGACCAATGATAATCTGTTTATTGCTATTTTACCTATGACGACGTTATCAATTTCATTAGCAATGTCACGTGCCCCTTAGTTTCTAGCGATAATTTTTCATATCACTCGACTCCGCTGAGAAAGGAAATTATCAGTCAGCAAGATCAAAGGAAAATTTCGTAAAATAGCGATAAGTATATGTATTTCTTCCTTTTTTTGATAGACATGACATGTGGAGGATTCCCTGGTCCAGGAATAAAAGAACATAGAATCATGATGAACCCAATGAGAGAATATATAAACAATGACCAAACACATATTGACCAAATGTTTGGCTTCTATAAAAATCAACACAGTAAACAATACCCCTCAGTAGAGGAGCATGAGCAGAGAAAACATATATTTAGACATAATGTTAGGTCAGTATTGAATTATACTTAGTTTTGTTCTTATAATATGTTGTTCAAATTAATATATTAGTTAAGAACTTTCAAGGTGAATGGCTTTTTTTGTACTTTTTTAAACAGAAAACATTGTAAAAAACAGATTTTTATACTATCACATTTTGCTCTACTTTAATTTAGTGTTTTTTTGGTATATTTTTGTATGTCTTCTCTGTCTTTGTATCAATGAAACAGAGATTATTTTCACATTCACCCTCCTATTATTTTGTCTGATCTGCAGCAAATATCACTAATAGGTTGGACATGTATAGGTAAATCCTCCACCAATAAAAACTAACCACACAAAATAGACAACAGAGCTGAAAGTGGCCTTAAACACCAATCAATCAATCAATTAATTAACTGTTTATGAAGGATTCAGTTTATACAGGTTCTCTAGATCTGTTAGTGCAGGATTCAGTTTAGACAGGTTACCTGTTAGTGCAGGATTCAGTTTAGACAGGTTACCTGTTAATGCAGGATTCAGTTTAGACAGGTTATATGTTAATGCAGAATTCAGATTGTTATTTTACATGTATTATAGTGATGTCCAATAGCTTTATATATCCTCTAGTATGACTAAAGTTTTCCATGAGGTACAATTGCTTGGAATATGTAATAACATCTACTTTAAATTGTAGATTTATCCACTCTAAGAACAGAGCTGGTTTAACATACAGACTTGCTGTCAATCACCTTGCAGATAAATCATCAGAAGAACTGAAATTAATGAGAGGATTTAGATATACACCTGGTAACCATGGCGGTCTACCATTTGAAAAATCCAAATATAACTTAAAAGATGTTCCAGCCAATCTTGATTGGAGATTATATGGTAAGATTTTTTTAGGTTATTTTATAGTTTCATACTTCAGATTAAAATTGATTTTTTTTAAATAAAAGAAATAAATTAGAATGGAACTAATGAAAAATACTATTTTAGGTGCTGTAAATCCTGTCAAAGACCAGGCAGTGTGTGGATCCTGTTGGAGTTTTGGAACAACAGGGACAATAGAGGGAGCTTATTTTCTTAAGGTAAGGGACAATAGGAGGTGCTTATTTTCTTTAATAAGGTAAGGGACACTAGAGGGAGCACATTTCCTTAAGGTAAGGGACAATAGAGGGAGCATATTTCCTTAAGGTAAGGGACAATAGAGGGAGTGTATTTCCTTAAGGTAAGGGACAATAGAAGGAGCTTATTTCTTAAGGTAAGGGACAATAGAGGGAGCTTATTTCCTTAAGGTAAGGGACAGTAGAGGGAGCCTATTTCCTTACGGTAAGGGACAATAGAGGGAGCGTATTTCCTTAAGGTAAGGGACAATAGGAGGAGCTTATTTCCTTAAGGTAAAGGACAATAGAGGGAGCTTATTTCCTTACGGTAAGGGACAATAGAGGGAGCGTATTTCCTTACGGTAAGGGACAATAGAGGGAGCTTATTTCCTTAAGGTAAGGGACAATAGAAGGAGCTTATTTCCTAAGGAAAGTAACAACAGAAGGAGCTTATTTCCTTAAGGTAAGGGACAAAAGAGAGAGCTTATTTCCTTAAGGTAAGGGACAATAGAAGGAGCTTATTTCCTTCAATAAGGTAAGGGTCAGTAGATGGAGCTTATTTCTTAAGGTAAGGGACAATAGAAGGAGCTTATTTTCTTAAGGTAAGGGACAATAGAGAGAGCTTATTTCTTAAGGTAAGAGACAAAAGAATGAGCTTATTTCCTTCAATAAGGTAAAGGACAATAGTGGGAGCTTATTTCCTTAAGATATGTGACAATAGAGGGAGCTTATTTCCTTAAGGTAAGGGACAATAGAGGGAGCTTATTTCCTTAAGGTAAGGGACAATAGAGGGAGCATATTTCCTTAAGGTAAGGGACAATAGAAGGAGCTTGTTTCCTTCAATAAGGTAAAGGACAATAGTGGGAGCTTATGTCCTTAAGGTATGGGACAATAGAGGGAGCTTATTTCCTTAAGGTAAGGGACAATAGAGGGAGCTTATTTCTTATGGTAAGGGATAATAGAGGGAGCTTATTTCCTAAGGTAAGGGACAATAGAAGGAGCAGGAGCTTATTTCCTTATGGTAAGGGACAATAGAGGGAGCTTATTTCCTTAAGGTAAGGGACAATAGAGGGAGCTTATTTCCTTATGGTAAGGGACAATAGAGGGATCATATTTCCTGAAGGTAAGGGACGATAGAAGGAGCTTATTTCTTAAGGTAAGGGACAATAGAGGGAGCTTATTTCCTTAAGGTAAGGGACAGTAGAAGGAGCTTATTTCCTAAGGAAAGGGACAATAGTTTATACTTATTGACTTGGTAGGAGTGGAATAGTAAGTTAATTGTCCTGGAGGTGCAACTATTGCCCTGAGGCGTAGCCGAGGGCAATAGTTGTATCTGAGGGAACAATAAACATACTATTCCACGAATATCCAGTCAGTGAGTGTTTTATTATACCGAAGGAGACAACAGACAATAAATATGTCAGGGCTTAATCAACTATCGTAATATAAAAAGCAGAAACACAACCATGCTGTTTAACGTTTACTTCATATATATTCTGAATGCTAAGGCTACGTCCTGCACTGACGTCAACCCTAGATATAATAAATTAAACGCAACGTCGTAATTCCCGCAGTATTCTCAACATTTTCCAATCCCGTAGCTGCAGTTGAAATTCCGCGAAATATATTTATGCTTGCGGTCAGTTTCATCGAGGGCAAATAGTTGGAAACTATTGACTGGTCAAATAGTTCAACACTTGCAATTTGAAAAATGGTGAAAATATTGTGTACTTATTTTATACAGAAAATGATAACTGAGGTATAATAAAAGGAGATTTTTTCCTTAAGGTAAGGGACAATAGAGGGAGCTTATTTTTTAAGGTAAGGGACAATAGAAGGAGCTTATTCCCTTAAGGTAATTATTTACTATTCTGAGCAAGATCTGTGAAGATTCCAAAAAACCTGATGTCTATTAAATGTAATGGCAAATGACAAAATTTTAGTGTCTTGTTATTTACAGTTAATTAGGAAGTTTATACATTTATGTTGCTTTTTCTAATAATTTTAATGCAAGTATTGCCTGTAGAAAATGAAAAAGCATAAATTATATTTATAGTGTACACCAGTGCAGACCTGTTTATTTTTAGGACCGTAAACATTTTTTTCACAGTGTCTTTTATGTTTATATCAGTAGAAGTGATTAGCTTAATATTAACAGCTGAAATCATAGTGTGTGAACAGATGATTGGCCAAGGTCAGCTATTTTTCTGGGGAGCACTTCTGATTCAAGAATGGAATAAAGTTTTCTAAAAAAATTGATTTATAAAGTTTTAATGGGGTAAGCAGTATCTACAAGATTTATTCCCCAATGTTATCATGGTTATGATTTTCAGCCATTTCTTAACATATGATATTTATTAGATTTTTACCTTCTAAAACATTGTTCATTAGGAGAAAAATGTTAGTGTTTGAACATCATGAAAAGTACTTTTTCGTTTCCAGCAAGGTTTCTCAATTTATATTTAAAATATATAACAGAATATATTTAAAGGGGCATAAGCTGTCATATTCATGTTCACCGATTTGACTTATAACATACTAAAACGTATATCCAAATTACAAAAAATCTAAAATAAAATAAACAATTAACAATGCATAGACTTGATAATATGTATCAACATTTCGTGTGAATTTTTGTCTAGTCACCATCTAATTAACCATTGAGAAGACCTCCGAAGACTGCAGACAGTCATATAACCCAATATAAATATAAACAGATAGTGACCACGTGCAATTGGATTTTTCTTAGTCTGTTTGATTTCATATTGTAGGTTAAAAAGTATGTTAATCATCGATTTAACCTGTATAAGAATGATTTTGTGTGGATCGAATCAGTCAACCAAATGGTTCATCCTTGTTTCACTTTCAATGTTGACATTCTTTTCCTTTTAATAGCTGAATACATGTGTTACCCATGTCCAGCTAAGGGATTACATTGAAGGTCACATGAATACCTATTCAATGAGGTCGAATTATTCACTTGCAAGTGAATAAATCATCAGCCATGTTTCTTAAAATTGAGAATGGAAATGGGCAGGGATGGGGTAATCGTAATCTGTAATCGTAATCGATTGTAATTGATTACATTTTTTCAAGTAATCGACAGTAATCTGTAATCGACAACATTTTCGATTACATGCAATCGTAATTTAATCGATTACAGCAAAAATTATGATGTAATCATCGATTACTTTTCGATTACATTTCGATTACTTTAGTAATATAGTTTGAAATAAAACCTAGTTTTAATGAAAGTAGACAACTGCATGTATTCATCAGTTTAAAGTACTGATAAAATAGAATGCATCAATATTACTTGAGAGTTTATCAAATACCTTATTTAGATCTGTTGTCTCAAGCTGCATTTTGATAAACCAAATCTCCTAGGCTAACAAATTTTACTTTATTTCCAGCTTTTGAAATAAATGACTTCCAATGCTTGTCAATAATTTGAGACATTTTTTATTAAACACAAAAATGTTAAAAATAAGAAAATAGATTCAAAATTGGAAAATACATAAATGTACTTGTAGTCCTAAGTTAAGTTCTGTACTATACTAAAGAAGAATGCTTTTATATATGTAATAACATTTTTTAAAGCTTAATTTTCAATTATATTTAGAACTTTAGCTTAGAGTAGATAAACTGTTGATTCGTCATAGTGTTATGACATCAAAATTAGGAAAGAATACAAAACATATTTACAATGAACCAATGCATTGAAATTTTTGTTCAGTAATAGATACATGTATCCCATTGTGTCACTAAAATGTAAATTGTTTATGATTTTGAAAAGAGAACAAAGAATTCTCAAAAACCTTCTTGTTTTTATAATTACTAATCAGATGAGCAAAGACCTCTAATCAATGAGATACAGACTATGTTTTGATTTCAATTATGTTTAATTAAATGAGAGATTTAATACATGTTGTTGCCCTTAGGTTATAAATTGTTCTCCATTGGCAATTGTATAACCTGTAATTAGGGGATTTATCCAAACAAAAGGATAAATTCATTCATGTAACTATAAATTATAAATTTCCATCTTTTAAAATTAGTTAAATTAACTCTTCTTCTTTTTTATATATTTTTTTTTCATAGGAAACCTCTCATACTCATTATATTCAAATATACCATCCTGTTAAATAAGAGTAAATATCAAAATTAAGTCAGTATGACAGCAAAAATTTGCAAACTATGGAGAAAATGACCTACAATATAAGGAAGCAATTGATACAATTGTTGATTTCATTTCAAGAATGTTCTCATGTTTATCATCACTCACTCAAGAATATTTGAATAGTTTAGATCCTCTGTAAGAGCTTTCATCTAGAAAACAACTGTCAACATAATATTTGGAAACAATGCTTTAAAAGCTGTTTTTGTAAAGTTCTAAATTACCACTCTAAATAAGTTGTGTTTAAACTTTCTTCAATATTTTATAACATGTAATTGATAATAATCGAAAAGTAATGTAATTACTTTTGATAAAGTAATCGATTGCAATCGATTACATACAAAATTTAGAGTAATCGATTATTAATCGATTGCACAAAAATCCTTCATGTAATCGATTATTAATCGATTACATTTGTCAGTAATCGTGCCCATCCCTGGAAATGGGGATTGTGTCAAAGAGACAACAACCCGACCAAAGAGCAGAAAACAGACAAAGGTCACCAATGGGTCTTCAACACTGCGAGAAAATTAGCTTATTTTGACAAAATTGAACCAAATTGGCTGTTAAAAACATATTATTATTTCACTATTTCACTTTCATTACTGATTGAACAAAAAAATCATATTATTTTTTATTTATATCTCGTAGCTAATCTTTAAGACTTTAAATTAATTTACATAACTTTTAAACACAAAGCTTTGGCAGAAATTGGCCATTGAGATGAAAGCAACATCATTCCACATGAAATAAATCCTAAAACGTAGCTAATGCCCCTTTAAACACTTGCAAAGTTGATGATGTAATTAATTAATTTCTAGGTACTTGCCAAAGTACCTCTTATAAAGTTTGATTTTACAAAGTACCTCTTACAAAGTTCGATTTCACTCTCATAAAGTTTGATATTGCAAAGTACCTCTTATAATATTTTGATTGGTCATCAAGCTAATGCCCCTTTAAACACTTGCAAAGTTGATGATGTAATTATTTTATATCTAGGTACTTGCCAAAGTACCTCTTATAAAGTTTTGATTAGTCATCATGATTCACTGCTAATATATATACCTTTATAAGCTTTGTATAGTTCAAACATTAAGTATCTATGACTGTTTGTGATTGAATCATAACTGAATCATATATTTAGAGCTTGTTTGAGATTAAGGCTTTACTGTTGACACATACAGTATCATTTTGTAATTATCAAATTAAAAGTTGCAAACCTTTCAAATAAAATGCTGAAAGTCTTTCTTCTAGTGTTGCTGTCTTAATATTGCTATTTGTTTTATGTTTTGTTTTTTGTCTTGTTTGTTTTTAATTTAGAATTTTTTGGAAAACTTCTGTGCTGTTGTTTGGGGTGCCCTATTCATGATATATGTTACAGTGAGTTTTGTACTGTAAATTCAGTTTATGTGTGCATTTATAATTGTCATGGTTGAACAATAGACAAAAATGCAAGGTTAATTATTGCGATTTTAAGAAATGTTGCACACATATAATGCTATCAAAATTTAAAATGCAAGGTTGGTTTTGTAGTGAAGACCTATCCTGTTGCAAAATTGCAATAATTAAACATGACACAAATTGATAAATTTACAGTTTGTATTTTCAAGTGGAGTTGTATATTTTTCATTTAACAGACAGGAAATCTGGTGAGATTATCACAGCAAGAATTGATGGATTGTTCCTGGGGAGAAGGTAACAATGCCTGTGATGGAGGGGAAGATTTCAGAGCTTACCAGTATATCATGAAAAATGGTGGTTTAACAACAGAGGAACAATATGGTGGTTATTTAGCTCAGGTGAGAGGCAT
Organism: Mytilus californianus; assembly: GCF_021869535.1. Taxonomy (NCBI): domain Eukaryota; kingdom Metazoa; phylum Mollusca; class Bivalvia; order Mytilida; family Mytilidae; genus Mytilus; species Mytilus californianus. The sequence continues at coordinate 498,461 of NW_026262667.1, forward strand.
GAAGTCATCTATTCTTAAATGATGTAAGTGGTAAAAAAACATGAAGGCATGCTAAGCATGATACAAGCACAGCATGTAGACAATGGTTAATTTTCATATGTGTATATTAAGAGAAAGTATGGACACAGAAATGTTTTTGACACATTAATATACTTGACCTATAATACTTCAAAACAGATCTATAAGCAACTGCTTGGAAGATCTATAAGCAACTGCTTAGAATAAAGTATTAGTAAAGAAGCAATTTATTTAAATGTAATAATTTACATGTATAAAAATGCTGCTTTTGGTGATCAAGTCAGATTGCCTGACTCACAGCATTGTTGGTGCTTTGATTATCTGTCTTAATGTATTATTCTTTGCCATGCAATGAACAGTTTTTCTACGCAAAACAAGCTTTGCAGATGGAGTTACACTATACTCTATTTGGCTAAATCATATAATAGTAGATAGCTTTTTTAAGAGTATGGAAGTTGGCAAAAAGCTTGGCAATCTTCTCCTTTTTGTCGAACCTGCGACCCCTGTTGCAGAAAGCTTGACATAGGGATAGTGATCAGGCGGTGTTAACTAACTACTTGAAAGCTTTATATTTTAGAAGGTGGAAGACCTGGATGCTTCATACATTTTCATGGTTCAATGGTCAATGTTAAGTTTTCATGGTTAGGTTCGTTTCTAAGAAACTATAAGCAATAGGTCAACTTTATTTAATGCATAGATTGATTGTAAGGTGTACATGTCTGTCTGGCATGGTTCATCAATCAACTTCATCTGACCTTGACATCATTTTCATGGTTCATTCGTCAATGTTAAATTATCCTGGTTAGGTTCATTTCTAAGAAACTATAAGCAATAGGTCAACTTTATTTGGTGTTTGAATGATTGTAAGGTGTACATGTATTTACGGTTTGGTTTATCTGACCTTGACCTCATTTTCTTGGATCATGTTAAGTTTATGTGATACTTGTATTAAAGCTTTATATTTAGGACTATCAACATAAAATCAATGGTCAGTAAAGCAGGTGAGACATCTCAGTGTGTGCACTCTTGTTTTCTGTTTCTTATGTTGTTCATTGCAAATGACATTCATACTTCTTACAGTGTACCTATGCTTATATTTATCCATTATTACAACCTTTTATAAAATATACTATGCTAACAACTGTAATATTAAATCTTGTAGGATGGTCAATGTAGAAAAGACAAAGTGACTCCTGTTGCTAAATTGAAGAACTATGTAAACATTACAAATAATGATGAACAAGCATTGACATTTGCTATTGCCCACATGGGACCAGTTTCTGTGGCTATTGATGCTTCCCATTTGTCATTGTCATTCTATGCTAATGGTGTATATTATGAACCCAAATGTGGTAAGTCTGCATTCAACACATTCTATAGGTCTTGGTCATGTTATTTAGGCTATGAATTAAATATTCTTAGATTCCTAAGTTGCATGTCCTACCTTTGTTTACTGTTAATCTCTGTGGTTTTTCATGTCACATTTTTGCATTTAAAAGAAAAAAATGTTTATTTTTTACCAAAATTCTATTCAGAAAAAGATACAAAGTTTATGTGTTCTTGATCTTGTGTGAAAGTTATATATCTCATAATGATTTTTATATGACCGTTTACGGGACATATTATGGTATACCGTATGGTATTATGTCTGTCCGTCCTACCAACGTCAAAACTTCAGACAATTACTCAAAAACTCTTTGACCAATTTTCATGAAACTTTGATGGATAGTTTATATCTATTGACATAAGCTCCCTTTCGATTTTTATAAATTTTAGATTTTACATTTCTGAGCTATGGGATTTTATTCATAAAAAATTGGGGATTTTCCAGTTTTCTGACTATAACTCAAAAATGCTGTGAGCAATTTTGATGAAACTTTGGTGAATTGTTTATATATACTGACATAAGTTCCCTTTCAATTTTATAAAAAGAAGGGGGATTTTCAAGTTTTCAGAGAATAACTCAAAAATGCTGTGATCAGTTTTCATAAAACTTTGGTGACTTGTTTATATCTATTAAAATAAGCTCCCTTTTGTTTTTTATAAATTTCAGATATGACATTGCAGAGTTATGGAACTTTATTCATTGAAAAATGGTCGTACTGTCCATTTTTCACACTTCAATGGTTATAGAATTTTATTATACCCCCGCTTTAAAAAAAGGGGGGTATACTGTTTTACCTCTGTCTGTACATCCGTCCGTCAGTCAATCAATCCATCCGTGAGTCCATCACTCCATCCATCCGTCAGTCCGTCCGTCCATCCCATGAATATTTTTGGTTGCATCTTCCTCAGGAACTTAGCTACAAGGATTTTCGAAATTTGGTTTCAGGGTTTATATAAGTCAGTCATACTGAGTGATGCATTTTCAGATTCATCACTCAACAACTTCCTGTTTACCGAACACTTACATCATTTTACACATGAGTAGCCAAGTTGAAAATTTTCGTCACACTTTTCTCAGGAACTACAATACAAGGATTTCTGAAATTTGATTTCAGGGTTTATATAAGTCACCTATACCGTGTGATGCATTTTTCAGATTCATCACTCAACAACTTCCTGTTTACGGAACACTTACATCATTTTACACATGAGTAGCCAAGTTGAAAATTTTCGTCACACTTTTCTCAGGAACTACAATACAAGGATTTCTGAAATTTTGTTTCAGGGTTCATATAAGTCAGCTATACCGTGTGATGCGTTTTCAAATTCATCACTCAACAACATAATGTTTACCGAAATATTTGGGCGGGGGCATCATCAGTGAGCAGTTGCTCACAGTTTTACTTGTTTGTTCAAAATCAAGGCCACAAACTTAGTTAAACTTGAGGTAGCCTTAATAGTGCCAAATTATTCATTTTTTGTGTCAATGGTTACCACTTTGTGTGTATGTCTTTTTTTTTTGTTGAGTGGGTGGGGGGTCTAATTGAGCAGTGCTCACAGTATTTCTAGTTGATCATATGAATTCATTAAAAGCATAAGGACGAGCTTAAAGGGCGTGATGGGCATATCATGTGCTCATGTCGCAGCTCTTTTTTTATTATGGCCTAAATTGGGTGAAAAGTCAAGGTCCAATATATAGACAATTTAAATATTCTTCATATATTATGTTTAGTTGCTCACAAACAAATATGTGCATTATAAAAATTTTTATTATTGATGTGCAATTATTATCTATTATCTATTAAAAATTCATGTATGTTTCATAACAACTTTTATCAATAGTTATATAACGGAATTAATTCAGGAAGTAAAGTGGCATGGTATAAAATGCATTTCAGAATTTGATAAAATATTTGTTTTCACCTTTGAACTCTTATATCAATACTGATTGGAATGCATAGGTAACTTGGTTATAAGGAATAAAAATAAAATCAATTATTTAAAATACCATCTACCGTATTCTGTTGTGTGTTAATTTACACACTTTTTACTGAAGACACATAGCTGTTAGAGGGGATGCATATTAATCACAACTGAAGACTCTGAAGACATTTTTTTCGTGAAGATGTTTTATATCAAGACGTTATTGTTAGAAATTAGAGTAACAGTAGTTGTACCTGTTATATTTTCAGGAAATAAACCTGATGATTTGGATCATTCCGTTCTAGCTGTAGGATATGGGACAATGAATGGACAAGCTTATTGGTTAATTAAGAATTCTTGGTCAACATACTGGGGAATGGATGGTTATGTACTAATGTCTCAAAAAGACAATAATTGTGGAGTAGCTACTGATGCTACATATGTTATCATTGAATAAATATTCATTTAAATAATATATATTAAATAGAATCTGTGTTTCTGATGAAAATGTAATGAATCAAATTAAATTTACAAAGTGAAACTGTAATTTCATGTTCTAGAATTTATACAACAGTGTAAAGGGTTTCTTTTCTGAGGTATCTTTTTTAGAAAAGGGATTACAAGGATAATTTCATTGTTTACCAGAAACACAGATCAAATGAGAACTTCACTTCAAATCAAAGTTAAACTGTGATAAATAATACTCTTATAGTGCTGATTTTTATATTGAAATAGAAATTTCTTGTAAAGTTATTGGTTATTTTTACAGATAATAAAACTAATAGTTAGGTTTAGGGTTTGGATTAGGGTTAGGAATAGTTTTATTATCTGTAAAAATAACCAATAACTTTACAAGAAATTTCTATTTTAATATACGGCCTTGGGAGAACACTGAACTATTAAATGACTTAATCAACAGTCTTCAATTACATTGTAATTTCCATTTTGTTTCTTTATGGTTTTTTTTCCTTTAAAAATAAAGAGAGAAGTGTTTAAATGCCATATTTTGCTTAAAGATGAAGCATACCATAATTTACAGATAAAAAGATAAGACTTAAGATATTTTATGAATACAAGTGAAAAAACATATATGATAGAAAAGTAAAGGAAAATGTGGCATATTACTGTCATAGGAAGCAACTATTTTTTTTAGGGGAGTTGCATCATTTTTACCTTGTTAGCACCATTTTTGCCATTAGAAAATTGTAATGGAATGGTCACATAAAACTATATTTATATCAGGCATCTAAATTTAGATGCCTGATATAAATATAGTTTTATGTGACCATTCAATGAGCATTGAATTGCATGTGTACAGCAGGGTACAATTATTTTTTTGTGATTTTGTATTTTTTTGAAGTGTTATTGTAACAATTGTTTAAAATATTCCATATACTTATCACCTCAGCAATCAATATCTATAATCTTAAGTACATCATTTTAAACAAATCAAAATGAATAAATATATATTTGCATATCTACAGATTTTATATATTGAACATTACATAAAATGCACCACCACTGTAGATTCGTAGTAGAACTTATTTCTTTTATTAGACCAAAAATTTAAAAAAATCTTTTAAAAATGTGTAAATACAATGTTTTATTCATCTAGATGATTTTTTTTTTGTTCATATTGATCGGGTAAAAATAGATCAGCAGTGTATTAATTTCTTTTGGTTTTTGGTGCAATATAAAACAAAATGTTTTATATAAAAATAAGGAGATGTGGTATGATTGCCAATGAGACAACTATCCACCAAAGTTCAAATGAAGTGGATGTAAGCATTTAAAAAATTAGAAAAATATATATCATACACGTTAATGATGTCATTAAAAATTACTTTTTCATTTTTTTTCAAAATAAATGAATAAATCTTTCCATATATTGTGTTGCATCTTTATTACAGAGTTGGTTATTTTTTTATGCCATTTAAGATTTGTATGGGGTTAAAAACAAAGCAACTGATGTGAAACAAACTTTAATCTCTGACTATATAAATCAAGCTGTTAGTTTTCTCATTTGAATTGTTTTACATTTGTCATTTGTGGCCTTTTATAGCTGACTATGCGGTATGGGTTTTGCTCAATGTTGAAGGCTGTACGGTGACCTATAGTTGTTAACTTCTATATCATTTGGTCTCAGGTGGAGAGTTGTCTCATTGGCAATCAAACCACATATTCTTATTTTTATATTGTTAACTGCAATTAACTAATTCCTTTAATCAGTTAATTATGGAAAAGTGAACATAACAGTTTTATTGTATTACACTAGATAATGTCTTTTTGATCATAAAAAAGCTTCTGTCAAACTTTCATAAAATTCCTTGAAGGTTTGACAAAGTTATTGATGACTGGAAAACTTCAACCTTGGATTGTATCTAAGTATTTACTGTAAAAAAAAACTAAGTCTATTTCTCGGTGAAAAATGGAAAAATAAAAATAAAATATTTTAAAATTTGCTCTAGATAATGTCTTTATGTCTTAAAAAATGCTTCAGTCCAAATTTCATAAAATTCCATAAAAGTGTGAAAAAGTTATTGATGTCTGAAAAAAACTTTAACCACAGACTGAACTTAAATGTTGCAACTGACAAAATATTGGATTGCTTTGTCTTGATTTTGCAACATAAAAGTTGCAGGCTTGACAAAAATGACAGCCTCTTTGCGTATTTTGCCAAAATGTTGTTTTAATTTTTCTTTTTTAACAACAACAAAAAATGTAGGTCACCAAACTTTTTTTCAAGCTACAGATTGTGAAAAATTTACAGTCAGGAACCTCTGGCCTTTGTTAGTATTGTTTTTTATGCCCCACGCTGTAGTGGAGGGGGCATTAAGTTTTTACCCTTGTCCATCTGTATGTACTTACATCCGTACGTCCCAAAATTGGTTTCCGTTCTCTAACTTGAGTTTGCCTCTACCAAATGTTATGAAACTTATACACAATGCTAATTACTACAAAACACAGATCAAGTTTGAATTTTGGTGGCATCACTCTAACTGTTCTAGAGTTATGCCCCTTCATAAATGGAAAAATTGCAAAATTTTTAGTTTCCGTTCTCTAACTTAAGTTTGCCTCAACCAAATTTTATGAAACTTATACACAATGCTTATTACCACAAAACACAGATCAAGTTTGAATTTTTGTGGGGTCACTTTAACCATTCTCGAGTTATGCCCCTTTATAAATGGAAAAAAATGCAAAATTTTTAGTTTCTGTCTCTAACTTAAGTTGCCTCAACCAAATGTTATGAAACTTATACACAATGCTTTTTACAATAAAACACAGATCAAGTACAAATTTGGGTAGCGTCACTTTTATCGTTCTTGAGTTATGTCCCTTTATAATGTTGCATGCAAGCGGGGGTATCATCTGTGTCCATGGGGACACATTCTCCATATATTTAATTTTGGTTCATTTATATGATTCAGAGTTTGTGACGTCCATTTTTCGCTGAACTTGTATACATTTTTGTTTAGGGGCCAGCTGAAGCCCACCACTGGGTGTGGGATTTTCTCGCTGTGTTGAAGACCCATTGGTGGCCTTGGGCTGTTTTGTGCTCTTTGGTTAGGTTGTTGTCTCTTATACACATCCCCGTTTCCATTATCAATTTTATTTATTAGTAAGGATTATATTGGGAAAGCATTACTATGAAAATAGACAGACAACTGAATAACAAAATGAAATAAAACATCAGAAGATAGCTCTTATTGAATGCATTTAAAAAATTACTAGTAAAAGAAAAAATGGGATCACCGTACTTTTTTTTATGTCCCCGCCGTAGTGGAGGGGGCATTAAGTTTTACCCTTGTCCGTCTGTAAGTACGTCCGTCCTTCCATACGTCCCAAAGTTGGTTTCCTTTCTCTAACTTCGGTTTACTTCAACCAAATGTAATGAAACTTATACAAAATGCTTATTACCACAAAACACAGATCAAGTTTGAATTTTGGTGGGGTCACTTTAACCGTTCTAGAGTTATGCCCCTTTACAAATGGAAAAATTGCTGAATTTTTCGTTTCTGTTCTCTAACTTTACTTTGCCTCAACCAAATGTTATGAAACTTATACACAATGCTTATTACCACAAAACACAGATCAAGATTGAATTTTGGTGATGTCACTTTAACCGTTCTAGAGTTATGCCCCTTTTCAAATGGAAAAATTGCTGAATTTTTGATTTCCGATATCTAACTTTAGTTTGCCTCAACCAAATGTTATGAAACTTATACACAATGCTTATTACCACAAAACACAGATCAAGATGGAATTTTGGTGGTATCAATTTTACTGTTCTAGAGTTATGCCCCTTTACAAATGGACAAATTGCTGAATTTATCGTTTCTGTTCTCTGACTTAAGTTTGCCTCAACCAAATGTTATGAAACTTATACATATACTTATTACCACAAAACTCAGATCAAGTACAAATTTGGGTAGTGTCACTTTTAACGTTCTTCAGTTTTGTCCCTTTATAACTTTATATGATATGTAAGCGGGGACATCATCTATGTCCGATGGACACATTCCCCATTTATTTTCTATTATGATACAAAATATAAAAATCTACTGAATATTCCATTATAAAATTGAATTATGTGAGTAATCTCCCCTTAATACCGAGTTTAAATCTTTCTTTTTTGGTGCGATGGGTGATTGTATATTAAATCTGCATAACTTTTTGGTATAAGAATCTATTTTTTTACTGAGTTAGGGTGCTGACCATTTTTTACTGCCCTGGCACTTCTGTGGAATTTGAACATTACTATATAATCCATCTCCTTTGAAATGGTGGTGCTGGAACTTGTTTGTATATATCATGAAGATATTAAAGTAAAAAGAAATTGTATAAATGAATACAAACCTATAATAAAAAAAGGAATGATGCAGTGGTGGACTGAGAATCATGATTATCAATTTCACATTCCAATCCTTATTACTGTATTTAATCACCTTGTCAATCCATAAATGTGAATAAAAGATGTTGAGTAAATGCCAAGAAGATTACACTGCCATGGATTTGGTACACATACTGATCCACCCCTTCCCTACAATATTATGATTTATTTCAGCCTTGTCACCGAGACTCTTCTAACCTTGACCTCATTTCCATGGTTCATATGTCATAGTTTAATTTTCAAGGTTAGGTACTATAAGCAATGCTTCAACTATAGTCGGTGCACAGAATATTTGCAAGGTGTACATGTCCGTCTTCCAGGTTTTATCTTACCTCAACCTCATGTTTATAGTTCATTGGGTACGTCTAAACACTGCTCAGGACCTCCTGAGTGCACTCAGGACATACAAAGTGCACTCAGGACCCTTTATAGTCATCGTATTTGCACACAGGATAGATGTATATATTTGTTACATGCTGCTTATTTAAGAAATACATTTTGGTAGAATTTGAAATCGAACTTAGATAGATATGTTAATTCTTATAAAATAATGAGGGCACGTGTCACTGATTACACAACAACTGAACCGTGAATTATCCAATCAACAAAATTGATTAGATTATCTTTATTGTTGTTTATGAATTGTGTTGTTAGTACAGTGTTACGTTTTAAATGAATAAAACGATGTTTTAAGTTTTCCGGGATTTTTTAATGTAGTTAAATTTAAAAGAGGGACGAAAGATACCAGAGGGACAGTCAAACTCATAGATCGAAAACAAACTGACAACGTCATGGCCAAAAATAAAAAGACAAACAGACAAATAATAGTACAGATGACACAACATAGAAAACTAAAGACTAAGCAACACGAACCCCACCAAAAACTGGGGGTGATCTCAGGTGCTCCGGAAGGGTAAGCAGATCCTGCTCCACATGTGGCACCCGTCGTGTTGCTTATGTTATTAATCCGGTAAATAGTCTAATTCGGTAGGTCACATTCGTGAAAAGGGAAGGGTATTGTAGTTACGACATAAGGAACATATCCGATTTCATCTGTGAAACGGTTATTCCATAACGGTCAACCAACTCGTGATGGCGTCCGTAAAATTTACGAAGGGATGACTTCAACTTCTCCATTTGGAACTCTTGGTTTAAATTATGCATAGTGTATTGTACGTTTATGGAGAAAACAATAAGATAACCCATTCGATGAACTTTTTCAGTTTAGTTTTCATTATGACGGCTTAATTAATTTTGTTGTGTTCTGCAGTTCATGAATAAAGAAATTTAAATAATCATATTATTTTATAGTTGCCTTTTTTTCTGTAACAAGTTCGATTTTTGTTTTTCTTTGTGATTTTTTTCTCTCTCTCCAAATCAACTGAATAAACAAAAACAATGTTTACTGAATATCAAATTTTATTCTCAATAAACCATATACATAGGTATAGAGAAGACAATTACATGTATGTACAATATTTACAATGACAAATCTTACTAAATGCGGATTTGTTAAACATTCGTATTACTCAGAAATAAAATTAAGACATTTTCTTTTCACTTTTTTACAACAAATCATTCTTCAGAATTTACTTTTACATTAAAACTGCCCAAGAAATCTAATACTGGACAAGAACGAGCTCAATGTAAAACCAAATCTTACTACATGAAATTGTTTAGAAATAATACCCAAATATGATAATTTTCAGAAAACGGAGACAAATTCATTTTTCGGAATTTATTTTCACATTGAAATTCGTTCAAGGCTTGTATTACTGGACAAGAACGATTTAAATGAGAAATAAAATCTTACTAAATGCGGATTTGTTAAAACATTCATATTACTCAGGACTTAAATAACTGGAATAAAAATCTTACTAAATGCGGATTTGTTAAAACATTCATATTACTCAGGAATTAAATTACTGGACAAGTCCGATAAAAATGAGAAATAATATCTAACTATATGAGATTTGATTGTTTGAAAAGCGTATTTTGGTAAGTACGGCTTCTACAGTTAAAAACGGGTTCCATATACAAAGTATGACAAATTTATTTCCCTTTTCAAACCCGTTCAAGGAATTTATTACTGGACAATAACGAGTTTCAATAGGGGAATAAATCTTACTAAATGAAATTTTGATTGAATCTTAACGACAAGAAAATAGAAGAAAACACACACACATACATATATATATAAATAAGAATTAAAACGCAATGATACCAATATAAAAAAAATCAACGCTATTTTTAGTGAGTGATCAGATTATCTGTTAGCTTGAAAGTAAATTAATTAATGGTGTTTCACCGATTCTTTTTTTTTTTACTATGGAACAATTCAATTAAAGTCTATTGTAATATACCTAGAGATATGAAAATACGAAAGAATTATTCATCTTAATTTTTTTTTGAGTATAAAACTAAAAATTTTCAGTATTGAACGAAATTTTAATAAAATACGAAAATCTATACAAAGAAAATAATTACGATACATTTTTATCTATTAAGTTAATATACCTTGCTCAATCTCTGGAAAAACTTCTCGTAGTTGAAACGGGGCTTTGATCCCCAAGGACGCCACATTTTGCAATAAATTATATCTATATTTTTGAACGTTTTCAAATGAAATGACTTGAATGAAAATTTCCCAACTATATGTTAGATTTCTCACATTTCTCAACTGGCTACAATTATTACAAACAAAACGAAAAGTTTATTTAACATTTTTTTCTAAAACAATATATCTTCATTGTTTTATATTTTTCAAAAAGACATCTTGGTTTTGTTTGTTTGTCAAGCTTACTTGTATGAGGTAAGTACCATCACTAATCACTCCTAATTATTAAAGATCGAACGACCTAATCAACATGATAATTGGTATTCAATATAATCATCGGTCATGCCTGACATATTTCATAAAAACGGCGCGTGCCAATGAAAACCTTAATAACTTTTTAAATATTAAAATGATTTATCAAAACAAAAAATATAAGATGAAGAATTAAATTATCTATCGAATGCATACCTTCACCACTAACCAAAACATATATTTCCTGTCCTGAGTGCACTTTGTATGTCCTGAGTGCACTCAGGAGGTCCTGGGCGGTGTTTAGACGTACCGTAGTTCATTTGTCAATGTTAAGTGTTGTGATTAGGTCTGTTTCTTATATACTATAAGCAATATGTCAAATATATTTGGTGTGTGGAATTTTTGAAAAGGGTACTTGTCCATCTGGCAGGCTTCTAATCTTAGCTTCATTTACATGGATCATCGATAATGTTTATGTGATACTTGTAGTAAAATCTTTATCTCAGTCTTTCAACTTAAAAGAGGGACGAAAGATACCAGAGGGACAGTCAAACTCATAGATCGAAAACAAACTGACAACGTCATGGCCAAAAATAAAAAGACAAACAGACAAATAATAGTACAGATGCCACAACATAGAAAACTAAAGACTAAGCAACACGAACCCCACCAAAAACTGGGGGTGATCTCAGGTGCTCCGGAAGGGTAAGCAGATCCTGCTCCACATGTGGCACCCGTCGTGTTGCTTATGTTATTAATCCGGTAAATAGTCTAATTCGGTAGGTCACATTCGTGAAAAGGGAAGGGTATTGTAGTTACGACATAAGGAACATATCCGATATCATCTGTGAAACGGTTATTCCATAACGGTCAACCAACTCGTGATGGCGTCCGTAAAATTTACGAAGGGATGTTTTCAACTTCACCATTTAGAACTCTTGTTTAATAGCTTCCTTGTGAGCAGCAATCCTCTATCAAGGAAATCATGATAGGAAATACAAGCCCGGACATATCGTATCAATTGGGAGATATTTACTCCGTATGCAGGCGCTGCTGGAATGTTGCTACATAGAAATGGAAAGTTCACAATTGGGAAGCTGAAATCATCTCTTTTGTCGTAAAGTTTTGTTTTCAACCTACCCTCATTGTCAATTTCTAGGTGTAAATTAGTCATGATCAGTTAAACATTCAAGACATTACAACGAGTATACTCGTGTTTTCAAGTATTAGTATAAATGATACAATATCAGAATGATGGACAACTGTAAAGATCAACAACCAATTTATTTAAAGAGGATTGCCAACAGCCAGAGGCTACATATGGGTATCCTTAACATAAATATACTAGTTCACAATTTAACAAAGTTTATCACATTACATATTAAGGTACAAAGAAAAGGATAATAAAACGAAGTTATTGAACTATTGAACTATCAAAAAAAAAAACTGTTTGAAGATTTGATATACCGGAAAACACATTTAAAACAGCTCTAAATAAGCGTCATCAGACAAATCGGCACCACCTTCCATTAACATGTTGCTCAGGTAGTAAGGACATACCCAGCAAACACAAAAATAATTTTTAAATGTTATTAAAATGTTATGTCGAACGACATGAAAATATCGTAAAAAAATGTAAGAAAAATATAAAAGTGTATGGTTGGAAAAATATCACAAAAATTTTTTCTAATATATTTCCTAAAATATTGGCATGATATAATTAAAATATTGTCAAAAAGTATCATGATAATGTGCAAAACAATGGCGTATAAAACATTCTGATAATCTTTTCAAAAATATTTTCTAAACGTTTGAAAAACATCATGAACATCAAATAATGTTATAAATATGTTTTTGGGATATTTTCTTTCAAGTGCCTGAAAAATGTTTTCAAAACGTTTTTAGAAGATGTTTTTGGTTGATATCTATATCAAATCAATATAAAATTTTCTGTACTTTGAATTGAGTTTCCAGCTTATTAATATAACAAATCATTAGTTTAATAGATACACAGTGATTCATTCTATATTATACAAACAAGATAAATCAGTTGTTTTGCTGAGCATATGACAATTCACAATTCAAAGTATCCAAAAACAGGAAGTATATACTAATTTTGACATATCCAATTGGCAGACACAACTCATGACAATTCACAATTCAAAGTATCCAAAAACAGGAAGTATATACTAATTTTGACATATCCAATTGGCAGACACAACTCATCATGGTTAAGCCACTAACCAAATATGAAGTCATTCTGTTCAGCAGCATTACCGGTAGAAGTCATGAGAAATTTGTGTTCATTCAACATACTGAAATATAAGCAAACAGGAAACAGGTATATGAGTGACAGATACAAAAATGCTCACACATCACATTTCATCACTATCATGCAGCTCACCAAATATGAACTCATCCTGTTCAGTAGTTTTGGGAAAACAGTAATGAAAATATTTGTTGGACAAAGATAGATGGACAGACAGACATTGCAATAAAGCCATATTCCTACCGCAATGGTATAATGTTTAGTTTTTCACTCTCAACCTTTATTACCTATCTTATACACATCATGCACATGTCATCCTGAACATGCATGAAATAGTTGCCACTGAACGTTAAGCAAACATCAATCAATCCATTATACACATTTTAAAGTTGAGGTTACATTGACTAAAACTTGTGTCCCAAATTTAGATTTTTCAAAATAACTCCTCTATCTAAACAAAAAATGTAACATTTCTAATAGCCTAAGGATTACATCCAAAGTCAATAATTGGCTTAAGAGATAAAGAGCAAAACACTATTTTGCATCCATTATTTGATTTATTTAAGAATACATTTGAAAAGTCTATCAATTGTCTTGTTCAGAATCACTTGGAATGTCTTGTAGTGTCTTATATCTTTTTCTTGTTGTGCCATGCTTCTGAAAAAAAATCATTAAAAAAACAATTTATTAGTCTTACATTTATATATAAACTTCTTAAATATTCCTTTATTAGAGAACGAATCAAGATGCCTGAAGGACATACCCCCCCCCCCCACACACACCCCCCCCCCCCCCTTAAAAGTTTTGAATCAAATAACCAGTAGTCTCAAAATGAGGATATTGACAAATTCTAAATAGATCTATGTTATCCTTTAAACAATATAAATATATAGCATTTAACAGGATCAAATATACAGTACAGATAAAAACCTTTTCATTCAATGAATCCATAAAGGTCTTAATTGTCTTTTTAAAATTAAAGCTGAACTTCATTTTGTTATAAGAAAAAAACACATTATAAAAAAAATTGGGACTACAGATGTGTCCAGTCAAGAGCCTGTTATTTTATTATACTCGTTGATTGTTGTCTATCATATTTTTTTCGTTTATTGTTTTATATAAATCAGGCTGTTGGTTTTCTTGTTATTTTGTGGGTTTTCATTTTATCATGTAGGGTCTTTAAAATCCATCTTATTGTCTTTTTTAATTGTTTAAATCTGTAGGGTGACATAGTTTATGATTTGTTATTTGTATCTAAGGGCATACGATACAGTACTAGTAGTAGAGGAAAATAATAACTTATCCAAGTTTTATGCATTGTTTCCGTGATGTTGCTAAAAATACAACTCAAACTTCCGGGAAAAACACAGATGTCATCAAATCAGTTGTTTGTATTTGAAAGCATTTTCAAAGGAAAGCAAAGAGGTTGTTTATGAAAGCATACTGTTGGACTAAAAGCTTGATTTAAATAAACAACTTGTTTCTATTTTGTCACCAAAAATTAATTTATTTAAAAATCCAGAGATCTTATCTGTATTGTATGCCTTTAATCTTTAAGTTAATGTATTGTTTATGCTAAAAATTTGAATTAAATATGAAATGACAGTAATCCTGTATGAAAATCTTACTTCAAAAAAAAATGTTTTCCTCCTGAATGGTTGTGGACATTCCAAAGTACCTGTGCCACTTCCAAATTGTAAACCTGCAAATTGAACTAGTCCTTTGTGGCTTTTCTTATAGCTCCTGTTAAAAAATAAAAGATAATTACATTTTGTGTATGAATATAGTTTTAAGCAAGTTTATATTAACTTGCTTGTAACTCAAGTCTTAAATAGTCCTTGTAATATTCAAGTTAAATTTTAATTAATTTTAAAAACGTTCTGCCCAGGCGGCCGCAAATTATTGGCAGTGCCATGATTAAAAATTACTTCAATTTCCAACTAAATCAAAAGGCTGTTCTATAGGAAAACTGTAATATGACATTTGACTGAAACAACTCACGCTAAACAGGCATATTGCTCAAACGACATGGCCAAAACACCTCAAAAGCAACCTCACACTGAATTTTATGCCATTTACATGTAGGATGGACACATTGGTCCCTATTCTCATGCACTAGGTTTTGTGTCTACTTGTAATAGACTATTTTCATATATAACTGTCTTTTGACTTATGAGTATAATTTTTAGACATGTTACTTACTCTGCTGTAGGACATTCTTGTACTCGGTTAAGTTAATGTAAGAGCAACTATTAGAAGTAAAATCAAGCTTACAATCGGTGCAATTCGGGAGAAAAATAACTGTTTTATTCATTTTGTCGTGTATAGACATGATAGAAAACACAAAACAGTTATTTATCTGAACCTTGCTTAGTGTTAATGTTACTTGTTTTGTGCCTCGGAAAAATCCATTGAGTCATGCCTTTTGCAACAGTTGTTGTTGGTTTATGTCTGTCATATTTGTTTTTCGTAAATTGTTTTGTTATAAATTAGGCCGTTAGTTTTCTCAGTTGAATTGTTTCATATTTTTCATTTCGGGGCCTTTTATAGCCGACTATACGGTATGGGTTTTTCTCATTGTTGTTGGTCGTACGGTTGCCTATAATTGTCTACATCCATTTCATTTGAACTTTGACGGATAGTTGTCTCATTGGCAATCATACCACATCTCCTTATTTTCATATAAAACTCAGTTGAAAGGGGCTTAACTTATCAGATAGATAAAAAGCACATAAAAACCCAAAAGACACACATTACAGATATGAGATTACTGAAAGCTAGTTCAAAGCCAATAACAACTAATAAAAAGTCATGTGCCTAAGACTAAAATATCAATTTGTACACATCCAACATCCAATGGATTTAGTAGAAGACGTCATTTACAGTCAGAGAAGAACATGACTTTGAGCGATGCCAAAATATATAGGTATCGACAGATTTTAGGATCGTGAATGTACAAATTGTGTATAACAATAATATTTAGTTTGCCTTTAATTTACTGCATGATAACAAAATCAATATTTATACCGATAAAAAACAATATTCAAATATCTTATTACAGTGATGAATTGGTAACCTTTTAGAATAGATTGATAAGTTTACCCGGATGGTATATAAATTTCCGGGCTCCGTAAAAACATCACCGTAAAATTTAGGATGTGCTATTCTGTCTGAAATAAGTTTTTTTTCAGGTACAGCTAAACTTGCAAACCAAATCTTTGTATCTATGGAAGAACTTAGTAAAGGTTTTAAGTTATTTGTGGTAACGAGATTCCTGACTTAATAAATTACCAGTAATACATAGATTACGTACGCTTATTGAAATCCAAAACGTCGCTAAAGACACGGGCATAGCGAACGAGTTGGGATATATAAACACCATAAGACGGTGCCAGAGGAACATCACCGTCCGAAAAAAGGAAAATTAACAATAGGGAAATAAAAGTCATCCATTTTGTCGTAAAGTTTCTGGTGTAGAACTGAAATGTCTAAATCTAGGAAAGGACACGTATTGCTGTTAATATTTGATTTATTTAAGGTAAGTTCATGTGGGTAATTTCGGCAGTACATACACAAGCACTAGTTTTTGAACAAAAAATTCCTATATACCTTAATATAACACGTGTTATATTAAGGTATATAGGAATTTTTTTTCAGAGATAAGTGCCTGTGAGTACATAAATACTATTATATCTTGGTTATATTATGATGAAAATACCCAGAGCTCCATCGCGATATTGAATACAACCATGCTGAGACTACTATAACAGTGGTATAGTGGTCTCAGAACCATGATACCAAGGATTTTTAATATTAAGTAGTCCTATACATTATATTTTCGTATCGTATTCTAAAGGAGGGTTTCTTATCGTCTAGTTGCAAGTTGCGAGTTGAAAAGGCCGAGTTGCGAGTTACAAAAGTCGAGTTGCGAGTTACGAAAGTCGATTTGCGAGTTACGAAAGTCGAGTTGCGAGTTACTAGTTACGAAAGTCGAGTTGCGAGTTACTAGTTACGAAAGTCGAGTTGCGAGTTACGAAAGTCGAGTTGCGAGTTACTAGTTACGAAAGTCGAGTTGCGAGTTACGAAAGTCGAGTTGCGAGTTACGAAAATATTATGTTTCTTTAATTTCTTAAGAATTATATATATATAAACGGTCGTGTCGTCTGATTTTTGAAACAGAATTTTCACATTTAATAAACAAAGCATACATGTACTTGAACTTAGTTATACACTGCATGAGGAAGGGTCCCGGTATTTTGATTGCAGGATTTGAAAGAGTTATGTGATACTTATTTATAAGAGTCGATATGTTGCAAAGTCACGCACGCTTAAATTTCTTTCATGAGAGCGACATTGTTAATTTTCTAAAATAAAACAGGATATACTGTAGATATAAGACAAAATGTATACCGTACTGAACAAATCAAGCATAAGAAAATAAATCATGTAGACAAATGAAATACACTTGCAAATTATCGACATCTCACAGAATATGGTACTGTGTTAGGCCTAAAGTAAATACTTATCAAAGGTACCAGGCTTATAATATTTTCTACGCCAGGCGGGCGTTTCGTCTATACAAGACTCATCAGTGACGCTTGAATAAAGGATATTCATTAGCATACCAAGTGCTAACTCTTCGTCTTTCGCAAAGGTTTAGGATGATATAGGCACAATTGCACATTTAACTTAATATATATAAGATATCTCATGAATTAGTCAGAAATGTGATATGCCATGTACTTTATGTGATAAATTAAATAATTTTATACTTTGTTAACTTTGTGATTCAACCCCAAGCGGAGAGTGCATATATATGCCAACTTCCTGGCATAGGAGATCATAATATGGATTTTTTTTTAATTTGGAAAGACGTTATTCTACAATAAGCTATACCGCTGTTACAAAAAATCATACCGAACACGCTGATATCTTTTTAGTTTACCTTCGGATACTAACTTGATCAAGAAACATGAAACTGAGAAACAACTTATGATAGAAAAAAAAGAAGATAAATAAAGAACTAATTAAGCAACATAAAGATGAGTGGTGTCAAGTATCGGAGACATCAAAGCACGTGGCAGAAGACTAAATACTTTGATAAAGACGTGGTACATCTAAATGATGATGGACAATTCAAATTCTTCTGTTCTATTCGCATGTGTGCAAAACTGTACTAGTAAAGTGTAAATTTATGTGCAATCAATTATTTAATAAATAAATATATATATATATATATACATACATCAATAAGTCTTTTTATTACTTTTTACGTAACCTACTACTCTTATTGTTATTATATATTGATATACGGTTACAAAACGTCTCAGGTACGAAACGACCTAGTTAAGTTACGAATCGACTAGTTACGAAATGACTCCACTTTTGTAACTCGCAACTCGACTCAGTTAAATTTGTAACTCGCAATTCGATACTCGACAACAAGTGAATCTCATAAACATGTTTAACCCCGCCGCATTTTTGCGCATGTCCCAAGTCAGGAGCCTCTAGCCTTTGTCAGTCTTGTATTATTTTTAATTTTAGTTTCTTGTGTACAATTTGGAGTTTAGTATGGCGTTCATTATCACTGAACTAGTATATATATTTGTTTAGGGGCCAGCTGAAGGACGCCTCCGGGTGCGGGAATTTCTCGCTGCATTGAAGACCTGTTGGTGACCTTCTGCTGTTGTCTGTTCTATGGTCGGATTGTTGTCTCTTTGACACATTCCCCATTTCCATTCTCAATTTTACTCATTATAAAGAATGTATCGTTGAATACGGAACATGCATATCCGTTCCGTAACACTGCCGGTTTTAGTGTCGGTTTTCCTATTTCCTGTCAAAATAATATCACGTTTTATAATATTGTTTTTCATCTCCTAATCTGTTAGTATCACTCCAAGGCCAGTTGGACACATTTAATGGTTGAACATCCACTAGATATATAAAACTTAACGTCACAGTACCCAAATTGCACTCATTTAGCAAAAATTGCAACGGAAATCTCAAAAGTCCTCACCGAGACTAACAGGTCAGGAATAACCATTACTGCGACGTCGCAGTAAGGCGTCACAGCAAAAAATTAAAATAGCCTTTCAAGACGTCATAATTATTTGGACTAGGTATACTCCAGTAAATATAATAATGAGATACATTAATTGAGATCC
Organism: Mytilus californianus; assembly: GCF_021869535.1. Taxonomy (NCBI): domain Eukaryota; kingdom Metazoa; phylum Mollusca; class Bivalvia; order Mytilida; family Mytilidae; genus Mytilus; species Mytilus californianus. Next base: position 517,927 of record NW_026262667.1, read on the forward strand.
TGATCCTAAGGTCAATATATATGTTGACACAACTAGTCGCTTTGCGTTTGCTTGTTTCGAATCCAGGTCCGTTCGCCCTGATTCGCGTTTGCCCTAGTACCTGTTTGCCCTAATACCTGTTCGCCCTGGGTCCGTTCACCCTAATTCCTGTTCGCACTGAATCCATTCGCCCTGATTTCTATTTTATTTTGTTGTCTTGTAAACTATAAATTATTTGAATTAATTATGTTAAAGTTTGTTGAAAATTCCGCTGAAATATTTATATTGTATTGATGCTACCAGATAATTATTTTTCTTTTGATTTACCATGTTTACATTGACTATTCTTGTCAGAATATTCATCATGTTGAATGTTGACAGTATTTTGGGGAAGAAGAAGTGTTCAGGAACTGGAAACCAAGTTATCTGTACAAATTTATCTTTTGAAACCTTGTAACAATTTCAAAACAATCCAAACAGGTATAACAAGATCCAACTCACTCAACACCTTGAGATCAAAGTAGCCTAGCAGTGAAAACAATTTCCCTTTAATGTCTTACAATTCTTACATCATTGTTTTAACTCATTCCAAGCTGACTTGTTTATTTAAAAAAAAAATAATTTCATTATTAATCCTTCAAAAACAATAACTGCAACAATCAGTGAGATCAAAGACATCGTAATCATATCTAATCAGCATTCTAAATTACAAAACTTAGAATTTTTGGAATACTAAGGCTTTTCCACCTCAGAAATATATTACCTTAGCTGTATTTGGCAAAACTTTTAGGAATTTTGGGTCCTCAATGCTCTTCAACTTCGTGCTTTATTTGGCCTTATTAACTTTTTTGATTCGAGCGTCACTGATGAGTCTTTTGTAGACGAAACGTGTGTCTGGCGTACAAAATTTCAATCTTGGTATCTATGATGAGTTTATTTACAATCAACAGTCATTAAAAGTAATTCTGAATAAAAACAAATGTAACAATGAAGCCAATTAGCCTGATTAATGCTCCAAAACAAATTTTTTTTTTTTAATTTCAATGTTTATTCATGAATTTGGAGATATACATTTTTAATTTACCATTTAAATATCTGAATAAGATTACAAAACTTTAAATTAAACCATTTATATTATTTTTTTTATAAAAAATAGGGTGAACAGACCAGGGCGAACGGACTCTATGGGCGAACGGACCCAGGGCGAACATGTAATTAGGGCGAACGGACCCGATACGGCTTGTTTCATCTAAGTACTATAGTTTCACCGAGTAATGTCACACTACTTAGGTTAATTTGTTTAGGCGCAGGATCAGGATTCTCCAGGGCTAAGTGTGTCTTGAAATCGCCCTGAACTCTTTAAATATTCTCCTTAAATATCCGCTGTTCTCTTGTATGTCTCTTTCTTTGCTGGTGCTAGTAGGGTATGAAGATCTATTGGGATGTTTTGTATCTCCAACTGTCTTTTCTTCTCTTTCCTGATGGTATCTCATACAATTAAGTAGGAAGTGTTAATTGAGGTATAATGCAGTTATTATCACAAACATTTTTAAAGAGATATTGGAGCATCTTTTTGCATATACCATCTTCAGCTTTGACGAGTACTCATTGGTGATATGTAATTGCTTCTGACTTCCTGTGCTGCGTTTTGTGAAAATTAGGATTATAAATACATGTACCTTAATTGAGGTATAATTCACTAATTGGTGGATATTCACAACTGGTTTCCTTCAGTCTGCATCAGTTCCAAATTGAAGATTTGTTATAGTCGAAAGGACAGCAAGAGACTATAGAACAAAATTAAAATTTAATAGATGAAAACTCAGAATTTATAAGAAGAAAAGGAGGATCATACTAGTTTTGGTTTTCTCTAACAAAATGCAGCTTGAAGTGTCAGAATCAATAAAATGTCATCCCTAAGTGGTCTTCAAAGCTTGGTATGTATTGTATTATACCTCAATTGGTGTATCTCATTATATGTCAAATGGTGGATTATACCTGAATAGAAGTATAATCCACCAATTGATGGTTATTCCTGACCTGACTAAACAATTTGTATTTTTATGATTTGACATTATGCACATGTTTCAATATACATTTGTGTAGTTAACTATATTTAAATATACGCAAAACGGTCACAGTATATATCAACAGATGAAGTATTCACTTCAAAAAGTAAAACCTATAGAAACGTAGCCATGCGAAGTCGACAAAAAGTCAACTTTTAAAATGAGCAATTAAAATATGATGCAGTAATCCATTAAAAGAATTTATTTATTTTTATGCCCCCGCCGTAGCGGAGGGGGCATTAAGTTTTACCCTTGTCTGTCCGTACGTACGTACGTCCCAAAATTGGTTTCCGTTCTTTAACTTTAGTTTGCCTCAACCAAATGTTATGAAACTTATACACAATGCTTATTACCACAAAACACAGATCAAGTTTGAATTTTGGTGGCGTCACTTTTACCGTTCTAGAGTTATGCCCCTTTATAAATGGAAAAATTGCAAAATTTCTATTTTCTTCTAAATATCAAGTAATTTTTAAATTTAAATCTTCCTTTGTCCATGATTATAGTTGAATCAACTACAATCAATGCTTTATACATTGCAATGTTTAATTTTGACTTCCACTGATAAAACACAGATCAAGTTGAATTTGGGTAGTGTCACTTGAAGCATTATTGAGTTACGCCCATTTTATAAATCAAAGATTGCAAAATGTTTAGTTTCCATTCTGTAACTTAAGTTTGCCCCAACCAAACATAATGAAACCTATACACAATATATATATATATTCATTACCACAAAACTAAGATCATGAAGATCAAGTACAAATTTTTTGTTTCCGTTTTCTAACTTTAGTTTGCCTCCACCAAATGTTATGAAACTTATACACAATGCTTATTACTACATAATACAGATTAAGTACGAAATTTGGTGGCGACACTTTTACCATTCTTGAGTTATGTCCCTTTATAAACGTAAAAATTGCTGAATTTTTCGTTTCCGTTCTCTAACTTTAGTTTGTCTCAACCAAATGTTATAAAAGTTATACACAACCGTTCTAGAGTTATGCGTGTTTACAAATAGAAAAATTGCTGAATTTTTAGTTTCTGTTCTCTACTTAAGTTAGCCTGAACCAAATGTTATGAGACTTACACACAATGCTTATTACCACAAAACTCAGATCAAGTTCAAATTTGGGTAGCATCACTTTTACCGTTCTTCAGTTATGTCCCTTTATAACTATATGATATGCAAGCGGGGGCATCATCTGTGTCCACATGTGGACACTATCCACATTTATTTTATTTTAACTGTAAGCATGGACGATTGTCAAATTGATATAAACATTGGAAGAAAATAAAACGAAACATCAGTTATTCGATTTTTTACGGATGTTGTCCACATGTGGACACTATCCACATTTATTTTATTTTAACTGTAAGCATGGACAATTGTCAAATTGATATAAACATTGGAAGAAAATAAAACGAAACATCAGTTATTCGATTTTCACGTATGTGAATTTAAGCATGGATGCAATTTAGGTACTCCTCATTACAGAATCATAGGTCTTTGGAGGTCGGTTCAAAACCCGTTTTTGTATGATTCAATATGGATTCAAAATTAAATTGGTGAACTATATAGTAAATAAAGATACATCTACAAAATAAACATAGAAAGGAAACTTTTGTCTGGATCATAAATAAACATAGGTGATAAAATTGTCAAAATAGCTGCAATTTGGGTACCCTCAAGTTAAATGCATTTTCTGTTTCAGAAAGATAAAATCTTTCATCCTTAAAGTATCCTGAATATATTTTTTTTCAGAGAATGCCAAAGAAGAAAGTATGGACAAATGAAGAAAGAGCAGAATTGGCAAAGAAATTAGATGCTGAATTGGAAGAATATGTTGCAGATTGTATAGCCAAACAAAAGGAGAAAAATGAGAAAGAAGGAGAAAAAGAGAGTGACTTAAATATAGAAGTATGTTAGATGTTAGTCGAGTCAGTGCACATATACTTTTTGTACAGAGATTCTGCAAATAGGACCCATCTTCGAAGAATATTTGTTGAAAGTGAATAATGTAGTATTTATTTCAATAAAATAGTTACAATAAATGAGAATAACTAATAACAGTTATTGAATGTAGACTAATCATGACTATGTAGTTTTTATACACCCGTCAAATTTTTGACGGGACATATTATGTTATACAAATGTCTGGCGTCCGTCTGTCTATCCGTCTGTCTGTCCGGCGTAAACATGTTGCACCGCAACTTGAGAATGACTTATCCAAATTTCATGAAACTTAATATGGTTGTTTCTTATGATGGTCAAACGATCTGTATACTTTTTGGTGAAAATAAGATTAAATTTTTTTGAGTTACAGGACTTAGTAACTAAAACAGGTGTGTGTTTTTTTTCACATGTCGCGCCGTATCTCAAAAACAGTTTATGATTATTGCTTAAAACTTTACACACTTCTTAGTTATATTAACCTTAAGATCTGTATACCTTTTGGTGATGATTCAAAATTTTATTTTTGAGTTATTGAGTATTTTGTAAAAAAAGGGGGAGGAGTTTTTCACATGTTGCACCATATCTCAAAAATGATTTATGATTATTGCTTAAAATTTTACACACTTCTTAGTTATATTAATCTAAAGATCTGTATACTTTTTGGTTTTGATTCAAAATTTTATTTTATAGATATTGAGTTTTTTGTAAAAAAAAAAGGGGGCTTTTCGCATGTCACGCCGTATGTCAGAAACTATTTATGCTTATTGCATAAAAATTCACACACAAGACGACGGGCGTATCATGGGCTCATGGCGCAGCTGTTTATTTCAAAATTCTTACATGAATAACAGTTTAAATTTTTTTACTATAGTTTTAGTTTTTGGGATTCAGCAAAAAAAAATATATTTTAAAGAAATGAAAGATTGTATTGTGCAAAAATTTACTTTTCACTTGCTTTCAATCCTTATAATTATACCATTCTTTTCCAATCTTTAAATGTAAAGGAGCTAATTTTAAATTTTGACATTCCAAGATGTTATATAGGCTCAGAGGGACTAGTTTATTATGAATTTACCAAATTGACTTCTGCAAAATGTCTGAGCTATTTTTCTGTTGTATTCTACAGAATTTTTTAACTGAATGAATGAAAAATTATATTCTCACTCTAATGACATGTAAGAGGTGGAGCTATGTTGTAATTACCTTGTAAATTAATTTGTCCACCAATTTTTCCAACAAATATGTCTGTCACACTTTTCCCATTACCTTCTAAACAGAATGGATGCATGTTCAGTCAGCAGCTTGATCAGTGATGAGTTGTAACATTCGAAGAACACTTTTCAGATCTGTCAGACACCTACTTACTGTTTACTGTTTCTTTAAATTGAATTCTACCAAAAAAAAATATTTTTAGAAAGGATGGGACAAATCTTTTGCAATGAAAAACACAAGGCAAGGAAGTGAGGCATCCACTAAATCTACACTACAGTAGCAAGGATTGTTTTCTTGAAATGAAAGCATCTAGAGTATAAAGTTACTTCCTTGGGTCCCATCTTTGACACACAATTGTAACCTTTAAGCATCCCATCAGTCTGAGGGTCAATAAGTATTTAACTACTTCTTCAAAATCAATCATGGTCATGCCCCAGGGTATCCAGGATTTTGCATATAAAGATAAAACATTTTTTTGAATGATTTAAATAGATTAAATAGAATCAATGATAAAATATAAAAATAGAATTAAGAAATATTCAAAACTAAACAGTTATATAATTCTTATTAATTAAGTTTTTGATTATGTGAAAGTCACTAAAAGTTTATCTATAATATTTGTTATAGGACCTAGCAAATCATCCAGCTTTCATGACAGAAGTAGATTGGAGTAAACCATTAACACCAGAATTAGAAGCTTTGATGAAACTCAAATACGAGGATGAAAACCCAACAGGTTTAATATCGACGTTTATCAAGTTTATCATTGTATAATTAGAATTAATTTGATTTCAACTCTTCAACACCCCAAAATATCGAACATTCTTTTGTTGTCAAATAAGATCACCTTATTAAGCATTGCATGAATGAGAAAATATCATTGTTTACAATAAAGGAGAATTGATTTTGAAGATATTGATAGTGAATAGATTGCATTTTGGTACATCTATTCATGGCATCCTGTTGCTTAAATTATGGTGGAGGGATTGACAGCAAATTCTAGGTGTACACAAATTTTTATCTTCTTTGTCCAAAATTTAAAAAAAAATGTCTTTTTCATCAATTGGTCTAGGTTTTTATTTTTATGCCCCAGGCGTAGGCAACTGGGGCATTAAGTGTTACTCTTGACCGTCTCCGTCCGTCCATCCTTTTTTACATTCTGCACTCGAACTTAAGTTTGCCTCGTGCAAATTAAAAAAAAAACTCATACACAATGCTAAGAACCAAAACTTGCAGACAGAGTTTGAATTTGGTAGTGAGTCTCCTACCATTCTAGAGTTATGCCCCTTTATAACTTGGAAAATTGCAAAGCTTGATCGGAGGCATTTGTGTCCTCAGACACATTCTTCTTTTATTATCAGAATGTTTTCTTTGATTATATTTTTTTCAGCTGTTTATACATTATGATGTGCCTTGTGTAATGTTTATAAGTTTTGTCATTTAAGCTGGTGCAGAAGCATATAAATTGGATGGTAACCATGAGTTTAAAAAGAAAAAATATGATATAGCTATAGACAATTACACAGAAGGAATTAAATGTAGATGTCCTGATAAATTGCTGAATGCTGTATTATATACAAATCGTGCAGCTGCACAATTTCATAGAGGTATGGAAAGTCTTTTAATTACCGGTACAATAAATTATAGTTATCCTCAAAATTTTATCTAAAAGTATTTTTGTCAGTTTGATTAACTTTGGGATTACAAGTGTCAATTGATTATTACATTTACAGTGACTTGACCTTTGGGGTTAGAAATGACATTTAAGAAATGTTCGGAAGTCACTCTGGCTTTTTAATCCAGGATACAGTCCAATCTTCTTGTGTTGAACTCAATTGTGTCCAAAAACTGGATAAGTCGAGGTATTTTGTAAGTCCTGGCACATTTCCTGTTTGTTCAAGGCATTTCTAACTCTGATGAGTTGTACTTTATTGATTCGAAATCTTGTTTATCTCGTGTTTATTTCGAAGTCTCCTCAAAGATCAATAAACATAAATTTACTCCAATGTGTCAAAGTTCTAATTAAAAGTAATTTTGGTAGGGAAAAATCTATTTCAGTTTGAAATAATGAATCAAATGTTGAAATCTTATGTTTTTATTATGCATCAAAATAGGTTTCTAGGTCAATCACTTTTTTTGTATAACAATCAGATTGGCATATTACATGTATTTTTGGTCAACAACTTTGATGTTTGATTTACAATGACTTGACTATTTTACTGACATAGTGCAGAAAATTATGTTTGTTCTCTTCTAAATTGAATGTAAACAGCAAAATATTTGTCCACAGATGACACATGAAATATTAATAATTTCATGAGGTATTTAATGAAGGGAAAATGAAGATGAAGCTCTTGATTTTAAATGTTTTGTATCACCATTAAGTTCTTTGTCTGCATATTAAAATTAAAACTTAATTAAGTATAATCATACCATCATGGGTTGTTATTTTGAAGGGCAAAATGTTTCAAAATTTAAACCATTTAATTTCTTACATCGCAAACTAAAATTTTGTAAGCCAGCTTCACAACCGCTTGGGAAAGGGATGGGAGATATTTGGTAAATCCTGTTGAATTTATACATAATTTAAATGCTAAGATATAGAGTTTGACTTATTAACTGGCTTCTTGTCTCAGTGTTGATTCTTTTTTGTTTGTCCTAATATTTATTTAAAATGCACGGTTAGCACTTGCATTTAAAAAGGAATAGATATAATGTGTTTAATTTACTACATTGTACTTGAAGACATCAATCTCATATTTTACAGTCACAAATTTCTGTTCACCAACTGCTGAAAAACTCAAATTGCGACACTACAACCGGTAGTGGCATATAGACAAGTATGAAATTACCATACAGCTCAGAGCTAATCCTTAATTTTTGTAGTCTATGAATACCATAATTAATATTACTTGAATAACAAATGGTTTGGTTTTATGATAACTTATAATTTCTTTTATACTCATTTTTCAGGAAATTACAGATCCTCCCTACATGACTGTATATTTGCCAGAAAATTCAAGTCAGATCATATGAAAGCTATTTTAAGGGGTATGATTTTGTATTATTATTGTCAAGTTATGTTGCATAGAATAAAAAAATGAAGAGATGTGTTATTATTGCCAATGAGACAACTATACCTAGACCAAAGGCCATGATGTGAACAATTACAGGTCACCGTACAACATTCAACAATGAGTAAAACCAATACTGTACAGTAAGCTAAAAAAGGCCTAAGTACGACAAAAAGTAAAACAATTCAACAGAGAAAACCAATGGCCTAACTATAATAGAACAATCAACAGAGAAAACCAATGGCCTAACTATAATAGAACAATCAACAGAGAAAACCAATAGCCTAACTATAACACAACAATCAACAGAAAAAACCCATGGCCTAACTATAATACAACAATCAACAGAGAAAACCCATGGCCTAACTATAATACAACAATCAACAGAGAAAACCAATGGCCTAACTATATAATACAACAATCAACAGAGAAAACTAATGGCCTAAATATAATACAACAATCAACAGAGAAAACTAATGGCCTAACTATAATACAACAATCAACAAAAATCAAATATGGCTGTTAGCAACCTGCAACAACCACTGAATAGAGGATAACATTAATAAACCTGTAGATAACAATTCTTTGTAGTATATTTCTACTGTCATGAAACTATTAAAAAATTGGAAGTATTTCACAATGTCCAAAATATCTTTATATTCATAGGCATATCTGATGCATATTTTAAGGCAGTTTCCCCATTTTTTTATTTACTGGTAATTGTACTTGTCAAGTAGTAATTAAAGGTTACTTGATTGCAGTTAATAATAATATATTGTTTCAAAATTATTGCTAGAATGCTTAGCATCAATAAAAAATAAGAATAAATTTCAAAAACTAATGAGAATTCACTTTTTCAGAATCTAAAACAATATTTGGTAATATTTCAAAAGCTTTTACTAAAATGTTGTGATTGATTAAGATTGTTTTGTTCCAAAAAATGGATATCAGATCTATTGGGTAAAGGAATTGCTCATTTTGGTATACAAACAATTGAATAACCCACAATGCTTTAGATTTTGAAATGGTAAATTCCTGTTTAGGTTAGAACTAGATGTTGTTAATTTCTAGTGGAAAACAAGAATTCTTCTTGTATAAATGAGAGCTTTTAAAATCAGATTTCTGAATTATATTTAGATAATCTGGAATTCAATTGACCCAAGGAAAATTCTATTTGGCCTTATACTTTGATAAAATGAATTAATATTTTTTATTTAATTTTGTGATTTTTTTTATTTTGTGAACAGATTTAAGTCACATTTCAGCTTACAGGATATTTGTTGTCCAGGCCCAGTCCATCATATTTTTTTGACAATTTTTGCAAGAGTTAATGGACTTTGACCATTATTTATTACCTGTGTAATACAATGACTACTTCTGAATGTAACTCCTCTGAGATTGTTCAACAGAAAGCCTTAAGACTTGGAAGGATTGTTTTTCATCATGTGTAGTTGAAAATACTTTGTCTGTCATTTTGATTTGACAATTCTTGCAGAAGTTTGACTATCCTTAGTGTATTGTAGCATACTCACACCTTGTGACTGAGTCATTTATGATACAGCAAAGCAATCATGTAGATTTTGTCTTTAAAAGAACATCTATGAAGTAAATCTTGTACCAAAAATTTGAATAACTGAAGAACTGTTTTTCACATTTACAGGTGCTACATGTTGTTTACAGTTAAAAAGATATGATGAGGCTAGTAAATGGTGTGATACAGGTTTATTGATATCCTATTGGAGGGGTTGTATGTAAAAATGAGATTTGTGTGGTATAGATGAACATAAGATCCAGTAAAATATACAAATGAGTTGATATTTGTAGAATATAAATTAGAGAGCATCTTATACCCAAGCGATAAACAAATTAGAATATCAAAATATTTTTAAAGATATAGATATAGATATAAAAAATAATTTAATGATAAGCATTTTAAGAATATTATTTTTCTCATTCAAATGATTGGCATTAAATGTTCAAATTGGAAAGATTGTAAGAAATCTTGATTTTTTTTTTTTTTAATTTGACGTACTGATTTAAACTGGAGATCAGTGAATTATTGATCAGCTTTTGTGAAAATGCTTTTCTGATACAATAATCCACATGACACATAAATATCTGTCTAAAGAACTTTTCCTTAACTGGAATTAAATAGAAAATGAAAATGAAGAATTGTTACAGATGAAGTACAAGGCTGAAAATTTAAAGGTAAACATATTGTTGTTCGTGTTGTTTAATTTAGAAGTTGAAGAATAATTATAAATAACTAAAGTGTTTAAATAAGTATGTCATGGGACAACATATTTTTACAACAATGATTGTGAATAGGGGATGTAGGGGACATAGTTCAATATTTATTTTGTACATCTATTACTGCCTTTTGATCAATGGAAGAAGGCTAGATTACATAATTGTGTTGTCATAGGTATCGTCAACGTTTATGTTCAGTCAGTTGTCATTTCTTTTTATAAGAATAACTTTGTCAAACCTTCATTGAATTTTAGGAAAACTGGACAGAAGGTTTCTCATGATCAAATAATAGCATCTGAAGGAAAATTTTGATTTTTTTTTTATCTTTCTGTATTTTGCTGATAAATGGACATAGATTTTTGAAGTTAATATTTAAAGTCAATAGTTATAGTTTTGAAAACATCATTAACGTTTTCAAGATTTCAAGGTATTTTAGTAAAATTTTAAAGACGCTTTTTCATAACTGAGAGAGACTGACTAATTTAACTTTTGATTTTCTCCCCCATTTTGCAGTATTTGACTGATCACTGGACTTTTTTAATGTACAGTCTGTGGTTTAACATTTTAAAACTTAAATAACTTTGTCAAATCTTCATGGAATTTTACAAAACTTGGACAGAGGCTTCGTTATAAACAAGAGATAAAACTTAGATTTTCTATATTCATTTTCTGTATCTTACCGATAAATAGCAGTAGGTAAATAGACTTAGTTTTTTGGCAGTCAACTTCACACTTTTGCACTGACAGCTGTTGTCACAGACAAGCTATATGGTTCTGAGTCTTTGGAAATATTTACACATACACATGAATTAAATATTCTCACATGCTTATTGTTTGGATATAAAGAAAATTTCTAGTAAACATTCTGTAAGATTAATAAATCTTTTATTTACACATTGTATGACATACAAAAGGCTTTTACTAGACATTTTTTTATCAGTATGAACTGAAATCAACTTTTTACTTTTGAATTTAGCTTATACATGTATTAATGATAGTTTGCTACATACATCATATTGCATGCATATTTTATTAAAAGGAATTGATCCGAATAATTAAAGCATTTGTGTATCTATAGAAATCACTAGAGAGAGACAAACGAAAAGAGGAAGCAGCTGAAAGAAAAGAAAGAAAGGAAGAAGAAAAAATCCTTGCAGTGATACAGGTGAACCACCTTTCATTTGTAATGCATTAATTATTGTAATTCAGTTTATGAATACTTTAAACGTCAATAATCATTTACAAATAACACATACTTTCCACATACAAGAATAATAATGGCAACTACTGGTAGATTAAAACCTTTAAAAAATTTGGTCTTTGGAGAGTTGTCTCATTGGCAATCATACCACATCCTCTTATTTTTATACTTTAACAAGGCAAATATTTCATTTGTCAAGTCCTGACAATTCTCATGAAACAAATCATTTTTTATCTATATTTGAATAACTGAGGTAATTAGAATCCCTGGCCTGATTTTACATGTGGTTTTATTAAATGACCAGACAATGAATTATTAATTTGCAGAGTAAAGGCGTACAGTTAGCAAGCATGAAGACGAACAAAAATACTGGTTTACATCCTTCATTGCTGACAAATTTAGAAACTCAGAACCCTAGTGGTGCTAAGGTACATGTGACCTCAGATGGAACACTTAACTGGCCTGTATTATTTATGTATCCAGAACATACTATGACAGATTATGTTGAGGCTTTTAATGAGACACATACGTAAGTTGTTACCTGAATTTGGCAACTATTATATGTTTTTTTTTTGTCTGTCAAGTTTTAACATTTTAGTCATCTTCTATAAACAAACCAAGTGAGCCTTTTAATTATTATAAGTCGTTATTGCTAATCTTCAAACCAATGTTTACCAGTGGAGACTTGGTTTACTTTGATAAATATGCTGTAAACAGTGTATGTATATATATTATATATTAACCGGAAGGTTTATTAATGGCCATAATATGCACAAGAACTTAAAAAGTTGTGTGCATGTGTCAAAAGTGTGTGTTTGCCATTTCGAGAAAAGTTATGTTTACATGCTAAAAGCAGCAAGTCATAGTAGAATGACATCTATACAGTATATGGTATGGGTTTTGCACATTGTTGAAGGTGGAACAAATGGAAAGTTGACTCAATGGCAATCATATCACATCTCCTTCTTTTTATATCATTCAAGGATTTTTGCAGTTTTTATGTCACTTGACCCAGTCCAGTTGTTGTTAGTGTTATTTACTTACCATTATATATCTTTTGTTTTCACAGGAAATGTTTACTGTATTTTTAACTCACATTGCTTGTTATATGAATTCTAGGTTTGAAGAACATTTACAGATGATGTTTAGTGATGGATTTGAACATCCACAATGGGATACTGACAGGAAATATACCACAGACAAATTGCTGGTAGGTCAATTTATTAAGGCAATGTAATATATGCATGTGTTTCTTCCTTTGTAAAATAAAAGAAAGGTTTAAATTTAATTACAGAATTAATAGTATGAAATATTTTAAAACATAATAATTACAATGTTGTATGTAAGCATGAATATCATTGGTAAATATATCATGAAAACCAAAAAATTTACACATTGTCAATGATTGATAAATTGCATCAATTGGTTCCTTTAAAATAACCATTATTACTCAAATTCATTTATATAGCAGCTTTATAGCAGCTTCTCAGAAACCAGAATTCAAACTGAAAATTCAACATGATTGTCAGTGCTAATTAATCTTATACATCAGACATACACATGCAAATGTAAAATTTTCATCATCTATAAACTTGTAAAACTAAAGTAAGGTAGTGTTTGTATAATTTTTGAAAATTTTTATGCCCTCACCGTAGCGGGCATTAAGTTTTACCCTTGTCCGTCCGTTGGTATGTACGTACGTAAGTCCCAAAGTTGGTTTCCGTTCTCTAACTTTAGTTTGCCTCAACCAAATGTGATGAAACTTAAACAAAATGCTTATTACCACAAAACACAGATCAATTTTGAATTTTGGTGGCGTCACTTTAACCGTTCTAGAGTTATGTCCCTTTACAAATGGAAAAATTGCTGAATTTTCCGTTTCCGTTCTCTTACTTTAGTTTGCCTCAACCAAAAGTTATAAAACTTATACACAATGCTTATTACCACAAAACACAGATCAAGATTGAATTTTGGTGTCTGTTCTCTAACTTAAGATAGCCTCAACCAAATGTTATAAAACTTATACACAATGCTTATTACCACAAAACACAGATCAAGTACAAATTTGGGTAGCGTTACTTTCACCGTTCTTCAGTTATGTCCCTTTATAACTTTATATGATATGCAAGCAGGGGCATCATCTGTGTCCCATGGACACATTCCCCATTTATTTAATAATCGGTTGAAAAAATCTTTGATTTTCAAATTTCCTTTCCTGAAAACCTTTATAACCAAGAATACATTTTTTTTCCTCAAACCAAAAATGAAAATTGGTACCAACAAAATAAATATATCCACAGGATCAATTAGTTTGGTGTATTTAAGTCATTACAAAGTATAGTACTAGTAAATACTGAAATGAATCCTGTTTACTTTTTCAGGTTTATTTTGAAGACAGAGAAAATGAAGTTATGTACAAAGTGAACCAAAAGTCAACATTATTAAAAGTTTTACAACATAAAAGGTAAAAAGAATTTGCTAATAGTTTTATTTCATAAATGTTCACTTTCTTATTATCAATTATATATATAATCTTCCATTTTAATTGTAATGGTCGTCTTATTACATTTTTGTGAAACCTGCAATGAAAGTCTCTGAAGCCAAACATAATGATCCTACTTTCCTTCATCAGAGTCATCAACATTTAGGTTCAGTCTGGTTAAAATTTTTTAGACTTCAATAATTTTATTAAACTACCATGGTTTGACAGAAGCTTCTTTATGAACAAAATATAGTATCAAGAACAAAATTTTGAAAATAATTATTTTTATTTTTCCATATTTTACTACAGTAGTAAATGGACTTGTAAACCTGTTGTTTTTTGGCAGTTTGTTAACATAAATACAGTCTAAAGTTAAAGTTTTACTTAAACAGTCATAATCTCAGAAAACTTGGACAGAAGCTTCTTAATGATCAAATGACATCATCTAGAGCAAAATATGGAATGACCTATTAAAAAGTATAAATATTGAGAGAAAAGACCTGTGTGACTCTTAACTAAAGTCTAAAGTGTGAAAAAACAAGTGAAAACTTAACTGACTGTACAACCTTGAAAAATATTCACATCACATAAATAAATCACAGTGTGAGATTTTCTACTTTGACAAGACTAGTTTTAACAGAATATGGACATGGTTTAACATAGTCATCAAAGTTAAGGTTCTAAAAGTCAAATATTGATATCAAAGTTTTTCCACTGCAGTCATATTTCCTCAACATTTTTGCTAGCAGAACATGGTTAAATTTAAAAAAAAAAAACAGACAAAAACATTCTGTCAATCTAGCACATAATTTAGCAATTTTATAATTTACCTCAAATTTTGCATCATAGTTAATAAATATTTTTCTTTTTTTTCAGACATTTTGTTCATGGTGGAACACCATGTTTTGTTGTGACTGTAGATGGTTCCAAGTATCAAAATGTGTTCAAGGAAAGACATAAAATAATAAATTCTTAATAGTCTTTTGTCTTTTCTTTCCTTTTTTTTTTTTTTTTTTAGAAAAAACATTTAGCATAATTTTGAACACATGGCTTAGTGGGCCTTATTGAAAGTTGCCATTAATTTGGTTTCTGTTCAAAATGATTGCCAGGATGGGTTATTTTAAATTTCAATACACCAACCATGTATATACCACTGTCTTAGACAGGACATATTATGGTATACTGTAGTCAGTTTGTCTATGTCAACACTTGGTATGATAGCTCAAATTTTGTATACATAGCCAAGGGGGCTATATTGAAAATTACCATTAATTTGGTTTCGGTTGTTTGTAATGTTTAGTTGCTAAAAATGATTGCTAGGATGGATCGCTTAAAATTTCATAAACACCATCAATCTATACACTCCCTCTTAGACGGCTTTAATTATGGTATACATTATAGTATACCGTAGTAAATCTGTCGATATGTCAAGGTGTAATACCACCATTGATTTTCCCCTATTAGTCTTTGTTAAATTTGCACTTTTCAAAAAATTGTGCAGAATTTATCTTTGTTTCAAATAAAGAAATACTTGGCATGAGTGAAGTTTGATTCTGTCCAGTACTATAGAAAAAATTTCACATAACATTTCATTGCATATAAGAAAATAACCATCACTGGAAGTTAACCAATCAAATTTTTCCCCCTTTTTAACCTGTATACAAGCTTTAGTAACCATGTAACCTCAAGTTTCCAAAACATTCTATAGAAACCCCAAATAAAAAAATAATGGTGCTTTGAAATACCCAAGATATATGTTTATGACCCAGAAATGTTTTACTGCAATGAAATGTAGGATCAATTACCTACAACTGTCAAATTCAAGGGAATATTTTTTTTCGACCTATTTTCGTATGCAACCGGATGTGACGTACTATGATTTGGTGGTATTACACCTAAAGAAGACTTTTTTGTTAAATAAACTGAATGTGACTTTTTTCCTTTGTTATACTGGTTATTTCAAGCATTCCTGTCAAGTTTTGTCATAATCAGTTCAATAGTTTGAGAAAAATCTAGTATAATGTAAGACGACATCTACAGCGATTCGAGCTAAATTTCTTCGAAAAATCCAAACCAAGCCGCATCATGATAGAATATAGTGTGGACCAATAAATGATCAAATATTTATCTCATCTGCCTACAAACAGTTGAATATGATACAAAAGATGACTTTAGGATGATAAATACTACTAATGGACCTCTTTGTCTTCCTTATAAGGTCTCTTTTGGTCCATTTATACCTCTCATTTCCTCAAAATTTCTACTTTATAGGCCAATAAATAAAAATTTTGGGGTAACTTTCACTCATTTATGATAGAAATGTTATAATAAATGATTAATTGAAGTATTCAAGCTTAATGAACTATCCGTATAAAAATTTACTGTCTCCAAGGAGGTTTTAATAAGTCCTTACGTGAAACTTAAATTTACGCCGCGTTCCAGAGAGGGACATAAAAGGCTTCTCTTTTGGTGAATAATTTGTTGTTACTGCTTTAAAAATAATTTCATTTACTTAAAACTATATATTTATTAAAGTATTTCTTAGGAAAAATTTTTTTGTATAGCAGAATATAAGAAAAAAGGAGAAAAAGCTCCCCAAAACTCTAAGTATGGCTTATTCTGTCAACTAATATTCATGGTAAAGTCCTATTTCAAGGAAATTTTCTCATAAAATGTGTTTTGGAGACTCAATCCACTCAGAATATTTCATTATTAGTAATATTTCACTTAAATAGCAAGAAATTTTAACACATGAGAGTACTCACAAGGTCAAAGGTGCATGTACAGCTTCCCATATTAGGTGTAATACCACCATTGATTTTCCCCTATTAGTCTTTGTTAAATTTGCACTTTTCAAAAAATTGTGCAGAATTTATCTTTGTTTCAAATAAAGAAATACTTGGCATGAGTGAAGTTTGATCCTGTCCAGTACTATAGAAAAAATTTCACATAACATTTCATTGCATATAAGAAAATAACCATCACTGGAAGTTAACCAATCAAATTTTTCCCCCTTTTTAACCTGTATACAAGCTTTAGTAACCATGTAACCTCAAGTTTCCAAAATATTCTATAGAAACCCCAAATAAAAAAATAATGGTGCTTTGAAATACCCAAGATATATGTTTATGACCCAGAAATGTTTTACTGCAATGAAATGTAGGATCAATTACCTACAACTGTCAAATTCAAGGGAATATTTTTTTTCGACCTATTTTCGTATGCAACCGGATGTGACGTACTATGATTTGGTGGTATTACACCTCAACAATCAGCAAAAAAATAAAATTTACCAATTCTCATAAAAATTTAAAACATAATTGACTGAAGGAAGCTCTTTCAATATTAAGGATTCCCAGTATTGTCCTTCCAGAATTATGTGACTTTATACATGGAAAATTGGAGCTTTTCTCCAATGTTGTGCAATAAATAAACTTTTTTCTGATTTAAGCTTACTATTGCACACTCACTCCAGTATGCTTTAATTGATTTTCTTAAAACAACACTATTGTTAAGATTGATAAGATGCAATTCCCTATTGTTTTGAAAATTTTCTGTTAGTATCTTCCAGAGTTGTGAGACTTTTTAACTTCAGATTTTAGTAAAATGTTCACAACTTGAATATGCTTGGATCAATTTACTGAAAACTTCAGAAAGATACCTCAACAAAATTAATTTATCTGTCATTCCAGAGTTATGGGACTTTAACCTTCAGATTAATAGCAAATGTTTACATGTCGTGCACCACCTCTAGTATGCTTAGATCTAACTTTACACTGATATTGGGATTGGTGAATGTAGGATTGCTTTTTCATTCCAAGGAAATGGGACTTTTTAAGTCATATTGAAAGGAAAGAAATATTCATCAACCAAAGGGTATCATCAAACAATTTTACTTACTTCTAATAAGATGCCTTTTTAATATTCCATTTTATTCTGGCAACAATTTCAAGATTGGTGTATAATGCGCTCTTTACTGTAAATAGTTGTACATTTAATTTTTTATTACAAAAATAATATAAAAGGATAGGATGTCCTTTTCTGCTTGGTTGACATCCCTATCCAGATATTTTGATAATGGATTATATTAATCTCACATTAGGTCAACAGCTGGCATACTACCAGTATGAAAAGTTGCACTTTGTGATATGTTAATGTGCATTAAAAGATTTACAATGCAACTTCACCAAAGAAAATATCAAATTAAAACCATCCAAAAGATGAAAATGATTAAGTTTAGTGATCATGTTCAATTTGTTTAGCCTTGTGTGGCCAGATGGTGATATCTTGATGTTCATAGGATAATCTGGTCTTATGTTGAACATAAAGTTTAGATGGAGAAGATTAATTTCGTAACAAAAAGGACTATATGTCAGAAAGCAGAATATTGATTTTTTATGCAGTCTAAATAACCAATACAAATAGGAAAGCAAATGATTCTCAATTTCAGGTTCAATTTTAAAAATGCATGAATGCAGGTAAATTTTGCTGAACTACTAAATTCTAAACTTGTGAAAATCAGATAGATGATAGTATTTCTAGTTAGAACTGACAGCTAAGTGAGGATAGAATGCTCTTCTCTTGAAAATTCTCAATACAGAAAACCCTCTGAATATAAACATCATTATATTATGAGCCACACTAATGCATGGTTTTTAAATTTGTAAGTTAAAGGAGTAAAACTCGAAAGAAACTCTGAAAGTGAAGAGGACAATAATGTGGGCCAGAAACAAGGTCAAAATTTCTCATTCAAAGGTGTGAAATTCAGCTCTGCTTAAATTGTGAATAAAATGCTTCGCTGGGGCGCAGCTTGATACGACCGCAGAGGTCGAACCCTGAACAGTTGGGGCAAGTATGGACACAACATTCAAGCTTGATACAGCTCTGAATTTGGATTGTTATTAAATATTTGACACAGCATAGGTTTCTGACACAGAAAGAATGTGGTCTAAGAACTTGAATTTTTTTAATTTATCTATTATGGTCCAATGTCCAAAATCAAAATACATGGTTAGATTCAGCATATCAAAGAACCCCATATATTCAATTTTTGTTAAAATCAAACAAAGTTTAATTTTGGACCCCAACTTGGACAAACTTGAAAACTGGGCCCATAATCAAAAATCTAAACACATGTTTAGATTCAGTATATCAAAGAACCCCAAGAATTCAATTTTTGCTAAAATCAAACTAAGTTTAATTTTGGACCCTTTGGACCTTAATGTAGACCAATTTAAAAAACGGGACTTAAAATTAAAAATCTAAATACACGGTTAGATTTGGAATATTTAAGAACCCCAATAATTCAATTTTTGATGAAATCAAACAAAGTTTAATTTTGGACCCTTTTGACCTCAATATGAACCAATTTGATAGCGGGGCCCACAAATAAAAAATCTAAATTCATGGTTAGATTCAGCATATCAAAGAACCTCATATATTCAATTTTTGTTGAAATCAAACAAAGTTTAATTTTGGACCCCAATTTGGACCAACTTGAAAACTGGGCCCATAATCAAAAATCTAAATACATGTTTAGATTCAGCATATCAAAGAACCCCATATATTCAATTTTTGTTGAAATCAAACAAAGTTTAAATACTGGACCCTATCTTGGACCAACTTGAAAACTGGGCCCATAATCAAAAATCTAAACACATGTTTAGATTCAGCAAATCAAAGAACCCCAAGAATTCAATTTTTGTTAAAATCAAACTAAGTTTAATTTTGGACCCTTTGGACCTCAATGTAGACCAATTTAAAAAACAGGACCCAAAATTAAAAACCTAAATACACTGTTAGATTTGGAATATCAAAGAACCCCAATAATTCAATTTTAGATGAAATCAAACAAAGTTTAATTTTGGACCCTTTTGACCTCAATATGAACCAATTAGATAACGGGGTCCACAAATAAAAAATCTAAATACATGGTTAGATTCAGCATATCAAAGAACCCCATATATTCAATTTTTGTTGAAATCAAACAAAGTTTAATTTTGGACCCCAATTTGGACCAACTTGAAAACTGGGCCAAAAATCAAAAATCTAAATACATGTTTAGATTCAGCATATCAAAGAACCTCATATATTCAATTTTTGCTAAAATCAAACAAAGTTTAATTTTGGACCCTTTGGACATTAATGTAGACCAATTTGAAAACTGGACCCAAAATTAAAAATCTAAATACACTGTTAGATTCGGCATAACAAATAAATAAATGTGATCAAAGATTTTACAAATCTAATGCGCCATACTGTGCAATTAAAGATTACTTCTTGAAATTTTTCAATATTTGAAATTTGAAAAAAAAAAAATATTTGAAGAATAATTCTTTTTAATTTCTGAAATCTGAAATGAGAAAAAAATGGCCCCCCACAATTTCTTTTTATCCCCCCCCCCCCCCCTTTTTCCCCCTAAAAAATTCTTTCCCTCAAAATATGGTCATAATCTCAATTCAAATTTCCAATGGAGTTGGCAACCATAATTACCCATTTAAATTTACCATAGTGCTAACTTAATCTATTTTATAATAGAATTAATAAAAATATAGTGTCAAATCTTTCATATGGATTTTTTTGTAAAAAAAAAAGATGAAAACATTTGCAGATATTTTTACTGGTCTTCCTTTATAAATATGCATTTCTTTAAACATAATTTAAAAGCAGTGTAAGGGAAGTAACCAAAACGTTGTATTTGGATTACCTCCCTTACACTGTTTTAGATTATCTTTATTGTTCATTAACCATTACTTTATACATAATTTAAAAGCAGTGTAAGGGAGATAATTTCAATGATGTATTTGATTTATCTCCCTTACACTGCTTTAAATTATGTTTTGTACTAAAGTATTTGTCCATTAACCAGGACAACCTTGTTTTTCCCCCTTTTTTGCCCCTAATTCCTAAACGGTTTGAGCCATAACCCCCCAAAGCAAATCCTAACCATCCCTTTGTGGTATGGAAACTTGTAGTATAATTTCAGAGAGATCCATACACCGTTCCACAGTTATTGTCTGGAAACTAGAAAATGCTCATTTTTGGCCCCTAATTCCTTAACTGTTGGTACCATAACCCCCAAAATCAATCCCAACCTTCCTTTTGTGGTATTTAACCTTATGGTCAAATTTCAAAAAGATCCATTCACTTAAACTAAAGTTAGAGTGCGAAAACCAATATGTATTCGGACGACGACGCTGGACGACGACGACGCCGGACGACGCCAACGTCATACCAATATACGACCACAAAATTTTTTTGCGGCCGTATAAAAAAGGGTTTTGATAAAAAGAGAATCTACAATCTCATTATCTGTAGTATAATGTTTTTATCCAAGATTTACTTGTTTTCTTTCCAAGTGGCACATTCTACTCATATGAACATTTACCTGATCTAAAATGTTCAAAGTTTTTCGAAGGAACCAAATGTTGGTAAGTGAGTCATATGGTTCTTAAGAAAATAAGTTTCAAAATCATATCTTAAGTACCTGCAAACCTACCAATCTCCCCTCCATTAGTATAAAAAGAACATAGGAACACAATAACAATACAATCTTTTCTTCTGAAAAACCAGAGTTTATTGGACCAAATGTTGGTGAAATATTTGTACAATGGTTCCTAGTAATTTTCCAGTCCACATACAGCAGGAGAGTTATGCAGGCTAGTAGGAACCTCTAGTTATTCTTTATATGTTGGCTTCTATAATTTGGAAAATAAAATATTCATGTTTATTTATGTTATACTGCACTGTGTCAGCAATGCCAATTAACACATACTTAGTAAACAGAAAATAAAAGCAATGAAAACAATAATAATAAAATATTATCATAGCTGTATTTGACATCAGTGTAAAGTTAACAGTTTTTCAAATTGCCAGTTTAAATATAAATAATAACTGAAACTGACCTGCATGGACTAGTTCAAACTAGTTTAAACCTCGCCACATTCTGTATGTGCTTGTCCCAAGTCAGGAGCCTGTAATTCAGTAGTTGTCTTTTGTTACTGTATATCATATTTGTTTTTCGTTCATTATTTTGAATATAAATCAGGCTGTTAGTTTTCTTGTCTTCTATTTTTATAGTAATGAGATTGCAGCTGGTAATGTGGTTAATGTTCATTTTAACTTCGGCAAACAGATTTACTGCTTATGTAAGGTCTTTCATTTGCTGTCTGAAAATTCTCTACAGACTTTAGCATGGAATAAGTGTATGCACACCTTTGGGTACAGTGTATGAAGAATATCATGCTGTTTTACCAATATCATCTCACATGAAGTCTTCTTTAAAAAGTTCTCAAAGTTTGAAGAAATATTGATACTTTATTTACTTCAGAAACCTGTACATTGGCCATAATAAAACAAAAAACAAATGATAGTTCATTCAAAACTTTTCAAACATATAAGTTTATAAGGATACACAATGTATGTTTACAAAATGAAGACTCAACCATATGTCATAATAAAATGTAATCATAGGACACATCAACAAACTTGTAAAAGGTATATAACAATTGCACGAAGAGGTGACAAGGGGACGTAATCTCAATCCATACATCTTCTTGTTTTATTGTATCTTTGGGCTATTGTCTCATTGATGTAAACCCCACATCTTGGTTTATTCAAAGAATATTTATAATCAATTGTGATTTTTGATTCAGCCATGCTGGATCTATGCGATCACTCTCGTTTTGGAGATGGTGCAGAATATTAAGTTGAAGACATATCATGAAACTAATTATGTGTTTTTATGACTTGCAGAAACTTTCTACACCATTTTAATCATCAACTGCAAACTTTTGACATGTTATTTTCCCTTAAATTAAGAAAAGATTGGTCGAATAGTGACTTTATTTTAGATATACACTTGCATATAGTTCCTTTCTAAATCAAAATTTCTGATGATTTACTATTTATGAATTAATTTGAAAAAGTATTTGCACTTCAATTGAATCAGTTGATAAGAATTTTGAAAGTATTATATTAGTATCTTGTGCTTGTGTAAATTATTGTTCAATGAAATATAGGTCAACATGTGTTTTAATATATCTAAGTTGATTCCCCACACTTTTTAGCTCACCTGACCTGAAAGGTCAAGTGAGCTTTTCTCATCACTTTGCGTCCGTCGTCCGTCGTCCTGCGTCCGTCGTCCGTAAACTTTTACAAAAATCTTCTCCTCTGAAACTACTGGGCCAAATTTAACCAAACTTGGCCACAATCATCATTGGGGTATCTAGTTTTAAAAATGTGTGGCGTGACCCGGTCAACCAACCAAGATGGCTGCCACGGCTAAAAATAGAACATAGGGGTAAAATGCAGTTTTTAGCTTATAACTCAAAAACCAAAGCATCAAGAGCAAATCTGACATAGGGTAAAATTGTTCATCAGGTCAAGATCTATCTTGACCTGAAATTTTCAGATGAATCGGACAACCCGTTATTGGGTTGCTGCCCCTGAATTGGTAATTTTAAGGAAATTTTGCTGTTTTTGGTTATTATCTTGAATATTATTATAGATAGAGATAAACTGTAAACAGCAATAATGTTCAGCAAAGTAAGATTTACAAATAAGTCAATATAACCGAAATGGTCAGTTGACCCCTTTAGGAGTAATTGCCCTTTATAGTCAATTTTTAACCATTTTTCGTAAATCTTAGTTATCTTTTACAAAAATCTTCTCCTCTGAAACAGCTGGGCCAAACTAAACCAAACTTGGCCACAATCATCATTGGGGTATCTAGTTTAAAAAATGTGTGGCGTGACCCGGCCAACCAACCAAGATGGCGGCCACAGCTAAAAATAAAACATAGGGGTAAAATGCAGTTTTTGGCTTATAACTCAAAAACCAAAGCATTTAGAGCAAATCTGACATGAAGTAAAATTGTTTATTAGGTCAAGATCTATCTGCCCTGAAATTTTCAGATGAATCGAACAACCTGTTGTTGGGTTGCTGCCCCTAAATTGGTAATTTTAAGGAAATTTTGCTGTTTTTGGTTATTATCTTGAATATTATTATAGATAGAGATAAACTGTAAACAGCAATAATGTTCAGCAAAGTAAGATTAACAAATAAGTCAACATGACTGAAATGGTCAGTTGACCCCTTTAGGAGTTATTGCCCTTTATAGTCAATTTTTAACAATTTTTCGTAAATCTTAGTAATCTTTTACAAAAATCTTCTCCTCTGAAACTACGTGGCCAAATTAAACCAAACTTGGCCACAATCATCATTTGGTTATCTTGTTTTAAAAATGTGTGGCGTGACCTGGTCAACCACCCAAGATGGCCGCCACGGCTAAAAATAGAACGTAGGGGTAAAATTCATTTTTTGGCTTTTAACTCAAAAACCAAAGCATTTAAAGCAAATCTGACATGAAGTAAAATTGTTTATCAGGTCAAGATCTATCTGCCCTGAAATTTTCAGATGAATCGGACAACCCGTTGTTGGGTTGCTGCCCCTGAATTGGTAATTTTAAGGTAATTTTGCTGTTTTTAGCTCACCTGGCCTGAAGGGCCAAGTGAGCTTTTCTCATCACTTGGCGTCCGTCGTCCGTCGTTGTCGTCGTCGTCTCCGTCGTCGTTAGCTTTTTACAAAAATCTTCTCCTCTGAAACCACTTGGCCAAATTTAACCAAACTTGGCCACAATCATTGTTAGGGTATCTAGTTTAAAAAATGTGTCCGATGACCCCACCAACCAACCAAGATGGCCGCCATGGCTAAAAATAGAACATAGGGGTAAAATGTAGATTTTGGCTTATATCTCTGAAACCAAAGCATTTAGAGTAAATCTGACATAGGGTAAAACTGATTATCAGGTCAAGATCTATATGCTCTGAAATTTTCAGACAAATCTGACAACCGGTTGTTGGGTTGCTGCCCCTGAATTGGTAATTTTAAGGAAATTTTGCAGTTTTTGGTTATTATCTTGAATATTATTATAGATAGAGATAAACTGTAAACAGCAATAATGTTCAGCAAAGTAAGATCTACAAATAAGTTGTCATGACCAAAATTGTCAGTCGACCCCTTTAGGAGTTATTGCCCTTAATAGTCAATTTTTAACAATTTTTTGTAAATTTTTGTAATCTTTTACAAAAATCTTCTTCTCTGAAACTACTGAGACAAATATAACCATACTTGGCCATAATCATTATTAGGGTATCTACTTTGAAAAATTTGTCCGATGACCCCGCCTTCTAACCATCATGGCCGACTTGGTTAAAAATAGAACATTGGGGTAAAATGCAGTTTTTGGTTTATATCTCTGAAACTAAAGCATTTAGAGCAAATCTGACTGGTGGCAAAAAAGTTCATCAGATTTAGATTTATCTGCCCTGAAATTTTCAGACGAATCCGACAACCCGTTGTTGGGTTGCTGCCCCTGAGTTAGTAATTTTACAAAAATTTTGCAGTTTTTTGTTATTATCTTAGATATCATTATAATATCTAATATCTAATACTATTAATTATGATTTTAACCTTATTTTACATGATTTCCAAAGCATCAGTAAATACAGGTGAGCGACACAGGCTCTTGAGAGCCTCTAGTTTGAAATGGTATTACTCCAATTCTTTCCATAGGCAAGTAAGAGTCAGAATGATTATTAACTGTCATGATTTTCTAATAAGTATTAATTAGAAACAACCCCAGGCTTAATTCAAAACAGTTAATATCTCATGACCTGTTACATAATTAAATAGACACAATTTATTACACACCTAACTGAATACACACATTCTTGACCTCAATAGTAAACCTACAAATGTATTATTTATTTTGATTTACACTACATTGAAATACTCTGTTAATTTTGCTAGCTAGCTGACTGATTAATCTGATGTGTTTTTTTTTTCAAAGAAAATACTTAAAATGAAAAATATATGTATAAAAAATGCAAGCAAATTTCATTTTACTTGTAAAATCAGTGCCATTATCATCTGACATAAGTCAATAATCACGTTCTAATTAATTAGTTACAATTATCAGAAATTTGGTTGAAATATTGAACAAAATTGCACAACTCTTACCTGAGCATTTTCTGCAATAAAATTTGTTTGTTTTACTTTTATATCCCATTATATTGCTATTTAACAGTAATTGGAAATATTTCAGCATTAGGTATTTGTACATTTAAATTTGAATACAGGAAATGTATTTTTCTTAATGAAGAATGAACACCAATTTAGATAAAAAATAGTTAATATTTTTTTTAATTTTTATTGTTGAGAAAGTGCATTTATAAAGCCTCTTTCTGGAAATTATTAAACCTGTCATTATTAATGGCATTTAAAAAAATATATTACTTGTTTGACGATTTTCCTTTCAATTCTTGTCAAAAATAAAATCTGACAGAGTCTAAAATTGAAAGATCAATATATATATCTATATTTGCATCAATATTGCGAAATTCCCTACCTTTGGACAATAACATAGACATTTTACAGTTAGATTGGAAATGAAAAGAGGAAAAAATTTAGAAAAAAGTAAGGTCAGAAAGAATATCAGACTAGCTATGAATATGGCTGGATCACAACATCAACGATGCTTTGATTTTACTCTATACAATGCATTTGTACATTTAGCTATATTTATAAAAATGAAATAAACTTGAATCCTTCAAATATGAACTTGCATACATAACTAATGTTAGCATAACATTATTCAAATTCATTTTACACTACACATTTAGTTTGATATCTTAACTTGTCAAATATTTTATTGTTTGTCCATCAATGTTCACAGAACAACATTGGAAAATGATATTTCTGATGCTTTCCTCGGTGTCTTCATTCATCTGAAGGTAGATGCAGTATCACAGATATGTTGCTGTTGCTTGTGGTTTTTTTTTCATCATGTAAAATGAAATCCTTCTGTGTTAAAACAATTCAATAACCTGCAAAATAAAATAGTCAATAAACTGCATATAAATTATATTTATCAATATTCTGAAAATAAGTGAACCTTTATGAAAAAATCTATTAAAAATAAAATTCAATATACAGTTTTCTGATATTTCAGATTTAGAAAGATACTTCTTCTACAAAAGAAAATAAGTAATTTTGTAAAGAATCGCTTCAAAAGAGTATGTTTTTGTGCTTTATAGAACCGAACTAATGAGTCAGTAAGCCCTTACAAAATAATTCTTACACTTTGTTCTAATGTGCTGTTACATCACTGTTCCAGGTTTTGGGAGGGATAAGTACTAACAAACAGACTTCAACCTGCTACATGTATATTCTTAATGTGCCTGTCCTAAGCCAGGAGTTTGTAGTCAGTGGTTGTCGTTAATAGCGGTCTGCCATAATTGTTTTTTATTTCTTACTTAAATCAAATCAGTTTTCACTTTTAATGTTTCACATTTTATTTTCCAAGGGCCTCGTATAGCTTAATATCAGTTAAAGGTTTTGCTCATTGTTGACACTGCATGATGACCTTTATTTTTTATAACCTTGTCCATTTGTCTTTGGTGTAAAAAAAAAATAACCCTCTAACTGCAATATATTCTTTTGCAATGATACAGTGTAAAACAAATACCAATCAATCAATCAATTTGTCTTTGGTGGATAGTTGTCTCATTGGCAGTTTAATATACCACATCTCCTATTTTCATAAATATATATAAGATTTTGGGACCATTTAAATTAATTTTTTTTATATTACATACCCTAGAAAGTCATCAATATCCATTGTCCTGGCTCTCTTTTTATCATATTCATTTTTCTGTAATAATTCTGTTACTTTTGTTTTCACATCAAAGTCTGGAGGAATAGGCTAAATGCAAATAGAAAATTGTTTATGTACATAAATTTTCAAGTTGCTATGCAACTCTTTAATAAAAGTGGAGTGATAAGATTGGATAACATAAATGTGAAATAGTCTATTAGAGCCTGATTTAATAATTCCTGTTTCATTGATACATATACATAGGTTAAAGGACAGGCATCATTAAAACTGGATTTATTACAAATCATACCAATGTACACTTTCACCTCACTAGAATAACCATATTATATTTAGAAAATATTGCAATTAAGATATAAATTACTGACTAATTGACTTTCTCACTCAATTGCTGCCAAATATCAAATGCTATGACCTGTAGTTGCCTAGAAAAATGTGAAGAAAAGTTTCATACAGGTGCATTACATTTTAGATACATGGTTTTGGCAAACAGGAACTCAAAACATGTCAGAGCTATTACATTTAAACATACAAGGTACCCAAAGAAGGCACTTTGAATATAAGATAACCACATAGAAGCAATTTTAGAGACCTGCAAACATTAACATAATATTTCACACCAACCTATAATGACAAATTAAAGTTGCCTTCACTTGGTCCAATGTATGTTTTCATGGAACAGTTCTGACACATGTGGCATTTCAAGATGAAGCTTGGTGCCATTCAGACAGAAATGTATTATGGACAGAGATAAAAAAAAGTACCTCCAGCCCCTTTATAGTAGGTTTGACTATATACTTACAACCTCCCCCCCTTTATAGCAGGTTTGACTATATACTTACAACCTCCCCCCCTTTATAGCAGGTTCGACTATATACTTACAACCCCCCCCCTTTATAGCAGGTTTGACTATATACTTACAACCTCCCCCCCCCCTTTATAGCAGGTTTGACTAGATACTTACAACTGATTTCAGAGAGCATCTTGTTTTGTAATT
The DNA here is from genome assembly GCF_021869535.1 of Mytilus californianus. Lineage (NCBI taxonomy): Eukaryota > Metazoa > Mollusca > Bivalvia > Mytilida > Mytilidae > Mytilus > Mytilus californianus. Next base: position 546,823 of record NW_026262667.1, read on the forward strand.
TTTCTCTAACAATTCTAGAATCTTTGTAAATCTACAAAATTGAACATTTAAAATGAAGTGTATTGCCCATGTGTAATAATTGCAATTGTGCAAAAGTTACAAATTTGGCAAAATTTGAAATAAAACCATATATTGCAAGCATGTCATGATTTTGAAGCAATATTACTAAGGTCATGCCAGCATTTTCATTATTTTAAAAAAAGGTCATGATCTAACCTTTACTATGGAATAACAGATTTAATGCATGACAATTGGTAACTATTCAATTGTAAAATTACATAATATTTCCTATAGAATAAACCAAAAATTAGTAAGCAAAATTTTCTGGTAGTACCAAAAAAAATGGCTAAGAAATTGTGATCAATGTTTAATGCAGCTAAATGTGTTGTTTTTGTCATCTTAAAAGTTTTGCCATTCAATTAAAGGAATTATCTGTCAAAGAATCATAGAATATTAGACAGCACAATATAATAGGCTACTCAGGACTATATTCAACAATACCCCAGGAATAACCCTTACATTTTTTACATTAATATGATTGAGCTTTTATCTACTAACAATTTTGTACCATGTTAAAATTGCTGTGTCCCTGATACAGTGCAGCATCTAGTTCCTCTGAGGTCTTATCCTTCTCATCAAATATCATAAAATGTACCTCTAACATAACATTATAGTTACCATGTGAATAACGTTTAATGAATATCTGCTTCCCATCATACTATGGTCCCTTTTAATAATTTGACGTCATTACAGCAAAAAATTACAACATCTGTCAAAGCTTACTGTACTTAATTTTTTTTTAGCAGGAGTTCTGTCACATGAAAAATAAATGGGAATAGAATATTTCCCAATAATATATATGTTCTGATATACTTACTTGAAAGCTGCACCAAGAGTTTTATTTTTCCTAGAAAAACAAATTCTGACTAGACCATCCCATTCCTACAAAAAAACAAAAAGGCGTTAAATATACACCTTAATACAGAATTCTGTATATATCCATTAAATAAACCCCAATAATTGATTCTGTATGTTTCCATTTAATATACACCTTAATACAGGATTCTGTATATATCCATTTAATATACACCTTAATACAGGATTCTGTATATATCCATTTAATATACACCTTAATACAGGATTCTGTATGTATCCATTTAACATGTTTAATATACACCTTAATACAGCTATCATACACTTGTTGAGAGTTTTTAAAATTAGAAAATCCGGATCATGTATTGTCTCGTCTACGACAAAAGTTGCAATATGCGAGACATAGTGATTACAATCTGGCAGGGACAGCATAAACTATTTGTAAAAAGCTTTATATTTCAGAAGGTATAAGACCTGGATGCTTTTAAATACCTTGTATGCAGATGCCTTAAGTTAAGAAGTTTCCGTCTTTTATATCTTCTTTGTCATTGACCTCATGTTTTGTAATGTGAATTACTTATTTATAATGAGTAATAGGATAACTATATGAGATCCTTGCAAGGTCTAAAAATCTGACCTCATTTCGTGGATCAGTGATCAAGGTTAAGTTTTTGTGGTCTAGTCCCTATCTCAGATACTATAAGCAATAGGTCAACTATATTTGGTGTGTCAAATGATTGCAAGGTGTACATATCTGACTTGCTGGTTACATCTGACCTCATCCTCATTTTCATGGTTCATTGGTCAATGTTAAGTTTTCATGGTTTTGTCTGTTAATCTGATACTATAAGCAATACGTCAACTATAATTGGTGTATGGAATGATTGTTAGGTGAACATGTCTGTCTGGAAGGGTTCATCTGACCTTGACCTCATTTTCATGGTTTATTAGTAAATGTTGAGTTAACATTTACTTTCATGTTAATAAAATTCAAACATAATCTGATTTGGCGTTATAAAACCTTTAGTTAAAATTCTAAAACATTGGTCAAGCACCATTCCATTAATTATCTTCAAACTGACAACAAACAAAAAAACAGACATAAGAATCCCTACATACCACTCCCCCAGTTAAAAGTGAAAAAAAAAAACCTATGGTGGAAGAATATGACTCACCTGGAAATTAATAGGAGGTGGCGGATTCCTTGGTTCAATTCTGACTACACTAGATTCTACTTTTGGTGGAGGTCTGAAGTTATTTTTTCCTACCTGCAAAAGTAAAAACAAATTGCTCATACTTGTATTTTGCTCAAATATCTTGTCTTCCATCAAACATCATAACATGTATGTCAGGTTTCTCAAAAATCGTTAGACCTTTGTTTACAGAATGACATAATTCAGCAAGGTCCAATAAGTATACATAAGCTTAATGTTTAATTGAAAATTCATTGCAGTTAATGTTTCTTTTTGGTCTGTTGGGTATTGAGATTAAGCACTGAACTGGTTTATGTGATAAAGATTCTAATGCTCTCTATACAGTTTGTTTCAGAGGAACCAGGTATTACAATAAAATAAAATGTACACAACAATCTTCAGCTCTGAGCAGACTATTGATGTTATGCATGTATCTTCTACTGAAATTGCAATTTGCAAAAAAAAATTTGGCCACAGACTGGAGTCTGAATAAGATCATATACGTTCAGGAGCTTAATTTTGACAAGTGGGCTAACATATAAAAAGAGAACAAACAGATGTTTTGAAATTTAAAATTATCTTAAATTTTATGTGTTACCCAATTTGGACAGAAACAATATTTTATTACATACAGACAAATGTGTACTTTAATAGAATATAAATTTTGACAGTCATACGTGTACTACATGGATCCTACCGACAAATTAACCTTGTACAATAACAGTAACATAAGATGATATAAAAAGGACTATGAAAGAAAGAAGGGAATTCCACCAGTCTTACCCCTCTGTGGGTAAGAGAAACAAGCATTTCATTACCATCGGAATTCGGTACAGGTTAACATTGAATTCTATACGATCATGGACCATTGTGAACTTTTGAACATTCAAACTTTTGATCATTCGAATATTTGTATTTCTTGTAATAAACTATTATTTTATTTTACTACGCCTTAGTTTCATATGCACAGCAAGAAATCCATGATTGTTCCCCCATTTAAATTTTAAAGGTGCACAACTACATTATATACTGTCACCTGCTATCAAGTTTCAAATGTTTATTTTGAATAGTCTCAGACATTTAATGGTAGTTATTAATTTGTATGAGAAGATTGTTTAAGAAATAATTCATGGAAGCCATAGATTTGTTGGAAATTTACACATGGCCCAGGCCATGTGTAAATTGACAACAAATCTATGGCTTCCATGAATTATTTCGATTCTAATAGGACAAATACGGTCATTAAAAAACTGAAGCGAGGATGACTATGCCGTGTGTGTGGCTGTTCTTTTTTACTCCCTGTTAGCCTAGACCTCCAACATTCTAATAAATCTGTAGCTTGCATTGATTATTTCGTGAATAACCGCTAGAAAAATATCTGTTTAATTCTTTTAATTCTCAAACCCAACATTTGCCATTTTTATTTTTCTTGGAAGCTACTGTCAAATACAAAGTTGACATTTCGTAACTAAGGAGCCGCCATGTTGACTTGCTGAAATCAGTAAATATGCGAACAATGCAAGAGAATAGAAAATAAAACAAAACCTACCTCAAAAATCCATTTTAATACAATAATATACGAATTTCGATGATTCACGTAACGGAAAACCTTCAACTCTAGTGTTTTCATTTGTATGACGTCATATTTTGAAATGACTTAAATGCGCCAAAAACATTAATAGACTTTCACGGAATTTTATTTAATTTTGAATTTGTTGATTTTTCCCAGCTCTTGTGCATTAATTCTTTTTATTGTGCATCCAAATAAGAATAAAAGTTCTTTTGTCTTTTTTAATTACAATTTTTAAAACAATAAAATCGGCAAAGCGCTTGCACATAGGTTCCAATACATGTGGATTTACGTGGGAGGTATATTACACCATCCATGATTATGTATATCTCTGAGTCTGCGCTAAGTAAAGATATATCGAGAATTTTATCACGGTGTTGTTTACAAAGCGAAAGAAGCACGTCATATTAGAATTAATAATAACTAAAGCTTTAACAAAATTTCCAATATTTAGCACATTTCTTTCTTCAGAAACCTCATCCACTTTAATACAAATTTTCTTAAATATCACTCTAGCTGCAGCTGGTGTTCAATAGATCATAGAAGACCAGGATGAACTTTAGATCATGTTTTCAATACAAACCTTCATTAAATGATCAACTCTAGCTAACAGCTGTGTATTTACAGACAGCCTACAGTATAGTTTGTCTCCTGGTTGCGCAACAAGTCTTTGGGCAAACTCCCTCTGGAACATCAACACAGCACATCTACAAATATTTTAATCAGTGGAATTACATGAACAAAGCTGATTCTATTAAAAACACATCATACGTTTTAAAATTATTTTTTCATCCTTAGTTTAATTTTTATTATGTCATTAATCATGTTAATACATTCTAATAAAATATGTGCTACATTTTCTTACCTATTTTATCTATGAGAAGAATATTTTTTCTTCTGAAATGTTGGTTGTTCTCATAAGCTTTTTGTGTAATTAATCTTTTATTAAATAGTTCTGTAACATGGCATTCTTCATTAACAATTTTCCATGACCTACAGAAATGTTTGTTTATTTACAGATGGTAGTCATACCTTTTTCTAAATACTATTTGTGATGCATAAATACCTTATAGGTTGCTTGTTATCAAACATACACATATCAGACATGCAAACAAAATAAATAATTGAAAAGAAATGCAAGAATGATGTGTATGGTAATAATTATCTAAAGAGATCTGTTTCTATATGCTGCACATATTACAGATCAAGTACCTGAAGAATGGTCTGTGTAGGAGGAGTTTGAATACAAAAGGTGATGAGATTTGGTATGGCAAGTTAGCTACACATACGTCAAAAAATGGTAGCTCTGTCTTCAAAACATCTCCAATCATTAGTTGTAGTTTGTTCTGACTGGGACTATAATGAAATTAAAACAAAAATAATTATAACACTATAAATTTTTATCTTACAATTTCTCTCTGAGATTTTCCATATTTAGTTTGACACGTACATGTATCAGTGATCTTAACAGTTTGTCATTCACATACATGGTTTACCCCTATTTATGGCAAGTTTTGGTTAGAGAAGTTTTTGGCAATATGCCAAGTGGCAACAAATAGAGTGACAATTTCAGCAAATATCATAACTATTTCTGTTCTTTTGTATGAGTTTTAAAACATATCAAGCTGAAAATGATGTAAGAATCAGAAAAAGTATTTGCATGTAACAATATGACTAATATAAACAAAAAGATTTTAATGAAAACACTTAACCTGGTCATCTAAATCTAAAGAGGTGCTAAATCATGTTAGAGGAAATGTCCTTTGTGCAAAGATTTTGAATTTTTTATCAATTTTTAAAATAGTTTTAAATTGTTGTTGTCAAATAATAAACTCATTTCAGAAAAGAGAAAATGTTTTAACTGTCTCATTTTGCCTATGAAATGAAGTACATGTATTTCAAAACATTATGAACTTTCCTAAAAAATATTAAATACATATAGATGCTGTTTTAATATTACTGGTACTGTACATGTATAATAATTCATTAAGATTTTAAAGCTAAATAGAGGACAATTACAATAGAGTTTTTGCTAAAAAAATCATTTAAGATATTAGTTTTGATAAATTTATGAGTGGAAAATAGAATGTAAATAGATGACGCAGGTTTTTTCAAAAGTAATGATTTTCTAAAAATTGTTTAAAATTTCACAGTGGTATCATACTTTAACTTTGTTTAAACTTGTTTATTTACTTTTGACCTTAATTATTTATCCCTTATAATTTTTATTAACTATGTATTTGCATTCATGTATCAGAGATCAAATTTATTCGTTCATTGTGTGTTAATTTGCGTTTTTTGATTGAGTTAAGCCTTCCAATTGATATTTTATAGTGTGTCTTTCTATGTTGTGATGTTATACTATTGTTTCAGAAAAGGGAGAAGGTTTGGTACCATTAAAACGTTTAATTCTGCTGCAAATGTTTGCACCTGTCCTAAGTCGGGAATCTGATGTACAGTAGTTGTCATCTGTTTATGTCGTTCATACGTGTTTCTCGTTTCTCGTTTTTATATAGATTAGACCGTTAGTTTTCCTGTTTGAATGGTTTTACACTAGTAATTTTTGGGGCCCTTTATAGCTTGCTGTTCGGTGTGAGCCAAGGCTCCGTGTTGAAGGCCGTACCTTGACCTATAATGGTTTACTTTTATAAATTGTTACTTGGATGGAGAGTTGTCTCATTGGAACTCATACAACATCTTCCTATATCTATATAAGAAGGGAATTCCCATAAGGATAGATGCAAAAGCCAATGATAAATCATCTAGTATGTTTTTGTATGGTCTTGATTCTTATTTTATCGGAAAATTGAAGAAGAAAAAAACATATTAAAAATCAATAAATTTCCCCCAAATATGGCTTGTCTTTGAAATCAGAATGATCTCTTTTGTGATGTCATCACTCCTAGGCCAAGAGAACCCTATTTTTAATATTAATACTTTCTTAACTTTAACACCACACAAAGAGAAATCTTAAATGAAAAGTTCAAATTCCAATTATAATTCAATAAAAAACAAAACCCTTATCCATGCATGTGCCTTGTATTCAAATTTAGCCATATTAACTATGTTTTCAGAAAGATATTTTTTTTACATTAACTTACGTGCTCTGAACTCTTTTTTGTAACTCTGCAGCAAGTCTTGGATCTATTTCACATGCTATCACCTTAAAATAAATGTATTCATGCATCAGTTATTAATAATTACTATTCTACATTTCTGTATGATATCAGTGCATCACTTTGAAGAGCAAAACAAATATTTGTTACCCTCATGTTATGAGTGTCATGTTATGAGTGTCTTTAAAACAAAATTAAAGCCCAGTAAGCTTTACCAAGTACCAGTAAATAGGGGTAAAATATGTTGACAAATCCAGCACAAAATGAGAAATCTTATGTAAATTCAACAAAGTAAAACAACCTTTTTTTGTGTGAAAGTTTGAACAAAATCAAAATTCTAGCAAGAAATAACAAAAAGTTGCATATGATGTTGCATATGATGTTGCGGGGAGTATGATCTATCTTGTCTTCAGAAATTGACAAAAATGTCCATTATGCTCGATAGGTATCATGAAAATCCAATATGTTCATAGAGTACACATAGTATATTTGATTGATGTTGACAATGTAAAAATTTTACACTATCTTGAGTGAAAAGTTATTGTTATCCACTTGCAATACAAGGAGAATCTGCACACAAATCCTTTTTTTCATTTGCCTTGGTAAAATATCTAATTGTTTTGAAATAAAAAAAATAACAAACCCATTAGAGTTTCAATTTACAACTTTTATTTTCAAGAATCCAATTGACAGATTTTGACAGTTGAAATGACGTGTTAAATAACCATATATAGCTATGTCCCATTGTCTATGTCAAAATAATTTATAAAAATAAGGAGATGTGGTATGATTGCCAATGAGACAATTATCCACCAATGTTCAAATAAAGTGGATGTAAATTTGTGTGGATGCTTTGCTGTTTTAATTGCAATTTATTAACCACAATGTTTAGAATAAAAAAAAACTCACTTATTTGTTTAAATGCATTGTACATGATGTGTAAAATGATCATCCCTTTAAATTGTGTCTGTTGTACATGTCTGTTACACCTATGTGTTATCTTAGCAGTTTCATTATCCAATGTTTTAACACACAACTGCATGAAGTTGCTTTTCTGTTTGCCTCGTAACATCAATTTCAAAGGGCAAGGCTGAACCCTTTTAAAAAGTGGTTTATATTTTTCGTAGGAGTTTGCAAAAGTATTTTAAGCTGATTGCAATGTTCAGTTCTCTAAATGTATCAACAGACCACCCGAAAAGTTCGTCAATTATGTGTGCCTTTATGACGTCATTTACCAGATAGAGGGGATCGCCCTGTATCCCTGCACTATTAAAGTTCATCAAACATCATTATGCAGGATAAACTAGAAATAATGTTTGTTCCGTAGGTACTTAATCACAATTCCCTAATGACAGCAGTGCTGATTATCAATTACAAGAATTTAATTTGCCGAATAATTTGTGCAATATAGCATCATATTTTTTCAACCGCTCGCTCAACATAGGAAGGAAGTGACAATGCCCCTAAATGCACGAATGATTTTCACTAAAACTAAGAGTTTTTGAGGGACATGCAACGAACTCGAAGGTGGTCTAATAAGTTATTTGAAATCAGCAATAATTTACCTTTTTTGTCTTTTCTAACAATTTAACAGTCATATTACCAGTACCAGGACCAACTTCTAACACTACATCGGTTGGTCTTAATGCTGCCTGAAATTATACAGTTAAAATGTTGTCTTATAGATGTATGGTCTAAATGAAAAAAAAATTAAGTCTGTATTCATGGTATTATATTTAAATGGACTGTTTTCCACTCAAACATTTTTGGCTCTCAGGATTCTTGAGATCAGTCTGATCTTTCTTTATTGTCTGATCAATCAAACAGTGATCTTTCTTTATTGTCTGATCAATCAAACAGTGATCTTTCTTTATTGTCTGATCAATCAAACAGTGAATGTGATAATGATTGATCAGTAAGATTAATATTTCATTGAAAACATAATAAAATAAAACTTTTTAGTTAAGCTTTTACCTTTTCAACCATGCTTGTGACAATTAATGGATTCTTTAGAATATGCTGCCCGAAGTCTTTGTTGAAATTAATTCCTGGAATTAAAACAAAAAAAGTTATATGTATGTAACAGTTCCACTGGAAATATGTAGTTCAAATTTAGTTACATCAAAAGCTATGTATGCATTGTATACTGTCTAGGCTGTACAACATGACAAAAAAAGAAATTAAGAAAATAAATAAAATTACTAAACAAATCTATAATTTAGTTTTCTGCAATAGAAACAACAATAATAAACCAAAGTCAAATATTTGTATTCCTATTGTTTTTTTTTTAATCTACGCACACAGCTGAAAATCCTGACATATAAAACAAAGGTATCGAGTCTGTTCCCAAAACACATTCGCACCCCACACGTTCGCCCCCTATTTTTATTCAAACACAGGTTGAATTATTATATGTATTTTCAGATGTATATATCAAAATATTTACAAGTACGTCTAAACAAGTGGCAACTCTACGACAGATCCATCTATTGGATCACCAGAGAAGGTGATACACGGCTGAAAACACATATTATATTCATAATTGCTCTAAATATCAGCACAACAATGTTAAATCTGCCAATATATATTTTAAATGAAATATTTTTTGGGGTGATAAGATGATTAATTATCAACTGTTAATTATTTATGATTACTACTAATTGGTATTTACAAAGCTTATTTGGTATTATTGTCATATGATTGTAATGTGTTTGAAAATCATGATTTCTGTTATACATGTAACTAGCTTTAGTGTAAAGTAAAATACAAGTAGTTAGCTTGGTAGGAGTAAAAACAATGAAGATTTTAAATAGAAAACATGAAAGATAACTGTTTTTAACAACTTGGCCCCTTTGATCTCGTGTGTGTTTGGACAAGTATGGTATACAACAACGCCAAACATGGTAGAGGGCATTTATATATCTTAATTCCTCGTAAACCAAAGTATAATGGTATAGAGTTTGGATGTTGGGTCCTTCATTTCTGTATTCTTTAATTTTTTCTGTATTCTTTAATATTTTAGCACCCCATTAATCTGCACTTAAATTTTTTGGCGTATTTTTCTCCATTCTTTATTTTTTGGGCCCATTTTTTCTGAGTATTGGTCCACTATTCTCAAGCTGTAATCCCAATCCAAACCCTCATGGTAATGCACCTAATAGACAGGTGCTTTGTAGCCGTTTTTTTCTTTTTTCATATTGTTGTAGCAATGTCATTGTTACTAGTTTGATAGCCATTTGGTATCTTTGCCTTTCTTTTACAAATCTTACAGATGATTGACTTGGCCTTTGATCATCGTGACAACATTCATTATTCATTTTGTCAAAATAAATTACAAAACAAAACCGGTTTACAATTTTAGAATATCACTTTATTTTTAAACAAAATAAAAAACTTAATATCTTTATCATGTTTATTATATAGCAATACACAAACTAAAGCATGATTAAATAAACTGTTTCGCTGAGCGCAGCTGGATACGACCGCAGAGGTTCAACCCTGAACAGTTGGGGCAAAAATGGACACAATATTCAAGCTTGATTCAGGTCTGAAATTGGATTGTAGTTAAATATATGACACATTATAGGTTTCTGACACAGAATAAATGTAGTCAAAGAACTTGAAATTGGTTATAAGATTTGAATTTATATTCAATTGAAGATTTCTTGCCGTTGTGCAATACACTGTGCTGTTGCGCATTACTTACATGTAGTAAATCTGTTTTCAGACTATATACAAAGAATAAGCAAAATAAATTGTGAACCCCAATTTTTTTTATTGGAAAATTGATAATTTCTTAAATCTTAAGGGAAAAAAATTGCCCCCCCCCCCTGAAATTTTTTTTTTACCCCCTCCCCCCTTTTCCAAAAAAATAATATTTGCAGAAATTTTCTTTTTGTAAAATGTGGTACAATTTAAGACATCCATACACTTAAACACAAGTTATTGTCTGAAAACTAGAAAATTGCTTGTTTTGGCCCCTAATTCCTGAATGGTAAATTTAGGCAATTACCCCCAAAATGAATCCCAACCTACTACTTGTGGTATCAAACCTTGTGGTACAATTTCAGAGCAATCAAAATACTTATACACAAATTATTGTCCTGAAACTAGAAAAATGCTTGTTTTGGGTCCCTTTTTGGTCCCTAATTCCTTACCGGTTGGGACCTTCACCCCCAAAAACAATCCCAACCTTCCTTTTGTGGTATTGAACCTTTTGGTTAAATTTCATAGAGATCCATACACTTAAACTAAAGTTATTGTCCTGAAACCAAATGTTTTTGGACAAGATTTGAATAAAATTAGATGACACACACACTTCTGAGGGCATTCAAATCAGAAAATCACTTCGAATACTGAATCCCGAAAGGGATTACTCAAATATCTCTTAACAAAATTTTGTGATAAAAACTACATTATACCTCATTTGGTCAATCTCACTAAATGTCAACAGGGTGGATTACACGTGAATTGAGGTATATTCCACTAAATAATGGTTATTCCTGGCTTGAAAAATTTTTGATTTCAAATAATTTATTATTTGAGTTTCAATCAGGATTTAGAAGTTCATATTCAACTGATTCTTGTCTCATTCACTTGATAGATCACATTAAAGCTCAAACAGCCAAAGGTCTTTTTACAGGCATGGTCCTATTACACCTACAGAAGGCATTTGACACAGTAGATCACAAGATATTATGTGACAAATTAGAAGTAATTGGGGTTAGATCTATACCTTGGTTTGAGTCATATTTAAAAAACAGAAAACAGGTTGTAAGTGTTAATGGGGTGATTTCAGAAGTGTGTAATATTACATGTGGTGTCCCTCAAGGTAGCTTACTGGGTCCACTATTGTTTTTGATCTATGTCAATGATGTTCAAACTAGCATCGACTCAGATTGTAAAGTTTTGATATATGCAGATGATACTGCAATTTTATTTTCCCATATAGACCCTGGGGTCATCTCGCATAAATTATCCAGAATGCTGGAATCATGCCATGATTGGTTAACTGACAATAAATTGTCCTTACATTTGGGAAAGACGGAGAGTATAATTTTTGGTCCTGGTCGAAAACTTCGGTCTTTAATACCGGGTGATTTTGCTATCTCCTGTAATGGTATTAATATTGAATCCAAAACTTTTGTAAAATATTTGGGAATAATAATTGATCAGTTTCTAACTGGTGATTTTATTGTCAACTCTATAGTGAAAAAAGTCAATCAAAGGCTTAAATTTTTATATAGAAACAAAGAGTGTCTAAATTTTCAATCTAGGAAAACATTGTGCTCTTCCCTGATTCAATGTCATTTTGACTATGCATGTGCATGCTGGTATGAAGGCATATCAAAACAAATGAAGAATAAACTTCAAGTGGCACAAAATAAGATTGTGAGATTTATTCTGCAATTACATCCCAGAAAGAGTGTGACATATATTGAATTCAAGAAATTGGGCTTTTTAAATTTTAGTAATAGAGTCAAACAACTAAGACTCAATCATGTTTTTAACATTTTTAACAATATATGCCCAAATTATTTACATACTAATTTTGTTAAAAATGAAACATCTTTCAATACAAGATCTAGTAGTAAAAACTTTTATATACCAGGAATTAAAGGGTGTGAATCTACCACTTTCTTTTATAATGGAATAAAAGACTGGAATTCGTTACCGGACATCATTAAAAGTTGCTCTAAAAAATATAATTTTAAAGTGCAGGTGAAAAAATTTTTGATGGATAAATTTAAATCCATCTTTAATAGTGAATTTGTTTTTTATTAATTATACTGGGGCTTTGACCATTTATCTGCGATAAATTCTAAATGATTTGTGCTTGTATTTTCTATGTGTCAACCCTTGGTGTAAACTGGAAGTCTCGTTATAAAAGGACCCACTGGAAATAAGTTCTACCATGGAAGTATTATATTGACAGGAACTCCAACAAGCGGACTTCAAACGTTTATAGTGCGATGCCGCAAAATCGTTAAGTATCTGTTAATTAACTCGACATGTCTTATGGATGCATGGGTTCTGATCAAATTTTTGGAACCTCGTGAATGATCGTAATTACGGAACATACCGAAATAACCGGATGTGTACTTAATTGTCAAGGAAATGACATTTGCCGACCATGTGAATTACAAATATAATGTCAGTTTTTACGGGTTTTGCTGCTTAATAACAAATAAAAAGAAAAGAAACGAAATCCCCGCGACTGTTTTCACCGTTTAAAAAAACAAAAACAAAAAAACTGAAGAGTAAAAATACTCACAAGCCATAAACATTTCAGTTTAAGTTACAATCAATTTTAAAATAGTAAGATTTTTATTCATGAGAGGGCCATTGGCTAAACACGCGTAACTGTTATATACATGTTAGGCTTGAAAATCATAAAATTCTCATGAAAAGTAAATGGAAAAGTTTTTATCAGTAATTATTATCGCGTTTTACTGCTAACTTTGACAAATATTTTACTGAAGTGTTTAATGAAAGAATTTCCAATTAACAAAAATTTAATCCACTGAAAAGTTGGCCGGGGGGACGGGGTTAAAGAGCTTTGATCCGAAAAAAATATCAAATATTTTGATTTATTGTTTACTGAAAGTCCAATGGCAAATATTTCATGCAATTAAACAAGAAACAAAAACATAAATTGCTTAGCATACGGTGTAAGATGTTTCAGAACTGTTCAGCTTTTAAACACATAAATAAATTCTAAAAATTTAAACTGCTTAGGGCCCATCATCATGGTGATCGTTCTTTAAATGCATCCAGAAATATTTAAAGCCATCCGTAAAAATTAAAGAGTAATCTCGGACTAGGTTGAATGTTTAAGGTTGTTTACAACTTCGGATTAATTATAAAAGGTGTAACAATTCATCTGCATGTCTCGTAACCTGATATTGCTATGTAGAGGTCATCACATGCGTGTAATTATTAACCTCTTTTAGTCTTTAAAACATATTTGATAAATAAGTTAATAACATTTTACGATAGAGAAAACCATAAATATTTGTGTTACACTCGATAAAAGTTTACAATCTTTAACTTAAAATTTGAGTTATCAGGCACCATCCGGCTCACTACACGCGCATCACATTATTTTCTGCAAAAGCACTACTTCAGAATCATGTAATTTTCATAATCGGATATTTCCCGATTTCCAAGTTCCAATGATTAAAACATACTCAACAAAACTAAAAATAAGCTTGCCCTCTTTCCGAATGCAGTTAATTTTCTTATGTCATTCTGTTAAATATGGACCGATTTTTTCAATCTTTTCAGCTTTGTTCTTCATTTATTGAACGGAAACAGGTGTTGTTATTCATGTGGCGATTCACAAATAACCACGGGAGTTTCCGTGTTTATTTACATTGGTAGGTAGATAAGACAATCGATACCAAATCACGTGATAAGACCAGCTTCAGTTAAAAGAGCAGGCGAAGGCGGCATCACAGATACCCCACAATAGAGTTATCACGTACTTGACAAACTGAGTCGGAACCTTTTATTTTCTTAAAGAAATCAGTGGGATGGGAATGTGCTAATTTTTCGTTGGAGTTCCTGTCAATATAATACTTCCATGGTTCTACTAACTTTTGTGGGTCATCCTAAGATATTAGGCTACAGTGTAAAATCTAGTCAAGTTAAATTTCACTCATTTTTAATCTAGTCTAATCATATTATCAAAATATCATGAAAATTTTCATAATTTTATTTTTTATTTCTTAATTTAAAATTTTTAGTAAACATGTATATCATTTTAGTGCCTATAAACTATGTCTAGTGCTGTATCTATGTCTTTGTAATATTTTGTATCTGTCAAATTCATGCCTTTTTATCTTGAATAAATATATATATATATTGTTTATGGAGGTCTTCCCCAACCTGTTCTGTGTTTCACTAACGGTGAGCAAAACCCATACCGTATACTACAAATGGACATCATCTTTGAAATTTAATAGAACTTGACATTATTGTATGCGTACCTTGCTTTTGGACAGCCTGGTGCTGTCTAGATTTCTTAACTGTCTTTTCTTTTGGCATTTTTGATCTTTCACAATCCACGTGTGTGATTGTTTACATTCAAACGGTGCTAGGTGTAAATATGCCTAAAATAGTAACAATCATGTCATGTTTTTAATATGCTCTTGTGTGAGTTTTCATATAACTTTAAATAGGTGCTGCTTTCATAAGAAACTAAATAAAAAAGAACCCCACAGTTATGGTGAAAACATCGAATCAACCTTTGGACTTATTTTCCCACTTCACCTATATTTTTAGTTTAAGGGTCAACGTCGGTAGCATTCCGTACCTTGTTCTTCAGTATTATTGTAATTATTTTACCATACACATTATAATTATTGTCTTTAGTACCTCAGCGGTAAGTTGGTTTGATTTCATATTTAAATCTATATATCATTTCAAGGTATTAAAGTAAAATTTTAAATGTTTTAAATATATTGTGGTGCAATTAAGCACCCAATAATTCAAGTAGAACTCTTGAAACTGCAACGAACATAAAAGTATACTGTCGTTTTAATACACAGGGACTATGTAAGGGGTTATTTTGTTATCATTGTGATTATATTTTGTTTTTCGTACTGCCTGGCTATTTGTATTAAATTATTAACGTTGGCACCAAGTTTTGTTTGTTTAGTACTAGCAAGGATAATCCTTGGTACTAGCAATGTGCACCATATACGATTATCTGTAGGCCTATATAGGTCCTCAAGGCTACTGAAAAATTGTATGTGTCTAGCAGAGACATATTTATACTTAAAAAATTAGAAGACATATTGTATATATATGTTTCTGGATCTATATATACTGAACATGCTGAAACAGTATATTGGATGGTAATTTCATGATTATTGCATCACACAGGAGTTTACTCACAGGATAAAAATATATTGACGTCCTTTCCATTCCTGTATATTTTTTTTATCAAGTTACACTATATTATATATACTGAACCGTTAGCGCCAAGAAAACATAATAAGAAGAATATTTTTATTCTAATTAAGGGCTCCGAAGGGCATACCTGTGATATTTAACATGACAATAACATTATAATTTGAGATTAAAACAAATAACATAAAAAAAATCAAGTGAGATATTACTTTTTTAATTAAATATAAAAAGCAGCTTAACTATTTTTTATAATATATACACAAAGCAAGTGTGGCTAATAACATATGTACGGTATGGTATCAACATCCGTATACTGAAAACAGAAAACCTATGTCACCTATAGATACGATGATTTTAATGAAATCAAGTACCCGAACTTGTGTACACATGTGTCACACCAGGCAAAAAGTTTTTGCCGTATTTCACTGTAAATTCAACCTATTTTTCCTGCCTATTCTGAAGACTTTATAACTTGTTTAATGGTAGCACCGAATATACATTGATCTAGCTTGCTTTCTAAATTATAGTCGTGTCGGTCGTCTAGCTCTTGTGTCTGAATCGTATACATGTACACCGACGTAACCATTTAGTCAGCCCTCCTACATTTTTTTGCTATAATCTAAAATATATTCGTCCAAGGATCACAGAAAATTCTGTTAAGAGTAGACGACATAACATGTATATAATGTAGAGGTGATCACTATCTTTATGTTATATATATCGACTATTTGGGTCTGAAAACAAAATTATCATCGGCATCATCATGTCAAGTTATTCCAGCGAATATATACGTTTCGGAGTTTAGTGTGACGTCCATTTTCACTGAACTGTAGTACACATTTTTGTTTAGGTGCCAGCTGAATCCCGCCTCCGGGTGCGGGATTTTCTCGCTGTGTTGAAGACCCATTGGTAGCCTTGGGCTGTTTTCTGCTCTTTGGTCGGGTTGTTGTCTCTTTGACACATTCCCCATTTCCATTCTCAATTTTATCTTTTTCTAAAATCTCTTTTTATTTAATGCCCATGAACGTTTTATATTTTTACTTTCCCAACTTTATGCCACGGAGCTGCACAATGTTATTTGATTCTCTACTCGGCCTCTTTTTGATTTCAGTTTTGCGCAAACTGAAATCATATCATTTGTATTTCACTGTGCAATACAAAGCATGCATGTGCAACTTAAGTCATTGTCTATTTCCAAATACTATTTTTAGATAAAATGGCTTTTGATGCTTTTGACTTACTGCTAACAGCAATACATAATGGCGACCGCGAACAAGTGGAATACATTTACCTCCAGGAAAAGGCCGGTAATGACCCTAACTTTTCATTCAATTATACGGACAATATCCGAACACCTCTTTGTTCAGCTTCTGCATTAGATAGCATAGACATCATAAGGCTTCTACTCTCCTATGGTGCTGATCCAAATTTGCGTATTGAGATGGATGGTACAATGCCTCTGCATTTAGCTTGCGATAAAGAGCAAAGATGTAACACCAATACGAGTATTGTAAAGGAATTGATAGATGCTGAGGCTTATAAAGACGTCCAAAATGCTGGAGGTGAATCTCCGATTCATTTAGCATGTTCCAGGGAAAATATTGAGATTGTTGAATGTTTGTTAGAGGAGGGTGCTGATTATGACTCACTTAATAGGGATACCGGTGAAACTGCACTTGTGATTGCCTGCTGTCTTGGAAATCTTGAACTCATTAAGATTTTGGCTAAGTATGGATGTCGTATTGACTATCCAAATAACATGCCAATCATCACGTGCATTAGCAGGGGAAATATTCCGGCCCTGAAACTACTCTTGGAAAAAGGAGAAGATATTCGTAAGCGACCGGGGGATTATCTAAGTTATGCATGTGACTTTAATCATATAGACATGATGGAATATTCGAGAACTTTAGGAATAGATGTAAACAGTCGTAGAACATCAACAGTTTTTGAACTAGCACCTTTACATGTCGCTTGCATGTCGAGATCAATTGAACTGAGAGTTGTTGATAAGCTGTTGTCTTGGGATGCAGATGTATCAATAGCAAGTGCAACAGGGGACACTGCCCTGCATTACGCAGCACAAAATTTAGATATAAACAAAGTTAAGACCATTATACTACATGGAGCTAACGTGAATGCTGTGGATGATATAGGACTGACACCTCTTACTGCGGCTTTGACCTCCATCTTAGATCCTACTCTAATCTTTAACATTATTAAATTGTTTTACGCAGCAGGGGCTACAATACCCAAGCAAACTGTTGACATTATTGAAAGGCACCATGCTGACAAGCTAGATTGTTTGAAAGACTCCATAGAACTTTTACAGGTCTACTCAACCAATCCTCTAACTCTAAAGGATACATGTAGGATAAAGATCAGAAGTATCTTGGGAAAAACATGTAACAAAAATGTACCTAACTTACTATTGCCAAAGCAAATAACAAATTATTTAAATTTTGGAGATATGTTCATACCTGATATTTCTTAAACAGTTTTGAAAGTTTTGACATTCGTTAATGATGAACGCCTCCATATAAACTATAATTTCGACAAAAACATGCGTTCGTCTTTACATTTCAAAGTAGTTCGGCGTAATTTTGGAACACATGTTGATTTTTTCGTCCACACTTAAAAGATTACAACTATTTTCTCCTTACCAATGGTATTATGTACACGTTCATGAAAAAATGAGGCAATTTATGTATAACAAACACATAATGCACGGCGGTATATGTTTTAAGTCTTTCAAAAACGTTTTATAGAAAAAAAATTAAAAAAAAACATACCAAGGAGGGGACAAAAAGTATTTACTATAGTAATCAAAAATGGATTGACAACACTATGGTCAAAGGGGGAAACGAGAAGTAAACAGTCCGAAAAACACTACACGGAAAACTGCAGATTGTACAGCACGAACTAAATTAATAACACGGGTTTACTCAGACTCTGACAAGTTTTGTAAGATCTCAATAAGGATATTTTTAAATCTCGGTCAAAGGGCTAACAATGCGAAGGATAAATAAAAGAAGATACAATAAAAATCCGGAAAGGCACGTCACTTCAAATAACTTTATATCCATGATGAATATTTTAAAGAATAAACGTTAGCATGCAGTCATTGAAAGCAGGTCAAAGTACTTACTTAATCTGCTGTTATGAAATTATGCCACTCTCCACTGTAATGTTGGTTGCTGTACTTCATAGAATATTTCTCACAGCAACTTATAAAACAGCAAATGATGCCAAAGATCTATACTATAACGTAACCATACATGGGCTTATCTCCCGTCAGGGTTACGAATCCGTTCCATCATTCTAAAACGAGCAGCTGCAAATTCTTCATTTACCTTCTTTCAAATTTTAATCTTGAACTTTTGGCTATATAACTCTTCACGTGTTTAGTACCTAAACGTATACATTGTTTACATATAAGTACTAATACATCATTGTCTTTATTTGGGGGGGGGGGGGGGGGGGTTATGAATATAAGTAACAGTAGTTTACTGATGTTTGAATCTGATAAATCGATTAAGACGTTTGAGCGTTCCTGATGAAGACACGTTCCTGATGAAGACAAATCCAGAAAATGTCTTTGCACACAACAAATTTATAAAGTGTTATTTTCATTTATCCAAATTATATTTGTTGAATGACAGTAAAAAACACACACTTTTATTCTGAAGGGGAGGGTCACGAAAGCTTTAATGAAATTAAATAGAATTGATCAAAACTTTTACTAAATTCGATAAAAAAATATAGAGGTGTATTCATGTGGAAGTATGATTTTAAGTGAAAGAATTTAATTGAAAGTAGCATTTCGCATCCAGCTTTTTATGGTAGTATCGTTTATAAAGCCAACATATTTAGGAATGGTCCTGCAAATCTGTCTCATTGGCTTACTAGTCTTATTGATAAAGTTTATAACTATACTTTGTTGTTCAATCATTGCGTCTCGTAATAATACCATTTCGCTTATTTATAGTCTGGAGGAATACTAAAATGTTTCTTAAGTTTTGTCTGTATGTATAGTGTTTGAAGTATTGTACCTAGATCATGTATTCTATTTACATGATTTAGACGAAGCTGTATGAAATTTTCTATGAAGTATAGAAATCGATACTAAGTTTGGGACGGCATGTTTTCTGATCAGCAGGTTAAGTACTTTGTGCTTGCTTTCAGCAATACAGTATAACTATCTATTTATTTTTTGGTTTTGTTTTTTAATTGTACCGCTATTTAAGAGTCGGGTGCTTTTCCTCTACTGGTTTAATACTGTTCCTCTATGGACTTTTTGTGACTCTATTGATTGAGGTTAATAAGGGGGAAAGTTGAGACATCAGAAAACCAATTTAACATCACTACATTTGCATGTATCAGTCCCGAGTTTGGAACCTCGTCCGTTGTGGTATATCATATCTTGATGTTTGTTTCGTTATTTGGAGACTTTAGTATTAAAGATATTTTTTTTTATTGTTGCTGTTAGATTTATTCACAATTTTTATTGACACGGGACGATCGACAGCTTTACATATTGAATGGAAACCTGTCTGTTGTTGAAGACTGTATATTGTCCGGGCTACTCCATTGCAAGTGATTAGAAGTAACCCTGACGGACGAGAAGTGGTTCTTGTAACAAAAAATACATTGCATTTTCATTACTGTTTGATAACAAAATAAATGGAATGGGAAGTCTCGAATTTTTACTTACTATAAAATAAGGAGATGTACTTGGTATAATTGCCAATGAGACAACTATCCACCAGAGTCCAAATCTAGTTTTTTAATCAATAAAGATCAGCATTATTCCGTATGTTTTATCGTCGATCGGCATAAATCAATCCACAAGAAAGATTATTTTAACAAAACAAATTGCATTGCTTTCTCTAAATGTTTCCTTAGTTATGCTTGGGTGGTCTCTGATAACCTAATGCTTGCTTGGGTGGTCTCTGATAACCTAATGCTTACTATATATAGTCTCCAAATCTATCATAAGTAAATATATTTCATTTTAACAAACATGTTTAAAGGTTAAGGCATTATTTAATAGGTTCGTATCAGATCGCTCCTCATTAAAGTCATTAAAATAATTACGCCATATTTAACACCGTGTACAGGCATTGAGCCAAACTTGTTAGATAATGATTCAGATCTCAAACAATAATGTTGTTTTGAATTTTACAAGCCGTACACACCTTCATTGCAAGTAAGTATAACTTAAATTCTCGGATTTACTTCATTTTGATTTGATATGGAGAGCGAGTATCAAGATAGAAATCGTAAGTTTCTGCTTTCGTCGGGTCTAAATAAGAAACAAAATCATTGTTATTAAATTGTGGTATTTTCAAACAGTTAATTTTACGCATTAGCAATGCATTTAGTAATCTGGAAAAGAAACAAAACCATTTAAATAGTAGCACGACAACCATGCAGTGGCGGATCCAGGGGGAGGGTTCCGGGGGTTGGAACCCCCTTTTTTTCTGACGATCAATGCATTTGAATGGGGACCCTTTATCCTGGGTTAGGAACCCCCCCTTTTATAAATGGCTGGATCCGCCCCTGCCATGCATTTTCGTTCTACCGAGTAGTTCACTTGTCAGATTTAAAATTCTCAAAATTAAAAGTAATAGAAAAAAAGCATTCATTTAAAAATAAGCATGGTTTACCTGTATTTACCTGAGTTTACGTGTAAAAGAATGCGCGCAAACGTAATGATTTTTGCGCGCAAATATAATGTTAATGCGCGCAAATGTAATGCACCGATGGTTACTGCGTTAATCGATTTACTTAGTAATTAATCTAACAAAGTGAACATTTTGTTCAAGTGAAAAAACAAACAAGATTGAATCTTCAATGAAATTACTAAAACGAAGTTGAATGATATATAAAGCGAAAATAAACTGACAACGCCATGACAAAAAAGGAAAAACAACAGTATACAAAACACAACACAGAAAACTAAAGACTTCAGCAACAAGAACTCCACCAAAAACCGGGGTGATATCAGGTGCTCCGGAAGGGAAAGCAAATCCTGCTCCACATCAGTGTGGCACCCGTCGTGGTGATCATGTAAGTACAAATCCGGTGATAAGTCTAATTTTAAAAGTATGTCAAATTCGTGGAAAAGGATGACGGGATTGTGGTTACGACGATTTGGACATATCTGTCGTCAACAGTGAATCAGATATTCCATAACGGTCAACCAAATTGTTATGGCGTCCGTAAAATTTTTGAAAGGATGATTTCAACTTCACCATTTGGAACTCTAGCTTCCTTGTGAGCAATATATGTTATTCTCTTGTAGATCAATATTCATGCATTTTAGCTTCAGGGAGATGAGGCTACATTAGTTATGCTAAAATAATTTAGGATAATTTTTTTCTGGTTATGTACATGTATGTCGATGAAGAAGTGCTTACACTAAACCAATATTATGTATAGTAAACAATTGCAATTATAGCATCCTTGCATTTCACTTTTGAATTTAGAATATGAGGAACTGCCGCTTTTTAGCATTTATACACGTTAAAATAAATGTGAAATAATAGAAAAAATTGGCTTGGCCTCGTAGCCATTATTCACCGACAAAAAATCAATAACATGCAGGAACAAGAAATGTTTGATAATAAATATTTAACTATCAATGACAACAAACTATATATTTTTTCACCTCCCTCCTTAAACATTTTTTTTTTCTCTAGAAATTTAGAATAACAAAATTAATTAAAAAAAGCATTCCCACAACAAAAGATTAATGATTGGTGCTTAAGGTATATTCTTTAGTCAACAATTGTATTTTTTTTCTATTTATAGCTCACTAAAGTAAATGACTACAGCTAGATTTATTTTTCAAAATAATCTTAATGGATACTGAATTAAGTGATGGGTTAATTGAGCACTCATGCTCTAGTGTTGACGTGGAAAGATGTGGTGACACAATCTGCATACAACACGAGCAATTGATATGCAACAATTGCCTAAGCAATAAACACAACAAGTGCATAACTTTAACCCTAACAAGTGCACTAGAATCTGTTGATTTACAGTCAACTCTTAAGAACATACAAGAACGTACGGACTTATTAAAAAACACGATTACAACTTCGATAAAGGCGAAAGAAGAGAATATTTTACTTCTCAAACAAAAGTCAGAAGAAATAAAAGATGAAATAAGTTCATTTCGTCAAAGAATAATACATACTTTAGATATCATGGAAAGAGATGCTCATTTGGCTATTAATGATGAGATAGGTAGAATGCTGAACATGGCTGAAATGGATGAACAAGATCTTTTGATTCAGAAATCAAAGATAGAGCATTTACAGCAATGCGTTCAAGAAATCCTTATACATAAGATAAATGAGAAATCATTCCGTAAACTTATTGAAGTCAGTGGAATTCAAAAAGGTATAGCTAGTTTTCTTAGCAGTAATAACAGACTCAGGCAAAACCAAGATGCAGAATTTCAATGGAATGGGTTAATCAGTGAACTCCAAGAGAAAAGTTTGATTCCAACTTTTGGACAGCTTATACAAAAATTATCTTTGACGAATGAAGAGATCCCGGATATTGCTAGTTCTATTCCAAATGAGCCAATTATCGAACTATATCGAAGTATCGATCACTGTATCGATACCCAAAACATGCGGATCGATAATAATTGTTCGATAAAAAGAAACAGTTTCGTTTTGAAATCTAGTTTTGATACTTTGGACATTGAAGTTAACGTTCAAATAAACCGTGGTTGTTTCATTTCCAATAACCGAGTTTTGTTGAAAGACATGAGAAATTCGTGTATATATCTACTGAACGTTGAAGATGAAACATTTCAGAAGCGTTACCTTGAGCATGAAGCACTTGATATAGCAGTTTTCGATTGTTCACGGGCAGTGGTGACACTACGAGAAGGTGGGATACAGGTTATCAACATACCCTCACTAACACCGGGTGAACGAATCAGATGTGGAGGCTCGTTTTATGCAGTAGCATGTACGAACAATACAATATTTGTTAGAACATCTTATCGAAAACTAACCGTCTTTGACATAACAGGCAAACATCAGAAAACTATGGAAACAGAATTTGTCATTGACTACATGTGTGTTAATAAAAATGTGATATATTGCACTAACTATTGTACAAATCGCGTTTTTGCTTTGACCACTGAAGGAATTCCTGTTTTCAGTCATGAACTAACTTCGCTGAAAGGTCCAGTCGGTGTGACCGTAGACAAACGTGGTTTGGTTTATGTTGCTGGGTGGTTATCAAACAATATACACCAATTTGATGAAGAAGGCAATTTATTGACGATTATTGGAACAGAGAAGGATGACATTTACCGACCAATGGGCCTGTCTTATAATTCAGAAGAGGACTGTTTGATGGTTATAAATAAGGGTTGTATTTCTATTTCTGTGTATGATATTATGGATAATGACAAAATCGGCCATTAGTTAATATATGTTTCAGAGATATATAGTCCCTTGCTCTATGCTCTATACGTAATACTTGTTTTTGACTTCTTTAAATAGGAAAACCTAAGGTGATACTATAGTTATATTTAATAGATGTTACCCAGTGAGAAAATACATAAATTTGTTACATATTTAGACGTTTGTGTACGATACATCATTTGACGTGACTTTACAACACATTTTGTGATTATTTATAGTATATCAATGATTAAAAAAAAGAATTATGTTGCTGTCATCGTTCATTATATTATTATATTGTATAGACTTTGCCCTTCATGTAAGACCATCATGCAAAAATAAATCAAATGCGTAATCAAAGCTACATGGCATAGAATTTACACTTATATAGACTCGTTTATAGAGGACATGCCATATGTCAATGTCATAACTGCTGAATTAGAATATATGCTTTGAAATTTCAGAGGTGAAGATTTTAAAGTTAAAAACCAACGACGGACATAAAGTGATGGCAAAAGCTCACGCGGCTTTAAATTTATGTCAGAAAGCTTACTGTAGTTCGTCTCGCTCTAATCGGTGTCTAAAGGATTTGAAATAAATTGAAATATTTTAGCCATAATTTTTTCTACACAAATAACTATTATGATTGACCATTTCATTCACTTAAAACCGTTATACTTTATGAGATGCGATTATAGATGATATTCAAGAAGAAGAAAAAATAAAATAACAGTGAATTTATTATGTTTTTTGGCAGTACAAAACACACACAAATGAAGGGTCATTTATAGCATGTGGGAGCGATACACACACATCTAAATGAGATTGAACTGACGTTCCTAAACAGGCTTGTCTCTTTTATCATTTATATGATCACGTTGTTTACAATAAAAGCATTTCCTGACTTTTAAAATTTCGATATGTGCAAAATTGAATGTATAGTAGATGCACATCCGTTTTATAATTCATTTGCAAACATTTTGTATCAAACAGCTGAAGTACAGTTAAGTGTGTATCTAGTGCATAATACTTGTAGAACATTTTTTTTTATTTCTCATATACGTGATCATACGTACGTTATGTATTGAAACTATGCAATGTGAGAAAATAAGATAAAACGTTTGTCAAATAAACAAAATTAACTAAACAATCTTGACACATATCAAAACAAACAAAATTTTCTAAAAATTGTTTGACATTTCACAGTGATATCATACTTTAAATTTGTTTAAACCTGTTTATTTACTTTTGACCGTTAATTATTTATCCCTTTTAATTTTTTATTAACTGTGTATTTGCATTCAGGTGTCACAGGTCAAATTTATTCGTTCATTGTGTGCTAATTTACGTTTTTTGATTGAGTTAAGCCTTCCAATTGATATTTTATAGTGTGTTTTTCTATGTTGTGATGTTATACTATTGTTTCAGAAAAGGGAGAAGGTTTGGTACCATTAAAACGTTTAATCCCGCTGCTGTCCTAAGTCAGGAATCTGATTACAGTAGTTTTCGTCTGTTTATGTAGTTCATACGTGTTTCTCGTTTCTCGTTTTTATATAGATTAGACCGTTGGTTTTTCCGTTTGAATGGTTTTACACTAGTAATTTTTTGGGGCCCTTTATAGCTTGCTGTTCGGTGTGAGCCAATGCTCCGTGTTGAAGGCTGTACCTTGACCTATAATGGTTTACTTTTATAAATTGTAACTTGGATGGAGAGTTGTCTCATTGGCGCTCATACCACATCTTCCTATATCTAAAACAAAGGAAATTATAATACCGCAAAGTAGACAAATAGACAATGCTTTTGAAAAAAAGCCAATACGAGGACAACACACGACTAGGACATCTCATAATAAGCCAATACGAGGACAACACACTACTAGGAAATCTCATGATATGTCAAAACGAGGACACCACACGACTAGGACATCTCATGATATGTCAAAACGAGGACACCACACGACTAGGACATCTCATGATAAGTCAAAACGAGGACAACACACGACTTGGACATCTCATAATAAGCCAATACGAGGACAACACACGACTAGGACATCTCATAATAAGCCAATACGAGGACAACACATGACTAGGACATCTCATGATAAGCCAATACGAGAACACCACACGACTAGGAAATCTCATGATAAGTCAAAACGAGGACAACACACGACTAGGACATCTCATAATAAGCCAATACGAGGACAACACATGACTAGGACATCTCATGATAAGCCAATACGAGGACAACACACGACTAGGACATCTCATGATAAGTCAAAACGAGGACAACACACGACTAGGACATCTCATGATAAGTCAATACGAGGACAACACACGACTATAGGACATCTCATGATAAGTCAATACGAGGACAACACACGACTAGGACAGCTCATGATAAGCCAAAACGAGGACAACACACGACTAGGACATCTCGTGATAAGTCAAAACCAGGACAACACACGACTAGGACATCTCATAATAAGCAAAGACAGGGACAATGTAATACAAGATTAGAATAAAAAAAAAAAAAAAAAAAAGAAAGAAGACAAAAAAAATCAGAATGCGACATTTTTGACATAACTACAGTTGACCTAAGTGGTTCTTCAAAGTTAAGAAAGAGTTAATTCGTGGTAGTATGAGTACCTGTATTAGTCACACTACCGTAAAGATAATTCGTGGTAGTATGAGTACCTGTATTAGTCACACTACCGTAAAGTTAATTCGTGGTAGTATGAGTACCTGTATTAGTCACACTACCGTAAAGTATAGACCTTTTCGATTAAAAAAAAACATAATGCCATATCCCATATCCAAATCAGGCTATCTGGGTCATGTGCTGTTTCAAATTTGTCTCCATGATTGTTTTTTTTTTTTTTTGTTAAAAAAAAAACTGAAAATTCTATTCCAGTGATGAAATACCCTGTAAATTCCTCGTGACCACGCGTTATGGAAAAAAATTAGCATTTACCATTTGCCGATAGTACCTTGTAGAACAATCTCCAGGACTTTTTTTTAATTAAAACAGTTCTCCTAAATACAAAAGCATTATATATTCCTTGTAATGAAATGTTCGAACTGTCGCGGTGTGCTGCATGTAGATTAATTTTTGTATTTAATTATACAAACAAAGGAAAACAGGAATTGCCAAAAAAAAAAAATATTGGCCCGACACTACAACAGGATCACCCAAACCCCGTTCTTTATTATTAATTTCATCAATAGACTTATTTTTTTCTTACTTTTAATAGAATTCTCTCTTATTTTTTTTTACTCCTGTTTATCAAATTCCATTAAATGCCAAATGTGCAATATGTTTAGTGTATATTATAAACATTTTTTAAATTAGTTATTGCTGTTATGTTTCGCTTATTATCTGTGGTATATTTTAACATCTATATTAAAGTTGTCAAAGAGGCAATCCAAAAATGGGCTGTTATTAATATGCCCTTGCGTCACAGTATTTTTAATTTTTTTACTGGAAGCAATTTAAATTGTGAAAAGTCCTTCGAATAATGAGAATATTTATTTTCAGCTTGCTCTATACATGTAATTATAACCGTAGTAATAACTGTAATTTGTAACTATAATCAATCATTTACTAAGTCATTAAGGAAAATATCTTTTTCCAGTGTTGGCAAAAATGGTGGGACGAGAAAGAACATCTGTAAATTAAACTATTGTGAAGGACACATGCACTATCTACAAGTAATAAGGCGACATAAAATAACCGATTTAAACAGGAGTGTAACAAAAAGATCTATTTATAGCAAATATAGGAAGAGATTTTATTTCCGAGTATTGTTTACGAGTTGTTTTTTGTATTTATATGCACTCCTTAAATATGCTTTGTACATTATGAAAGTTTCCTTTCGAAATGATTTTGTGCACGTACTGATCGAAGAGAAACATGAATTTAATCGATTTGGTGATATACATGAAACTTGGGTCCAAATAACTTCGGTAATGTGAAATATACCGAAGAAAGAACGGTAACTGATTGCCAATTTTTATTAGAGATATATAATTGTGTTGTTATTAATTTCAAGTGGACAAGTGCATAACAATAAACCACTTGTTTGTAGAGTCGTATTCTTTGCCAATTAAAAAAAATATATTTCAGATTGATGGACACACACAGGGGCTTGGGGACATGGACACCCCTCCTTTTCATCATCAGTTTTATTTTTTAAAATATTTCAAGTAGGAGGGGCGACAAATAAAATACCGCAAAGTAAGTGTGTTTTAGTAATAACAAGAACACACACACAAAAACAAAAGAAATAATTTGAAATTATATTGAAAATGTCTACAGCAGAGGAAAAAAGGTCAAGGCCCCAAAAAGCCTCTATGTTCACCTATATATACATTTGGTTGAATTACTGATGAATTGAAATTATCAGATCTAAGTTAGATTCACAGGTATAGTAAAAACGAGGTCACTGTTCTGGATCTAGTACAGTTTCGTGTCTACCTGGTTATAACTTACGATGTATATTTAAAACGCAATATTTACAAACGCAGTGGATTAAAAAGAGCATCAAGGAATTTGAAGTATTAATTAGCTCTTCCTTCTAAAATTTCATTGGATCCCTATTCAAGTTGTAACTTCCCGGACTAAAACAGATAATCCTGTTCCGGTATTAAACAGTAGAAAGTTGCATACACTAACAAAATAGACTACGACTCATATCGGACGTTGAATCTAGTGGCATGAGGTCAATTATATCAGTGCCAATACAATCGATTTCTGTAAATCCGTTAAAGTGAAACTAAAAATAGGTTTCAATCTACTTATTATTAGCACTAACAATTTTGCCAATATTTGCGTATACATTATGTCCAATAGAAATGTTCCCGACGTTAAATTTTTAAAATAGCATTATTTATTTTTATAACTTCCTCTGCGATTCGTTTCTCGGAAGGGATATTCAACTCATTCATTAGAAATACGGACTTCCCGAATTCGTAAAATCCCCTAAATCGGGAATATGATCATATTAATGTCAAATTTTGACGCAAATTTTGATATTTTAAGTACAGACAATTGCAAGAGATGGTGAGGAATAATTTACTTGTTCAATTTTGCGATTTCAAATCAACTTGATTGAATGTTTGTCAGTGTTTTGTGTTTGTGATCTTTTTGCATATTTGTTATGTGTTTATGTGGACCAAACTTCTTGAACACCAGAAAATACTGAAGAAAACGGATAGAATGTTTTGTTGTTTTACTCGGATATAATTTCTACTAATCTTTAATTATTTACAATTATTATTATTATCATTATTATCATTCAAGCAATAGAAAATCCATTATGACATTGAAAATTGTGTTTCAGTCATGATAGATTAAAAGGAGAATTGTCAACGACCATGTAAATCTAACTTTACATGATAGTTTTGATTCTAAGTTGACAGGCATGAAATTGTTTGGAACATATAAACCTGTGATATTTTGATAAAACTTTTCATAATTAAAAAAGAAATTGATTTAAAGCCTGTCTGGCATACTTTTGATTGGTTTAAACATATTTTATTAGCTAAATCTAAGCAAAATTGATGAGACACAAGTCAATCGTACATATGAAGTCTTCTCAGTATTCAATATGAATATATATATATAATGATAATATTGTGATATGAAAATAAGAAGATATTGTATGATTGCCAATGAGACAACTCTCCACCAGAGACCAAATGACATAGAAGTTTACAACCATAGGTCACCGTGAGCATGCATGTAAAACGGACAAATTCATTGGATATTATACGAAGTAAAAAGAAGAAAAAGAAAAGTAAGAAGCAAAGATTACGGAATCACAATAGTATTCGATAAATCAGAAGAGGAAAAAGTGGATTTTAATTTATGTTTACGATCTTGCACATTATATGTCACGAATCAATCAATAAATGATTAAAGCTCTTTCGAAAAATGTCTATTGATAAAGTTAAAATTTTTACTATCTTTCGCATTTAAGTTTAAATTCATTTGGATACGTTAATACTTTAAAATACCAATTATGGTATCAATATTTAAAACAGTAAATGTTCAATCGTTTCTTTATGAATTATTCAATATTAGAGAGAAGGACGGCATGGTTATGATTAACTTGAGTAAGTTAAATACTTTGAACTTGCTTACAGTTCCTGTGAGCACTTTTTTATGCGATATTTTTTCGTGTTCAAATTACGTGTACCTGTGTTTTAGTTGCCTATTGCCGTTCTATTGTAAAGTTATGAGATTTTTCTGAATTGATTTTCATTGTACCATGTTTTCCTTGATCGAGATTAAAGGGGGAAGGGATGCTTAAAACCGAATTTTATACCTCCACATTTTCATTTACCTATCTAAAGTCAGGAACCTCGTCAGTCAATCTGGACAAAACTCAGATGTGTCGTAACTCGCTAACTCGTCAAAACGGTTATTAAAATAGTGAAATCACATATACTTACTTCAATATATTAGATTGCTAGTCATGCACTGTTGGTTTTCGGTGATACCTTAATGTGTGTGTGTGTTTATTTTTTACTTTTAGGAGATTGGGTGTTGATTTTTGATAGTTAAATTGGTTTTTATTAATACTATCCTAGACTCGAATCGATTTAAAGCTTTACATATCTCGAAGAAACTGATCAATTGCTGAAGACAGGATGTTGACCTCTATACGTTCTTTGGTTGTTGGGTTGCTGTTTTAACGATGAACACCCTATATTTACTTTTATTCATATTTACATACGTTATATTACTAACTTGTAATAATCAGCATTTCTGATGGGGTGTTTTCATTTCTGTGATGGCATAAGTTCACTAGTTCAACTAGCCATTTCAATATTGCGTAAAAGTCAGCAGCACGAGTTACGGTTTCTCCATTATTGATACCCTTTAAAACTCATGGATAACATTTTGTTACTCGGATTTAGATTCGTATTATATATATACATGTATAAGGATTTTTTGTTTAAGGTTATTGTTGATTTTCTGAAATTGTTTAACATTTCACAGCGGTATAATACTGTTAGTTTAATTATTCATCCCTTATTTTATTGATTTTGTTACGTATTTACATTGTATCATAGATCAAATTTATTCGTTTAGTGTATGTTCACTTGTGTTAATATGTCTTTTGATTGAGTTAAGCCATTTCAATTGATATTCTATAGTGTGTCTTTCTATATTGTGATGTTACACTATTGTTTTAGATAAGGGTGAAGGTTTGGTACCATTAAAACGTTTAAACCCGCTGCAATTGTTTGCACCTGTCCCAAGTCAGGAATCTGATGTTCAGTAGTTGTCGTTTGTTAATGTGGTTCATAAGTGTTTCTCGTTTCTCGTTTTTTTTATATAGATTAGACCGTTGGTTTTCCCGTTTGAATGGTTTTACACTAGTAATTTTTGGGGCCCTTTATAGCTTACTGTACGGTGTGAGCCAAGGCTCTGTGTTGAAGACCGTACTTTGACCTATAATGGATTACTTTTATAAATTGTGACTTGGATGGAGAATTGTCTCATTGGCACTCATACCACATCTTCTTATATCTATATATGTGTCTTTACAATGCTCTTAGAATCAACACAAGAAGAAAGGTGCAGCTACTTTTAAAACAAACAAAATGGCAAACGCAGTCAACTTGTGTCTATAGAATTCAGTTCATATTAGACCGTAGACGATTTACATTTTGTATATTCCGAAAATGTTTGTTTTCTTACTTTTTATGTGGATTTGAAGAAAAAAAGAAATTAAAAAAAATAAAGCTATCTAAAACACATACTCATAAAGATCAATCCTATCATGGACGTCTTTACGGATGTTATTTTGGTGTCGTCGATTTTCTGTACTACTGCACTATTGCTGGGACAGTCTGTCAAAGATTGAAAGCTAGAAGTCGGTAAATTTGCCTTGTATCAATCGTTGTCCTGTACTCATTTAGACAAGGCTTATCAACTTTGGAGTGTGTACTTTATTTTTTTTACACCGTGCGTTTGTTGTGCATCAAATCAAGAGGATCAGTCGTTATACATCAGGCATCAAATGTTAAAGTGCTTGATATATTCTATGTTCTAGAAAATAGTTATTTTTTTCGAAAATGGAAAGCAAAAGAAGACAAAAATTTACTTTACTTTCGATATCGAATCAGTTCGTAGATTCGTCAACAAGACAGTACGATAACTTTGAAAAGTTATCTTATTTCTAGGATAAAAATATGTGAATACATTCTATCTATTTGTTCTAAGAATTTGGTTTGGTTGTATTCGAGGAGAAGTGTAGTTGTAGGGATTATTAATGCAGCGTCTAATGTCTAGGGTAAGGATATGTATATACGTTCTATTTATTATTTCTAGAATTTGATTTGGGTGTATATTAGGAGAAGCGTGGTTGTTAGCTCTATAGGGTAAGGATATGTAAAGACGTTCTATTTATCATTTCTAAGAATTTGCCTTGGTTATATTCTAGGAGAAGCATGATTGACTTGTGAAGGTTA
This sequence comes from Mytilus californianus, assembly GCF_021869535.1. NCBI lineage: Eukaryota > Metazoa > Mollusca > Bivalvia > Mytilida > Mytilidae > Mytilus > Mytilus californianus. Next base: position 579,406 of record NW_026262667.1, read on the forward strand.
TCAATTCAGCTAACTCCTTATTTCTATAGGGTAAGGATATGAATATACGTTCTATTTATTAGTTCTAAGAATTTGCTTTGGTTGTATTCTAGGAGAAGCGTGGTTGTGAAGATTATCAATGCAGCTCACTTATATCACAGAATAGATCAGTATCAGATTTACCCGAGGCGGAAACAAGTGGAATATTTGTTATAAAGGAGGACGAACTTATCATATACGTGGGACAATCTGGGGACTGTATCAGAGAAAGATTACTGAGTCACTTGTCAGGGTATGACGCCCAAAATGTTGGATCATATTTAAAAACATTACCAAAAGAATACAAGATTGAACATATAAAGTTAGGATGGGTAGAAATTAAAGGTGCAAACTTTAAGGAACATCATTATTTATCTTGCTTAGCCAATAAACAACAAGGTTGGCCAAAATGTAATCTGAAACGAGGAAGACCGGCGAAAAATAGACAGAGAACAGGATCTTAACATACATTTATATGTTGACACTTTGCCAGTATAATAAAACTTATCAGGAAAGCTTTTGCCAGTAGGATATCTTTGTTATCTAAGTCAGTATCTTTTATTCGTACATTTGTTATGCCTTAGTTTGTTTTCGTGTTGTATTTTTTCGTTAAATAAATCATGTAAAGTTGCTTCCTTCATGTTCTTAGCGAATAACGTACTTGTGCCATCGTTACACGATTTAGAATAGGAATGACATTGGTATAAATATATTTTATTAATTAAATTCAAGTTAAACAATATATATAATTTAGTATGAACATATTATTACAATTGAATAATTAACAGGATCCGGAAACAAGTTGTTAACTTAGGTTAATCCGTTTCCTAATACTAATAAGCACATTTTACATGTTAAAACTCAAGAAGTAGATATGTATTGAAATTATGTAATGTTTCACTAAATGACAGATATACAAGAAATAAAAATAAAATATATAAAAAGATGCTGTGAACACAAAAATCAAATCAAATCGGAGATATATATATAAAATCAAAGTACTGAAGAACTGAACATCGGATGACCGCAGGTTCTTGTGGATGGTCAAAAGCACATGTCACAGAAACAGATCACATCTCTATACCTGAAACTGAGGTTAATTTACAGAGAAATTTTTTCTGATACAAGTTGGTGCTTGGATGATGAATAAATGACAGGAAATTCAACCTCACCGTAATAACTATTATATTGTAGTGATACAAATCAGTATACCTTGGACTATTATACTTATCTAATAATAGTCCCAGAGAATACACTGGTTTGTTGTTATATATTATATTAATATTACGGTTGCATGTATATATAATTTTCATCTATTTGTATATCATTCTATTCTACTATTATTATAGTGCAGTGCAAGTGCATGGTGGACACTCTTCTGTAAAAAAAATCAAAGCCTTAAAGACTGTAAAAGCAATTGCTGCCATGTTAATGTTTTGGGGACTTTTATTTTTTATCCACATATATAAGAATAAAACCTGACAGGACAGGAGTAATGTCTAGTGAGAAGCAAGAAGGTTTTAACTTTATATCAATAAAAGACTTTAGCAGGAAATCATTTTTAATACGTTTTATATTTCACAAGGAGACAACGTTTTACAAGGCTAAAGTTGGGGCTAATAATATATATATATATACATGTGCTGAAACATATAACTCAAAAAGAAATCATTATGGATTATCCCCTGGTAGTGTTTGTAACTGGGCAATAATTTCCGTTATTGATTTAATTTTAACAATTTTCATAATTAATTTAAATTAACCATTCAGTTAAAACATTTCAACTTTCCAGACGCAAATGTTGAAAAACGGGACAGAAATAAAATATCTTATAAGACATAAACATGTAAAAAATAAATATATATTTCAGCTTACTAAAAAAATTTTCATAATGTTACTTTAACATCATTTCTTAAAACTAAGTTCCAAACATAATTGCTCAGTTGATATGTGTCATCCTCATGCGATACGAGATAACTATAATTCTGATGCAATCCCGAAAAGGGGGGGTCATCACAGACAAACATGACATTAAATCGTCATTATACGAACAAGAACAAACAGCTCTATGTTGCTTTGATATTTATTAATTTTCAGGAAACATTGTGAAAAATGATCTTGTTAAATGTGTTACCTTCGTTGAATAAAGAATTTATTAATTATTATTATTATTATCTTCAATATTTCGAAAACATGTGAAATAAATTTCAGGTCCATTTCATTAGTAAGGGGAGTCAGTTAAGTTTGTCTATTTTTAGATTACAGGTAATCATTTGACACTACGTATAACCTTTGTAACCTGTGTAGTGATTTTGATTTTACGATAAATTTATGAATGAACGATAATTTTATGAATGAACAAGAGCACCTGACCTCTTTTTTAAACACCAATTAAACATATAAAACCGTATTTAATAAGAGATAATTCAGTCAAATTTTCAGTACTAAATCAACAACTGAAATGATTCCATATTTTGTTGAAACATCGTACGAACGGAGAACGGAATCGCATGTATAAAAATGCACTTTTTTCACTTGTAATGACCGCGGATCTATAATTTTTATAGATCGGTTGAAAACCCAAAACTAATTTGCATAATGGAAATTTAGGCGATAGCAATACATCGAAATGACCTCACGATCATCGCGATGTAAAAACCGAGTATTTTAGATAATAGATATAAGAAGATGTAGTTTGAGTGCCAATGAGACAACTCTCCGTCCAAGTCAAAATTTATAAAAGTAAACCATTATAGGTCAAAGTACGGTCTTCAACACGGGGCCTTGGCTCACTCCGAACAGCAAGCTATAAAGGGCCCCAAAAATTACTAGTGTAAAACCAGTCAAACGGGAAAACCAACGGTCTAATTTATATAAAAAACGAGAAACGAGAAACACTTATGAACCACATCAACAAACGACAACTACTGAACATCAGATTCCTGACTTAGGACAGGTGCAAACAATTGCAGCGGGTTTAAACGTTTTAATGGTACCAAACCTTCACCCTTATCTGAAACAATAGTGTAACATCACAACATAGAAAGACACACTATAGAATATCAATTGAAAAGGCTTAACTCAATCATTAATAATTAAAGTACTAACATGTTATACCGCTGTGAAATGTTAAACAATTTAACATGCATTGTAGACCTGTTGAACGAGTTAAGTGATCAAATCGTTTGATTGTGAGAATGACAGTTAGAATCTTTCGTCCGACAATAAAAATGTTCGTTTTTGACACTGAATTTTGGTTCATAGCCCTTCCTCCTCTAGTCTATGTTTGCCTTTATCTTGCCCTTCTATTCTTATTGTGGAAAATAAGAATAAAAGGGCAAAAATATAAACTACTGTTATTGTAATATCGTTTGGATAAGAGCAAGAACACTTTAAACGAGTGAAAGTAAATTTAAAATTGAGATGATTTTTACTTAAAAAAAAATAAGTACAAAAAAGGAAAAGAAGAAAAGGGGGGAAGGGAGGGGGGGGGGGGGGTCATACACCAAGCTCCTGTTGCTTATCCAGAGAACTGCATTGCATACGAAGTTTTTAGTAATAAATTTGACCTACGCGCTTAACAGTTATGACAGTCGTTTTCCATTCGTTTGATGTGTTTGAGCTTTTGATTTTGCCATTTGATAAGGGACTTTCCGTTTTGAATTTTCCTTGGAGTTCGGTATTTTTGTTGTTTTACTTTTTAATAATGTAAAATTATGGGGTCTATATAAAAATAAAAAGATGTGGTATGATCGCCAATGAGACAACTCTCCACCAGAGAAATGATGTAGAAGAAAGCAATTATAGGTCACAATATGGCAGTCAACAATGAGCAAAACCCATACCGCATAGTAAGCTATAACGTATGTAGTATAACGTAGTATAACGAAATCTGAGATCTATATTTTAATTAGATTGGGCTGCGAAATGACAAATTTAAAACAATTAACACGATGCAGTTTAACGATACTGGACACAACTCTCGAATGATTCAAATGAAGTGCTAACTTTGTTACTCCTAGGCAGAAGATTCCAAAAGCGTACAGTTACAGGTAAATTATAGATAAATAAAGGGCCATGCTTGTTCCAACAGAAGGGGGAGGGGATACATGACTATTTTTTCGCATTATGATTATGTATAGTTCCATGGGATTCTGGAACTATGTTCGATAAATACTTCTGAGTAATATTGTTTTTTTCTTTCATTTTATAGATATACATTAGTATGTTGGTCTCCCTTCGATCTTTAAGCTTTTTCAAACCGGTTTCTAAATATAACTTCTGTAAAGAAACCAGCCTAATACCCACAGATAAACAGAAACGATTCTGCCGCCTATAGTTTGTACTCAATTTTATCTACCAAAGGATTTTAGTTGTTGTCCTAGACAACATCAGTGCATTCTAACAAGGATCTTATATATGTGAGGTATATACTGTCTCGAGAGTTCGTTTATCTAGGATGAATTTAAACTTTTGCAAAAATTCATTAATTTGTAAGCCTTTTGGGTTATTTCATGAATATGTTTGTGCCAATTTCAATTTGAAAATTTAAATTGAATGCAATTGAACGCTGTCCTGTGCAGTTTATCTTTATTTTGGGTTATTATCTGTTTCGATTCGAGCGCCACTGATGAGTATCAGGATGTAGACCAAACGTCTGTCTGGTGTATTTAATTATAAACCTGGAATTTCTGATGAGTTTTCTTATACACATTTACTACAATAAGGATTATTTAAAAGTTATTATAATTGACAAATTTGTAAGTGGGAACACTGCTTCTTTCAGTTTCAGTTATTCAGCAAAGTGGAGATTTTCAGACGATTCCAATTAAAATAAATTTGACGGAAATAATTTTACATAAGGTCTTTTTATGCCAGGCAAAAAATAATGTAGTTAACGTTTAGGGCTTCAAAATGTTGACACAACTACTACGCATAATCTATAATTTCCATGATATAAGTATTTTAATTTGACCTACAAAAGAGAGGCGAAAGACACCAAAGGGACATTCAAACTCATAAGTCGGAAAAAAACTGACAATGCCATAGCCAAAAAAAGAAAAAGAAAGAAAAACGACGAAAAGACAATGGTACTCAAAACACAACATAGAAAAAAAAAGACCTGGCAACACTAACCTTACAAAATCCGGGGGTGGGGGGGAGGGTTACTTCATGTGCTCCGGAAGGGTAAGTAGATCCTGTTCAACATGTGGTACCCGTCGTGTTGCTCATATAAGTACCAACCAGGTGATAAGTTGGATTCGGTAAGTCACATCCGGGGAAAAGAGGACGGGATTGTGGTTACCACAATTGGAACATATCCGTCGTCATCTGTGAAACAGATATTCCATAACGACCAACCAACTCGTGATGGCGTCCGTAAAATTTTCAAAGGGATGATTTCAACTCCACCACTTGGAACTCTTGGTTCAATAGCTTCATTGTAAGCATCAACCATCTTTAAAGGAAGTCATGATAGGAAATGCAAACTCTGAAATATCAACTGGGAGATATACCCTTATAAAACATTTGATTCTTGGAAATAGAACTTTACAGTATAATGATGAAAATTATCTGACCTCAGTAACGTGTCGATGACTACATATACCCCGGTATGCATGGAAATCAGTAAAACTTCTATGGATGAAACAACGGAAAGTTAATACGCCTCCATTTGTAAATGTTTGACCAAGTCCATTTTTCTGGGGACCCAAATATTACTTAGACAAAACATTTTTAGAAGAAAAAAGTAATTCATTTATAAGTATGTTTATATTTATTCGGAAAGTCAATATAATTAAAATATAGATATGTGATTTCGCTATGCTTGACAAGTAAGTGAATTGCGATGGATCTGAATTTTAATCCGATTGTCGGAAAGTGTTTTTTCCAGTGAAACATATTTTTTTTATCTTAGTCAGTATCATTACTCTTAAATTCGCTATTTGTTTTTAATTCTAAATTGTATTTTCTTTATTTATCATTACATAAATAAATAAATAATTCAAGGTCGCTTCCTACATGTTCTTTGCTATCTATTTCCCTGTTTTATCGTAACATGATCTAACTTAAGGCGACAATCTGTGCTTTATCTAAATTTATGACAATAAAAAGAGTAGGCAATTATCTGTTATCATAATTGTATTCGGAGACAAGTCTTCCTTATTTCAGTTCTTCTGCAAAGTAAAAAGGTACGGCTATTCCGCGTATTTTTTGTTTATTTTCTATTTTTACGGAACTAATTTTGCACACAGGAACCTTTTATGTCAGCAACAAAAAGCGACACAAAAAAAAGGGACTTTATACTGTATTAAGTTATTTTGGGCTGCCATTGTTGTACAATTCAATGGAGTAAACATAAATCATTTTAAAATGGAAAAGATGACAATTTGATCAATATGACTAAATTTTAAAGTGTGTTCCGGTGAAAAATTTTGATGGATTATAAAATTTGTGGGTGGCGAGTTGTGGGCTGCATCCTCACTATTAGGAAAAGGAAACCAGTATACATAAATAAATATTAGAATCTACTAATGGAAAAAAAATGAATGTGGTGTATAAATTCATGACACATAATTCCTGGACGCACTTGTCAAAACCATAAGCAAAGGAACAGGGAATATACATAGTTAAATTGAAAGTTGAAATACGGTTTATACTGTTTTTAAGACATTAAAATCTAAAACTGTACTATAAGAATTTTAGAACCATTATATAGTATATAGCACGTACCCATTAAATGCGTCTCTGTCATCTGTTTTTTTTAGATATCTTTTTAAAATTATACGTAATTGGTCTTTTGTAAATATTGGTAATAGTTGTTTACCGATGTTCAAATCTAATACATCGATTAAGAAAACTAATCAAGGTAGCAAACCAAAAATTGAGGGCAGTGCATAAACTCCAAAAACAGCGAGACAAGGTGTGCCGACAAGGTAACAGTCTCCTGCTTTACATGCATCAATCGCCATGCGAATCCACACTCAGTCAAAAAGTCGTTATCGGTAATAGAACACAATCGGTAAAATTACATATGAAACGACTATCCTGATATCTAAAGACTGTGAAAACATATCCCTAGTGATTTGAGAAACGGACATCAAAAAGAAATAGTTTGTAATACTTCATACTGGGTGTCTGAATGTTGGATTTTTTAATATATATATTCACTTTTTTTGGTCTTTTGGAAAATGTTGTTTGTGCTGTATTTAGACCCCTCTACCAAGAAATTTGTTTTGCATACACACGTATAAAAATTAAAGTTTTTATCCAACGCAATCAAAGGGTTGAACGTTGTTTTCAATTTAGACTTCTTTATATATATATATATATAATCATGTATTATTTGTTAAAATGACGGGATCGCCATTGTCCAGTCAGGCTTTATTCCATCTGCATTAGAACCATGCAGTGCTATCTATCAGATGACGCAAATTTTAGAATTTACTTTTTTGGAATGATCTTACCTCCCCAACCCTTATTACATCAACAATGAAACTGCATTGAGTTGACTTCAGAAAAATCGCATTTAACTTGTTGTCAAAATGTAAATATTCTACCTTGTTTATGTTTATAATTACAACTTAGAGAAAAAAAACATTATCTGAAAATGTGAACCTTTTGTATGGGAACATCGCGACAAGTGATTTTACAACTTATACATGTATATATCTGATGAATCAAACATTTATCATTTGACCATCACATCCTCCGTTTTAGAGAATTTAATTTGTACAGTATATTGATGAAAATAATCTTACACCAACCAGTAACGTGTTAATGTATTAACATGTGAATACCTTTACTGTAATGAATTGGAATCATTTACGTTATAATGACATCGGGAAATAATACCAGTCCTATATTTTCAATCTGAAAATCAGACCCATTCCAGTGGAAAGTTTGTATATACCTTAATGAAATTCTCAAAACTTTAACTTCACCTCCCCTTAAGTTGATCATTGCCTGGAAATATATATTGTAACGATTTATATTCGATATAACCATTTCAAAAATTCAGTTTGAAAACTTCAATCCGTAATGACTAATTATAAAATTCGTAGAAACGAATTCTTTTGTAAATAGATCTTAAATAGACTTCAGTTGTTTACAGGTCAATCTACAGTTATTAACTCCCAGCTAGTAAAATTAAATAAGAGTCATTATTAACTTTGTTGAGCATCATGCATGTTTCAAAATTCCCCGATAATACATTCTTTTTGTAAATTGATATTATAATTTGATATACATTGTAAATGTGAACGCATATATCTTATTCATTTCCCTCTTTAAAATAAATGAAGATTTCCACATTATTCATAAATCGAAAAAAAAACATTGTTTGTACTTTGCAATCACTACAAACCAATAAAAGTTTGAAATGGCCTATATCTTTACTCGACTGTACTAATTTTTACTCGACCAGTCTGAATTGGTCTGAAATTTACTTGATATTACTCGACTGTAGTCTGAACCATACTTAACAGTCTGAACCTGTTCTCGACCTTTACTCGACCAGTACTTAACAATTTTATAAGTTTCTGAACCATTTTCGACCAAGTCTGAACCATTCTCGACCTAGTGAGAACCATACTCGAACTATTATGAACCATACTCGACCAAGTCGTAACCAACTTAGACCTATTTCTGTATCTATCTATTGTATTCCATCAATTTAGGAACTATTTTTTAGTTATTTTCCTTGGCTATAAATTTGAACAACAATTTGAAATCCAAAATGTATTTAATATAGCAGTGAAACCAAAATTTCACAATAAACATAATATAATCATCAACACAATATTCATCATATATATCACATTTAAAATAAAAATAAAAACAACATGATCAAAGGAAATGATTTCTGGTCCGATTAAAAAAATATAATGTTATAAATAAAGTTTTCAGTTAAATGAATTTTTATATACATGATCATGTTCACATTGCATTATGTATATAAAAAAATACTAGAACTTTCGACCATTATACATATATCTTAAATGATATTCAAAACTTTTTGAATGTTCAGATATATTTTGTGGTATCTGGAAAATTTTAAACAATAACTTAAGCGTGGTAAAAATTTAGGTAAACGGACAGAAAGTCACAAGTCACAAATTTGATAGGAAAAAAAGTCTCAGGACAAAAGTTCACAAATAATTTGTTTATAATTGTTTGAATATATAAGAGAAAGGTCTTGAAATAATGACTTTTTATTACATTTATCCATGTTACAGTTAAATAAATTGTTGAAAAGCCTTGATAAATGAAGATATATCAAATTTAAATCATGCTAATGATATATTTCCTGGCACCATGAAGCCATTTAAATAACAAGCAACTTTGACAAATTGTTTTCTTAACAATTATTTGATCATTTATTGATTTTTGTAGAAGACATTTGTGTTTACAAAATCGCTTTTTTTATATTATAGTTAAAAAAAAAATACAAAAATATTTTTGTCCTGTGACTTCTGTCCTACATTCTAAATTTATGGTGTCAGTCAAGTTTAGTTAATAACGCAATGAACATTTTTTTTTAAATTGTATATAAAGCAACTTACTAAATTTTAAAAATGACACCCTTGTTTTGTATTGTAAAACCAAGAATTTAATATTATAGCAATCCTTGATAACCCTTTAAAAAAGAAATTGTGTTCCGAAGTTTCAGTAAAAGAGGGACGAAAGATACCAGAGGGACAGTCAAACTCATAGATCGAAAACAAACTGACAACGCCATGGCCAAAAATAAAAAGACAAACAGACAAATAATAGTACAGATGACACAACATAGAAAACTAAAGACTAAGCAACACAAACCCCACCAAAAACTGGGGGTGATCTCAGGTGCTCTGGAAGGGTAAGCAGATCCTGCTCCACATGTGGCACCCGTCATGTTGCTTATGTTATAACAAATCCGGTAAGTAGTCTAATTCGGTAGGTCACATTCGTGAAAAGGGAAGGGTATTGTAGTTACGACATAAGGAACATATCCGATATCATCTGTGAAACGGTTATTCCATAACGGTCAACCAACTCGTGATGGCGTCCGTAAAATTTACGAAGCGATGATAAACATTTGTATTGATTAATTAAGCTTTATCAATATTTAAGACATGGCACATAAGAAGCACCTTAATAAGGTTTAATTACCTCAGTACATGTGTGTTTTACAGGTTAAAAGAAATCCTATTTTTCTTTAAACTCGTGTATTTATTTTCTGGTGGAATCAAAATTCCTTGCGATTTAAGTTTTACAATATGTTGTTTAATTTTCAATGGATGTTTATTAAGATTTATTACTTTTTGACCAGGTGTGCTCTTTTAAATGAGTGTCCCCCAAACAGGAGGTATTACTTTATAGTTTACCTCTGATAAGAAGAACAATTTTAATCATTTCTTAATTTTTTTATCCCTTTTAGATATATGTATATATAATATGTCACTCATTTTCTCTACCATCACTTGTTTTCAGTAACTCAGGCTTCCGCTTTGGACTCTTACAGTTTTAAGAAATTTATTCCTCCTCCCAAACATCAATATTGAAAAAAAATTACCAGCGTATTGATTATTGATAATTTGTATAGCATTCAAGATTTTCATTTCAGTTTGACTACCACATGTCAAGATGAGATTCATTTTACATCTTACTGATGAAGGATATTAGTTATCCGAAATATCTAAAATTTGTTCATGATTTAATTATTATTTGATGATGTTGTACCCTTTTAGACTTGTTATATATTATATTTTGTAGTGTACTGTATCATCATTTTATGATCCATCGCCCCGTAAGATTTATCGTTGACTATTATTCAGTCATTTTATATATATATATATAATATATTCAGTCTTTTTTTTACCAAGACTCAGACTTAAAAATAAGATAATTTAACTATCTCGATTTGATAAATCTAATAATCATGTAAGGATGTAAACATCTGTAAATATATCTTTACTTTATTGTGGCTGTTGTCATATCAGTTAAAAAGATAGTTATATAAACAGTTAAAATTAAAACAAAGTAGAGGTTATTGGTCAAGTATGGTTCAGACTGGTTGAGTATTGTTCAGACCTTTGGTCGAGTATGATTCAGATTGAAAAATTATGTCGAGAACTAGTCGAATACAGGTCGAGAATGGGTTAAGACGGTTTCAGACTGGTCGAGTAATAGTTCAGACATTTTTTCAATGGCAAAGATAGGGTTCAAGTACTAATCAGTACAGTCGAGTATGGTTAAGATTGGGGTCGAGTAATATCAAGTAAAATTCAGACCAATTCAGACTGATCGAGTAAAAATAAGTACAATCGAGTACAGATATAGGCCATTTCAGACTTTTTACTGGTTTGTAGTGTATGCATCAGGAGACAAATTTCGTTAAAGTTCATTAATGTTAGAAAATTTCGACTAAACAGTTATATTTAAAGCTCTTTTTCGCAGGTTATATTTGTACTAAATTACATTGCACATGCATTCAAGTCAGTCTGTCGAAGATATGGGGAGGTTGAATAATAAATTCTCAACAAAAATAGGTTAAGGACCACTTCAAATTTCAATACTGTTGTTACATTTACACAAAGGGCAACTGAAAAAAAAACTACTGCACTTAGGAACACGAAACCTGACAGGATGTTTCGTAAATAGTATGCCATCAATTCCCGAACACTTTCTCTGTATTCCTTTTTGTGTTAGCTTTAAACAATCTCCATTTTTTCCGACAATATCTATTTTGTTAATTCAAATGAATCCTAATACCATTTGACTTATGGTGATTAAGCAGATTCGTAAGAAAAGTACCAGAATTACTGACTGTTCTGAATCTATTTTTTATTTAGATGGTCATATCTTAAATTTCCAAAGTGTGTCAAATAAGGGTTTTGCATTACCTGGGCAGTTACATACGTTTAAAAAAATGATTCTTTGGTAACGTTATCAGTTGTAGGCATTTTTAAGTTAGACGTCATTTAAGGGACAAAAATCGATTTTATGAGTATATACGTGTATTCAAGTACTACACTCGATTGTAGCATGTTGATGCAGAGATTGAAATGTTAACAAGCACAGCGGTACTTAAAGCTTCCCTGGATGTTATAATTGCTACCCAGTATGAAGTGTTGTGACTGCAAAATGCGTACGGACAAATGAACGGACACCACGACCAGATGTATATAAAGATCCTGAAATGAAACAAAATTCTATTCATATTCATATTGTTGGCTTTAAACTAATTTCGATACATAAAGAAAAGCACGAAGATTCCAGACTACTAAATAACACTATGTATTGGTCCATTCTCTTTGCATATAGTTTAACCCTTGCTTTCGTTTCGTCCAAAATATCCATTGTCTTTCAAATCGTATTCCTTCGCTTTCAATATTATCGATTACCTTTTAATTTTCAATAAAAAATCTGCCGAAAATAAAACAAATCCGTTTGAAGAAAATACAATCACAATAAAGCAGAAAAATTGAAAGGAATTTTTGGACAAACGAAGCTTTTGCTGCTGAAATGATTTTTAAGATCAGTTTGCAAAAATTACCGATAATAAATTTTAAAATTATTAAGAGACTAAAATATAAGGTTCTAACTCTCATATGCAAAGTTGATTTTGATCCTGGTATCTATGATGAGTTTATTTAGATGAATTTGGCTATTTGTTTCGGTCCTATTAGGTCATATTACTCCCAATGTTTCTACGTATTCATACATCCCTGGCTTTCAAATGTTTATGTTTTAGCTTTCCTTCTGAAAGTATATTCAGAAAAGGGCTACGAACTCAAGGAGTTAACGAATTGTTATTTTCATTTAATGGTATGTTATTTAATAGTATTTATAATAGCTGGTCATAAAATGGAGGGGGCTTACATCTCCATAAAATGTAAATAAATGAAAAAGATAAAAAGAGTAACCACCAGTCAATAATGCACGTGATTGATAAATATATCAAATAAGTATATTGATATTTTTTATAATTTTTAACCATTTGTTAGGTTTGAATAATTGAACTATTTTTTCAGCTCTTTCCCTTTAACTTACAGCGGTTGGTATGTAAACTGATACAAAAATGACAGTGCGGTCTTCATATTTGTTTATTGCTGTAAATTTTGTTTACGAATGATTTCTTATTAACTAAAATATTGTCTTTTTTGTCAGTAATTAAATCAAAATGAAGTAGTATTGGTAATCATTATAAACAAAAGTCCATTACTAAGGGAAGTGTGCAATTTGCACTATACATCCCAAGTCTAGGCTGTTATTAGTATACAAAAACACGCTATAGGTATTCCTGTCAAATCTCGTTTTACAACTTCGAACTTCGGAATGATGGGGAGAAATTATTACCACACAACATATAGCTGTTAAATCGAATCTCCCTCAGTTTTAAATCAAACATCAGAATGCGTAAATACAAGTTAACATAGGTTAAAGTACAAAGTATGAAGGATTTATTGTTGCTTATTATTATAGTGACAAAAACTTGAATTAAGCATGCCTTATCTTCAATATGAACATTTTGAAAATGATATCAAATCCTAGTTATAGACTGCTTAAGATTTCATGATTATTATAAGGAATTCTTATATAAATAAATAAGGAGATGTCGTATGATTGCCAATTAGACAACTTTCTATCCAGACCAAATGACAAAGATGTGAACAATATCTCACATATTCGTAAATATAACAATAAGGGATTATTTTGAACTGACTTCATTGCATCATCACGTGTTCATTGTCGAATGTAAGTTGTACAGTGTTTTTGGTTTAACTTCATTTCAGAATTTGATGCGACTGTCATACAAGTGAGAGGTTTAGCTAGCTATAAAACCAGGTTCAATCCAATATTTTCTACATAAGAAAATGCCTGTACCAAGTCAGGAATATGACAGTTGTTATCCATTCGTTTGATGAGTTTGAGCTTTTGATTTTGCCATTTGATTAGGGACATTCCTTTTTGAATTTTCCTCGGAGTTCAGTATTTTTGTGATTTTACTTTTCACAACAAATTATCAAATAAAGGTTAATCGGTTATGTGGGATATATTTCTGGATCATTACTGTTATTACAATCAAACTTAATTAAGGTCGATTCAACTTTCAGTTCCGTACATTTTAGTTCATTTATTATCTGTAAATCAATTTTCAGAAATTTATTTAATCTTAAATCTAAATTTGGTTAATCATAAAGTTGATGTAATTTTAACATGCAAATGAATAATATTTTAACGAGATTTCTGTGTCGTATGTTGACTTAATCATTAAGATATCAATATAATATAAAAAACATGCAAATAAACATAAAGTGATATAATTCTAATGAAAAATAACATGTATATAGTTCTGAAATTTAGCCAAGCAATGTTTGATCTGCAAATTTGCTCCTAGTGAATGCAGTAACTTTTTTGTCCTTCCCTCAGCGGAATTAGAACGCAAGCTTTACCCCAGCTGCACTACGACCACTCTCCAAATGGGATCTATAAATACTGCTTTCATTTGTCGAGTGATGTCTGTCCGTAAAATGACGTCAAGGACGATGGCCATATGACAGACGGGAACGGTAACATAAAGTATCTGCATACAAGGTATGAAGCATCCAGGTCCCATACCTTCTGAAATATACAGCTTTATACAAATAGTTTACACCGCCGCCGCTGCCTAATAGTGATTCCCATGTCTCGCATACTGCGACGAAAGTCGCAGGTTAGACAAAAATCAAAGTTTTGTAAACAGTTAATTTATAATTATGACCATGTCAATGATAATTCATGTCAACACAGAAGTACTGACTACTGGGCTGGTTATACCTTCGGGGAGGAAACCTCCGGCAGCAGTGGCATAGACCCAGTGGTTGTAAATAAACTCAATATAGATACAAGGATTAATATTCTGTACGCCAGACGCGCGTTTCGTCTAGAACGGCGGAAAAAAAATGAATTAAATTAAAACAAATCTGGGATCAAAAAGATCTGACTACTAAACTCAATTGATCTTAAGTTATACCAATGACTTACGACCTCTTTCGATAGGGAGCGTTAGAAATTTGCATTTGTAGTTTCAGTAGATAAATGACATATATGTAGCATTCATTACTTGGTAAAACAATCACCAAAAAATTCTATTTACTTTATTATGCTACTTAACTAACTTTCTTCATTGTTTTACATTCAATTTCTGTTATTCAATCATTCGACCGACTTTTAGTAAATAGGCCATTATTTCTTTTGTTTTATAAAAGATTTTCAGAAATTTTATTTTATTTAACCTATGAGGCTATTAACCTTATTTTACATTTAAACAAGAGCAAATTAAAAACAGAACTTATTCAATTATATTTCACTGACAATTAGATATTGAAACAGAATGTTAACCTATTGTATTATCTACGAAACCAGGAATCTACGGGTATAGTTCATTAATGACTATCTTATAACCGGTTTGAAGCATTACATTAGTTAATTAGATGTAAAACAAAAACATTTGATATAAATATGCTTGTTGTAAAATATTATGATGATGGATAGCTGTGTAACGTCCAGTCGCAAATAAAACGCATATTTAGGACGAGAACATGTTACTGTAATATGAATAGCAACCCTGCTCTGTACTAAACCGACACGCAAAGCTGGTTTTTAAACGTGCTAGTTTACAAGGTAACAGTTCACAGGAATAAATGTCACTCTATTCAAACATTCTGACTCCGAGCCAACTAGTATTTGCTCCTTAATGCCGTGTGTTTACGTGGTATGCAGCAAATGTGATCCTGATACTATGTTCGATAAATATTTCGGAGAAATAAGCTTTTTTTATCTTGTAGATATACATTAATCTGCGGGTCTCCTTTCTACCTTAAAGGTTTTCGCAACTGGTTTCTATATATAACTTCTGTAAAGAAACCAGCCTAATACCCCTTATACACAGAAACAGTTCTGCAGCCTATGGTTGTACTTTTTCAATTGTATCTATCAAAAGATTTTAGTTGTAGTGATATGTAAGACATTTTGGTTATTACATCAATTGTTTGTGCAAATTTGAATTTAAAAGTTGAAATTGAATGCAATTGACGAGTGTCCTATTCAATGTATCTTTATTTTAGACTACTACATTTCGAGTGCCACCGGTGAGTGTCAGGATGTAGACGAAATGTGTCTCAGGTATATTAAATTATAAGCCTAGTATTTCTGATGAGTTTTCTTGTACTAATTTACTACAGTAAGGATTCTGTAAAAGTTCTTACTATTGACGAATTTGCATTTGGGAACTCTGCTTCTTTCAGTTTCAATTATTGAGTAAAGTAGATAAAGGCAACAGTAGTATACCGCTATTCGAAATTCATAAATCGATTGAGAAAAAAACAAATCCGGGTTACAAACTAAAACTGAGGGAAACACATTAAATATAAGAGGAGAACAACGAAACAACAGAAACACAACACTAAAATGCAACACACACAGAAACGAACTTTAATATAACAATGGCCATTTTTCTGACTTGGTACAGGACATTTTAAGAAAAAATGGTGGGTTGAACCTGGTTTTGTGGCTAGTCAAACCTCCCGCTTTAATGGCAATGATAAATATAACACTAAAACGACAACATTACATGATAGGACTACAATACAAACAAAAGGAAGAACATACAGGACAGAGAAACACACAAATAAACAATACAATAGAACATTACGACAAGCTAATAGTTATCAAAGATGCCAGGCCTAAAGATGAAGAGCATTGATGACTCAAAATTCCAAAAAGTTGTGCGAAATACGGCTAGGTTATCTGTTAGATACTTTCAGACGATTCCGCTTAAAAAACATTAACGGAACTAATTTTATATACAGGTCTTTTTATGCCAGGCAAAAAAAATAAGTGAACTTTTTTTTAAGAGTTCAAAATGTTGGGCGTTACTGTGGACTTCAAATATGAGAAAACATATAATATCTTAAAAGTGATAAGATGACACAAACATATAAATATGGCTTTACTTCAATGTTAGTTCGGGTTTATTTCAATGATTGTTTTAAAGATTCGTTTGCATCCTAAACGTTTTGAAGCTGTATATACGCCGTTTTAAGGATACTGTATTAACTTCCAAAAGTTGTCATCATATTGTAAAAATTTGACCTTGTAGTTTAACTGCTCAAAAGATACAACCGCACTCAATACTTAAAACCTTTTTCATTGAAACGCCTTAGCATGTAAGTTGACATAACTAATACGTATAATTTATAATTTCCAAGACAATAGTATGTGCAATTGGACATATAAAACGTTTGGTTCTTGGAAATAGAACTTTACCGTATAAGGATGAAAATAATCTGACCACAGTAACGTGTCGATGACTACATATGTGCATGCGACCTGTAAAACTCCTTTTTAGTGAAAACCAAATATTATCTGCACAAATCATTTTTATAAGAAAAATGTAAGTCATTTACAAGAATGTTCATACTTATTCGGAAAGTCAATCTACTAGTAATTAAAATATAGATACGTTATTTCGCTATGTTTGTCAAGTAACTGAATTGCGATAGATCTGAATTTAAATCAAATTTTTGGCCAATGAAACGTATTTTTCAATCTTAGTCAGTTCCGTTACTCTTTTAATCGCTCATTATTGTTTTTAAGTTGTATTTTCTTTATTTATGGTTAAATAAAGGCAACAGTATTATACCGCTGTTCAATGGTCATAAATCGATTAAGCGAAAACAAATCCGGGTAAAACATACATAAATCATAAGGTTGCTTCATACATGTTATTTACGATTTTTTTCACTGTTTTACCGTAACACAATCGACTGTTGTATCTCTGCTTTATCTAAATCTATGACAATAAAAAGGATTATGTTAATTATCTGTTATCATGATTGTATTAAGAGATAAGTCTTCCTTATTTCAACTATTCTGAAAAGTAAAGAGGTTTGGCTATTCCGCGTATTTTTTGTTTATTTTCTATTTTTACGGAACTAATTTTTCACACGGGAACCTTTTATGTTAGCAACAAAAAGCGACACAAACAAAAGAGTCTTTATTTTGTATTAAGTTATTTTGGACTTCAGTTGTTGTACAATTTAATGGAGTAAACAGAAATAATTTTAAAACGGAAAAAGATGACAATTTTATCAATATCACATAACTTTAAAGTGTGTTCCGGTGTAATTTTTTGATAAATTGTAAAATTTGTGGGGGACGAGTTGTGGGATGCATCCTCACTATTAGGAATAGGAAACCAGCATACATGAATAAACATACGAAAATGCTAATGGAAAGAAGGGATGTGATGTAATTCATGACGCAAAATCCCTGGACGCACTTGACAAAACCATAAGCAAAGGCACAGCGTATATATTGTCATCTTTCTGTGCAGTTTGTCTTTGTTGAATTCATGCATAATTGGTCTTTTTTAAATGTAGGCAACAGTAGTTTAACTATGTTCAAATCTAAAACTGAGGGAATTGCATGAACTATAAAAAGAGCGAGACAGGGTGTGCCGACAAGGTAACAGTCTCCTGCTTTGCATGCATAATTCGCTATGCAAATCCACACTCAGTCAAAAAGTCGTAGTCGAGAATAGGACGCAATCGGTAAAATTTTCAGATATGACTACTATTCTGTTATCATCTAAAGATCTTAGACTTTGAAAAAATGTCCCTAGTGATTTGAGACACGGACATCAAAAGTTGTCATTACCTCACACTGGGTGTCTGCATGCTTTTTAAGTTATGAACAGTTATTTTACACTATTTCTTTTGAGCAATTATTTTGTCCTTTAGGTTGAATTAACTTATGCTCTGACCTTAAATCATCATTAATTCCCATTTATCATACCACGCACACCAAGTATTATCAGGAATAAATTTGCTTTCTCTCTTGGACAGTATAACTTGGTTTTAGAGGGAGGACAATTGAACAGGAAACTCCAATGCAGCGTGAAACATTCATTTTTTTCCAGGATAATTTTATAAAAGACATACAGTTGATTAGTCATTTAAAGTTTATGATCCCTTCTGTAAGACCTGTTTTCAAAGTGCAATAATATCAAAACAGCAAGTATAGAATAAGTGTTATTTTGTACATATACCAAAGGGAAACATCGTTCACATGAATAACAACAATGTTGATTTTGTGGCTCCTTACTTCAAGAATTTTACAGTAAAATCCCAGACTTTATTACCTAGGTTTTCGTTATAACATTTGAATAAAATTGAGAATGGGAACGGGGAGTGCGTTAAAGAGACAACAACCCGACCGAAGAGCAGAAAACAGCCCATTGCCACCAATGGTTCTTCAACACAGCAAAAAAATTCAGCACCCGGAGTTGGGCTTCAGCTGGCCCCTAAACAATAATGTATACTAGTTCAGCAAAAATGGACGTCAAACTAAACTTAGGAAAACTTAAGAAACATAGATTACTCTCGTGTTTGTTCGTGTTGTGCTAGCATTTGTTGTTTACAAAACCCCCTTAACCACCTTTGCAATTCAAAAAACCTGGTGCTGAGTTACAAAAGTCGAGTGCATCCTAGAAGGTGTACTTGAAAAGGTCCATATGTGTACTTGTTTTAGCTAATACTTGTTTCAGGGAAATCATAGCTAGCACTGCCTGCAGTTATACACTATCTATTAAGTACATAATTGTCAAATATAAGAGTACAAGGGGAATGCCTGTGGATTTTCTATAAAATGTTTAGCATTGAAACAACAAAAGGGTACATAATCCTTAATATAAACACGAACACTAGTACTAATTTTCTGCAATCAAAAGCGTGTCTTTCATTGTCCAAACGCATTTGAAATTACCAATTGTGAACATCAGACCATAATGGCACGAGTTCTATGAAAATGCGTATGCGTATATCGTCCTTCATAAACTTGTCAAGTTGACCGCTGGGCGTTGCACATTACTAACCATTTTCCAAATGCGTTTTACAGAAATCTTGAATTTGACCTTGAAATACTCACATATTAGTTATTTCCTTTACAGAGAGCTGTACTAGCTTTCTGCAATGATGAACAATGTGTAGTAGTAGATTCTATAACTGAGTGTATTTAGAAACGAGCTAGTAGTAAAAATCCCTTTTTAAGTAGTAAAATGAAATAAATGAAGAAATGTTTTTTTTTAAATGATATACATGTATTCCGATAATTTTTTTTATAAATAGTTCACAAATGAATATAAGTAAACTGATCAAAGATACCAGGCTTATAATTTTGTACGCCAGACGTTTTGTCTACAAAAGACTCACCAGTTACTCTCGAATCTAACAAATTAACAGGCCAAATAAAGTACGAAGTTGAAGAGCACTGAGGACCAACATTTCCGAAAGTTTTTGCTTAATACAGTCAACTAAAGAAAAAAGTAAAATAACAAAAATACCAACCTCCAATGAAAATTCATAACGGAAAGTCCTTCATCAAATGTCAAAATCAAAAGCTCAAACGAATGGAAAACAACTGTCATATTCCTGACTTGGTACAGGCAATCTATTCCTGTAATAGAAAATTCTTAGTATTTCGAAAATTCTAAGTTTTGTATACAGCTAAACGATCAAATAGTCGGTATATATATAAGCATGTATTATATAT